>NC_090436.1:19072257-19381424 GCF_031143425.1 Pleurodeles waltl
CATGAAGTATCATAGCAGAGCTTTGTGCTGAGTGCGGTGATTGTAGGAGGCTGGCCTGGTTTGTAGTGGGTACCTTGGGTACTTACACCTTATACCAGGTCCAGTTATCCCTTATTAGTGAAGTAGTAGTGTTCTAGCAGCTTAGGCTGATAGAGGTAGCTGTAGCAGAGCAGCTTAAGCTGAACTAGGTGACATGCAAAGCTCATGCAATACCACTTGTAGTTACACAGTACTTATACACAAGTAAAGACAATACTCAGTGTTACCAAAAATAAAGGTATTTATTTGGGTGACACAGTACCAAAAATATCTTAGAGACAATACTCCTTCTGGAGGTAAGTATTATACACAATATATACACTAGACAACAAAATTAGACAAGTAAATAGCCAAAGAACAATGCAAACAGTAGGAAATCCTATAGAATGAAATGGGAGAAAATAGGTCTAGAGGCAACACAAACCATATACTAAAAAAGTGGAATGTGTATCACGAATTTCCCCCCTAGACAAGTGTAGTGTGTGCAGAATCACTGGGAGAGTAAGAATATGGTAAATGTAAGTAAATTACCCCACCCCAGAGCCCAGAAAAGCAGGAGTAAAGTACCGCAAGTTTCCTTAGGACACACTACACCTCGTTTTTGGGATTCTGCAGCAGCCAACCAAGTCTGCAAAGAACAACTGCTGGGTTATTGGACCTGAAGACCTGCCAATGAAGGGGACCAAGTCCAGAAGTCGAAAGAAGTTCCAGGAAGGACAGGAGCCCCTGCCAACCCAGAAGAGGGTGCAAAAGAAGAGTCCCTGCTTAGTCAAAGACTGCAGAAACTCACCCTAGGAAGATGCCAGCGGGTTCCTGCATAATGCAAAAGATGTCCCACGGCGTGAAGATTGTTGCAGACAAGATTTTGTGTTGGAAGGCACCAACAAGCCTTGGCTGCGACAAAAGTGCGTTTTTCGTCAAAATGGCGCTGGATGGACCTAGGAGGGACCTGGGGGCCTCAACTCTATGTGAGGAGGAAGAGGGGGCTCTCAGCACTTTAGAGAGTCCTCAGGATGCCAGCCAGCACCCCCAGAAGCTGTAGGATTCGGGTTCAAAGGAGGTGCAAATGCGGTTGATGCAGCACAACAAAAGAAGGTCCCACTCCGCCGGAGAACAACTCAGCGAGTTGAGCGTCGCAGGGTGGAGTGCTGGGGCCCTGGACATCATATTAGGGCCCGATACAAACCCGACTGGATGTTGTTTTTAATTACTGCTGGGTCTGAGAACCAGAGGGACCCAGCCCACGTAAAGCTCTGCACACACACTAGGCCTGGGCGGAGCTCACAGAGTTCCACTCTGCGGAATTCCGCAGAGCTGATTTGAAACCCTGTTTAGAGTTTCCGAGATTGGGAGCACCCTGTTTCGAATGTGCCCGAGCTCAGGAGTGCTAAGCAGAGTTGGGCCTGGTTAGCCAGGCCCAACCCTTCTTAGCGTTTCCGAGATTGGAAGCATTCCGGAAAGGGCCATAGGCAGTGAAGGGTGCCATTTCAGGCCTCTTGTGCACCAGTGTGCACATAAGAATTTTAAAAAAATGAGGACTTACCTGGGTTCTCCCAGGGGGTCCTCGTTGCCAGCGGCCTGGCTCTCTGCCTCCCTCTGCCTCTTGGCCTACTCCCAGGCCGGGCTGCTGGTGGTTGGAGAGAGGCCTGGATCCGGAGCTACTGGGCTGGCGCCAGAGAGCAGCTCCATGATGTCGGGCCGAGTGTGCACGGCAGCCCAGACTGTCTGCGTTTGTGCTGTGTGGCCCATAACTGGGCTGCAGTGTGCATGCTGTGAGCTCTCCTCTGCTGGCGGGGCTAATGGAGTTTTTGCTTGAACTACGCACTCCAAGTGGAGCACGGAGTGCCAAAAACTCCGTTAGCTCGATCAGAGTAGCCGAGCTTACCACCCACCCGTGATACACACACATACACTCACACGTTTGATATAGAAGTTTTATTGAATCTCTGTGGCAGAGAATCCCTTTTGGCAGCCTAGGGAACTTCTTGGGATCAAATGCCTCAGTGAGCTAATGTATCTACTCCATAGAGCTGTGCGTGACCACATGGTCTGAAGTTCAAATCCCATTGAGTCCACTCAGCCTTTCATCCTTCCAAGACTGATAAGTACAATAAACATTTGTAATTCAGCACCATGATGGATAAACTGGAGAACATGCGCTTAACAAATACACGTTGGGCCGCATTCACAAAGGTAAAGTTAGACTTTTCCGTATTCACAAAGGTACGTTATGAGCAGTATCTTTATGTCCACACTTGGGGTGGAATCTCCATACTCGGAATGGAGATTCTGCCCCGAATGCTTTGATTCTGCACCGAGTGCGGACATAAAGATACTATTCGTAACATACCTTTGCGAATATGGAATGTCGTAAACGGGGGCCCAATTCACAAAGTTAAACTTAGACCACAAGAATAAACTTATACCAAAAATCTAACTTTACTATTAGTAAAGTTAGACTTTTGGTCTAAACTTAGATTTTTGGTCTAAACTTAGACCAAACTTCTATGTTTACCTGTATGAATCGAGCCCTTAAACTTTTGATTGAAGTTTATCTTTGTGAATCGGACCCATAGACTTTTGGTCTATTTTTACCTTTGAGAATTGGGCCTTTAGACTTTTGGTCGAAGTTTACCTTTGTGAATCGGACCCTTAGACTTTTTGTTCAAGTATATCTGTATGAATCGGGCCCTTAGACTTTTGGTCTAAGTTTACCTTTGTGAATTGGGTCCTCAGACTTTTGGTTTAAGTGTACCTTTGTGGATTGGGTCCTCAGACTTTTGGTCTAAATTTACCTGTATGAACCAGCCATTAGACTTTTGGTCAAAGGATTACCTTTGTGAATCAGGCCCTTAGACTTTTGGTCTATATTTACCTGCATGAATCGGGCCCTTAGACGTTTGGTCTAACTTTACCTTTATGAATTGGTCCAGTTATCTTGATGTAATTGGTACCTAAAAATGCCATGTTCATATGCCATTACCAAATCTAACAACCTACACCTACCCCTTTTATCCCCCAGTTTACGTACCTTGAGGTCAAGAGAGTCGGAGATGGACATCCGCTGGTCCTGCTTGCGGCTACTAAACAGGGCGCTGCTCCTGTTCTCCTTCTTCTCGCTTTTCTTCTCCTCGGCTTCGAGCATGCGATCCTGGGAGCGCGACAAGGCCTTCTTGGGGAGTGGAGGCTCCGCGACACTGAAAGAGGAGCGTACGTTAAACATCACTCCATCACCTACTACTGCTGTGGCAAAGAGGGTAATGGGACCCTGAATCTATGAAAACTGGTCAACAAGACCTAGGGTGGAGAACATATCACCGAGGGGAGCCACCTTCCATGTGACGTACAGCACTGGGTTGAGGGAGGCCTATGGACAGGGCCACTGGAACTATGCGATTGTGGGAATGTGGGAATTATCGCATAAATGTAGATTTGCTGCGTTTGCCACATAATCAATCTGCCGTATTATCTGCAGATTAAAAACAAAATGTGTTTCTAGCTCAAATGGTTCAAAAGTTACTAAAAAGGTGCATCACTTTGCATCGACTACCTCATGGACAATGGTGGACAAATGCAGGCCTTGGCCTATGATTGGCCCTTCCCCTCCCAGTGACTATGGCTTCAGAGAGCTATCTCTATTTTATGTAAATTTTATTTTAAGTAAGTGTGGTGCTTTGTAAAGCACAATGATAATGAATGCACTTTTTTGTTTTATTGTTTTATGTGCAAACCTTTATGACCTATGTCGAAATAAAGTACGATTCGATATGATTTACTAAAAAGGTGACCGCACTTGTTACTGCACAGTTGTGAGTTAAACTGGTACGAATGAGGTGCAACCACTGCCCAGAGAGTGCTACCAAAAATGACGAAATAATGAAGTAATACTACCCTGCCGCATAATTTGACTCTCTCCTGCCGCATAATTCCAGTGGCCCTTGGTATGGATTTACATTTTCATTCCAAATTAAAGATAGGGAAGTATGTAGTTCTGACACTTCAGGCAAAGATCTGCAGGTGTGACAAACTTCATGAATTTCTCTTACACTAAAAAAACGTCATTTGTGGGTAAAATGTTCTTACAAAATGGTTTTTCTACAGATTTTTCTAGGAGAATCACCCAGTTGGATTGTGTTTTTTTCTCCCAATATACACCATTTCGTCTGTCTTTAACCCTCTGCTAACTTTGTGATGTGAGTGAAGTTTTATTAAAAATCTTCACCAAGACGACAAAAATAAACCTGGGAAAGTCACAAAGCTCCATAGAGCCCAGCAGAGGTGAGTGGTCACAGTTTCCATATCTCACCACCTTCAGAATAGTTCTCTGCCCTGCGTCACCTCAGGGTCATTTGCATCACCTACAAAGTGGAGGATTCAAGCACTCCACCATGTCTGGCAAGGAAGGCGGTGAGCCCTCATCACCACACGTCAGTCACGACAACCCTCTCAGCCCCAAAAGATATGGAGCTGGAAGCCAGGATGCCAAGATCTCTCTGCTGCACTCCTAGAATCTTAAACTCACTCTCTTCCCTGATCTGGTGAGTTCCCTCGTTCCTGCAGCTCACACTGCACTCATCTGGTGAGCTCCCTTATTTCTGAAACTCATCTCTCCCCTGATCAGGTGAGCTCCCTCGTTCCTGCAGCTCACACTGCACTCATCTGGTGAGCTCCATTGTTCCTGGAACTCACTCTCTGCCCTGACCTGGTGAGCTCCCTCATTCCTGAAACTCACTCGCTCCCCTGATCTGGTGAGCTCCCTCGTTCCAGCAACTCACTCGCCCTCTAATCTGGTGAGTTCCCTCGTTACTGCAACTCACTCTCTCCCCTGATCTTGTAAGTTCCCTCGTTCCTGCAACTCACTCTGCACTGATCTGGTGAGCTCCCTCATTCCTGAAACTCACTCTCTCCCCTGATCTGTTAAGGTCCTTAGCTCCTGCAACTCACTCTCCCCCTGATCTGGTCAACTCGCTCATTCCTCTAATTCACTCCCATCACCCCCCCCAATCTGGTGGGATCCCTCGTACCTGAAACTCACTCTCCCCCCGGATCTGGTGATCTTCCTCATTCCTGAAACTCATTCTCCTCCCTCATTTGGTGAGCTCCCTCATTCCCTCCGTGATACGATGAGCTCTGTCTTTCCTTCAACTCACACTCCCCCATGATCTGGTGAGCTCCCTCGTTCCTGCAACTTACTCTGCGCTGATATTGTGAGCTCCCTCGTTCCTGCAACTCACTCTCTCCCTTGATCTGGTAAGCTCCCTCACTCCCGCAACTCACTCTGCACTGATCTGGTGAGCTTCCTCATTCTTGAAATTCACTTTCTCCCCTGATCTGCTGGGATACCTCGTTCCTGCAACTCACTCTATCCCCTGATCTGGTGAGCTCCCTCGTTCCTGCAACTCGCTTTCTTCCCTGATCTGGTCAGCTCCCTTGTTCCTGCAACTCACTCTCTTCCCTACCCCCCTCCCGAATTGGTGAGCTCCCTCGTTCCTGAAACTCACTCTCCCCCCCGGATCTGATGAGCTCAGTGGCTCATGAACTCACTCTCCCCCAGGAACTAGAGAGCTTTCTCATTCCTGAAAAACTCTCTCCTCCCTGATTTTATGAGCTCCCTCATTCCTGCAACTCACTCTCCTCCCTGATAGGATGAGCTCTGTCTTTTCAGCAACTCACTCTGCACTCTGATCTGGTGAACTCCCTCTTTCCTGAAACTCATTTTGAAAAGAGCACATACACCAACTAAGTAGTTCCCTTCAGTGTCAAGACTGCCAAGGCGATATGGGGCAGATTTATGGAAATTAGCGCTGCACTGAGTGCAGCACCACTGTCCCTGCACCCCTTAGCGCCCCCCTACCGCCACTGTGTGTGCGCTGTATTTAAAATACAGCGCACCATGGCCAGAGTAGGGGGCAATAGCGTAATTTTTCATTACGCTATTGATGTACTCTGCAGGAGTAGAATACAAATATTGGCGCTACTCCTGCAGAGTATACAGGGCGCCACTCCTGCAGAGTACACAGGGTGCCACTCCTGCAGAGTACACAGGGTGCCACTCCTGCAGAGTACACAGGGCGCCACTCCTGCAGCGTATACAGGGCGCTACTCCTGCAGAGTACACAGGGAGCTACTCCTGCAGAGTACACAGGGCACTATTCCTGCAGAGTGCACAGGGCGTTACTCCTGCAGAGTACACAGGGCGCTACTCCTGCAGAGTGCACAGGGCGCTATTCCTGCAGAGTACACAGGGCACTACTCCTGCAGTGTATACAGGGCGCTACTCCTGCAGAGTACACAGGGCGCTACTCCTGCCGAGTACACAGTGTGCTACTTCTGCAGCGTATACAGGGTGCTACTCCTGCAGAGTACACAGGGCGCTACTCCTGCAGAGTACATAGGGCGCTACTCCTGCAGAGTACACAGGGTGCTACTCCTGCAGAGTACAGAGGGGCCCATTCTACAGAATGGAGGCCCCCTTTTAACGCCTGCTCTGAGCAGGCATTAAAAGTGCAGTGAAACACGGCACAAGGAAATCTCATAGATTTCCTTGCGCCATTGTTCGGCCCCCTAAAGGGTGAACGCCCCCTTTGCATACATTATACCTGGCGCAGGCATAATGTAGCGCAAAGGGTTACAGAGTGGCACAATTCATGCATTGTGCCACCCTGTGAATACGGCGTGGGGATTTCAGCCTCGTTGGGCCACATTAACGTAAACAATAATGACGTTATTGTGGCACAAGGTGGCGCTATGGGCTTATAAATATGCTCCTATGTCTTTTTGGAAACCAAAAAATATTTTTTTATTCCAGTCAATACTTGCTTTAATATACTGATGTGAGGCCAGCAACTCCACTAACAATAAAGTTTTATAAAAAACCATGATAAAACAAGACAAGCATTGATAAAGCCAAAATGCAATGCCAAATTTGCTTTTTCATAAATTCATGAGAGCCCAGCAGTTCCTCAACAATAAAGTTTCACAAAAACCATGACAAGACTAAGGGGGTCATTCCGGACCGCCAGGGCCGGGGACCACGGAAGCACCGCCAACAGGCTGGCGGTGCTTCCCAGCCCATTCTGACCGCGGCGGTAAAGCCGCGGTCAGAAAAGGGGATCCGGCGGTTTCCCGCTGGATTTCCCCTGGCTGGGCTGAATCTCCATGGCGGCGCTGCAAGCAGCGCCGCCATGGAGATTCCGACCCCCTTCCCGCCATCCTGTTTCTGGCGGTTTTTACCGCCAGGAACAGGATGGCGGGAACAGGTGTCGTGGGGCCCCCTAACAGGGCCCCATAAAGATTTTCACTGTCTGCTTAGCAGACAGTGAAAATCGCGATGGGTGCAACTGCACCCGTCGCACCCCTGCAACTCCGCCGGCTCCATTCGGAGCCGGCTTCCTTGTTGCAGGGCCTTTCCCGCTGGGCCGGCGGGCGCTCTCTTGGCGGTCGCCCGCCGGCCCAGCGGGAAAACCAGAATGGCCGCCGCGGTCTTTTGACCGCGGAGCGGCCATATGGCGGTAACCGCATGGCGGGCGGCGCTGTCAAAATGACCGCCTAAGTAACCAATGACAAAGCCAAAAGCCTGGCAGCCAACACCAGAACACCAGACCGAAGGTCCTTGCCAATGCTTGTTTCCCATGTTTCCTGACCCCATATTTTTGTTTAATTTCTTTTTTTATTTCCATCATGGTTAGAAGCTTGGCTTGTTCAGGCATTTTCTGTGCAATACAAATAAAGTACATGAAAGATAAAATGAAATTAAAATTGTCCTAAATAACAAGGGCCTGATATAGATATTGGCGGATGGGTTACTCCATCACATCGGTGACAGATCCCCCGAAATTTAAATCTCATTATGTCTTATGGGATTTAGATTTTAGGGGACGGGATATCTGTTGTGAAGGTGCAACCATCTGCTAATATCTAAATCAGGCAGTAAATCCTGTCCTGAGATTTTGGGTGTCTCAGACTCGCCTTCCAAAATACGGCAACTCTCATTGTAATATAGAAGGGTCTGATTCAGTGTTTTCCTGAGGGTTTACTCTGTCACAACAGTGATGGATATCCCAACTTCAGTAATATAAGTCCCATTAGTTCCTATGGGATTTATATTTCGGCGGAGGGGATTTATGTCACCGCTGTGATGGAGTAACCCCGTCTGCCAAACCCTATATCAGGTCCTAAGCTTTTGTAAGAGGATGAGACTGTTCCCCTTAGTTACAGTGAGATTGAAACAGAAGTGTCTCCAATACTTGGACTATATAAAAATCTACCAAGTAGGTTATGATTTAGGGGGTCATTCAGACCCCGGCGGGCGGCGGGAGCCGCCCGCCTGGAGGGAACCGCCATATGGCCACTCCGCGGTCGAAAGACCGCGGAGGCCATTCTGGCTTTCCCGCTGGGCTGGCGGGCGACCGCCAGCAGGCCGCCCGCCAGCCCAGCGGGAAACCCCTTCCCACGAGGAAGCCGGCTCCGAATGGAGCCGGCGGAGTGGGAAGGTGCGACGGGTGCAGTTGCACCCTTCACGAATTCCAGTGTCTGCTGAGCAGACACTGGAATTCAAAGTGGGGCCCTCTTACGGGGGCCCCACGACACCCCTCACCGCCATCCTGTTCCTGGTGGTCGGAACCGCCAGGAACAGGATGGCGGTGAGGGGGTCGGAATCCCCCATGGCGGCGCAGCAAGCTGCGCCGCCATGGGGGATTCCCAGGGCAGCGGAAAACCGGCCGGAGACCGCCGGTTTTCCTGGTCTGACCGCAGCCAAACCGCTGCGGTCAGAATGCCCTGCGGGGCACCGCCAGCCTGTTGGCGGTGCTCCCGCATCCCCGGCCCCGGTGGTCCTTGACCGCCGGGGTCGGAATGAGCCCCTTAATGTTTTGATGTTCAAGGTGCAATTCCTTGCGCTGTTATGAGGCGAGAGGAGGTCTCGTCTACCAAAAGTGAGAGCCAGTGTGCACAGGAATCACACGAAACAAGAAAAAATTTCTTGTTGAGAACTGTGATGTGGTTGAAGACCCCATGAAAACCGATGCCCTTCTTTAAATGTAGCTGAAATATGTTGACTCCCAGCAATTCCAGGTAGATTGACATGGTGGACGAGACACAAATGCTTCTCATCAATCTATTTAAAGAGCTTCTTCTAGCTTTTGACTGCCACAAAATACTGGTAAGAGATGGTCATTAATGGCCAACCCACCTGTCTGCTTGTGATCCCACGGAGCTGCGTGAGCCGGAGGAGGCCACGGATGCGGGGCGATAGGAGCGGACCATGGAGCGGGGGCGGCTTCCTCGTCTTTCTTCTAGCAACGGCTGTCAGGAAGTAGCAACAAAAGTTTGGATCAATACCTTCTGAGCAACAGATAGAATGTGAATCTCAACCTGAACCTCTTCGGAAAGGTTACATTCCCATCTGTATTCTGACTTATTTCAAAATGATATCATCGTCTTCACTAGACATCTTTTTCTCCCCACAATACCTTTCAATTTTTTTGTTATTTTGATATTAACATTCAAATACTTTCTGCTTCGGGAGTTTTGGGATCAGACTCTAGTTGTAGTTAGGTGAGAAGGTGGTTGACAATTTGCCAGGTAGCAGAAAAGTGTTTTGTGACATTGTAATGACCTTGTACTTAAATAGTAGATGGAATTCTCAATACAAGCCCTAGGTGACCAAACTAGCCAGAGGAGAGAGGCGAAGGATGGGAAAGGGACAAGAGCATTGAAGGAGGAGATAAGGGTCAGAGTGGTGGAGGAGGAGACCAGGGTCAGAGTGGTGAAGGAGGAGACCAGGGTCAGAGTGGTGGAGGAGGAGACCAGGGTCAGAGTGGTGAAGGAAGAGACTAGGGTCAGAGTGGTGAAGGAGGAGACCAGGGTCAGAGTGGTGGAGGAGGAGACCAGGGTCAGAGTGGTGAAGGAAGAGACAAGGGTCAGATTGGTGGAGGAGGAGACAAGGGTCAGAGTGGTGAAGGAGGAGACCAGGGTCAGAGTGGTGGAGGAGGAGATAAGGGTCAGAGTGGTGAAGGAGGAGACCAGGGTCAGAGTGGTGAAGGAGGAGACCAGGGTCAGAGTGGTGGAGGAGGAGACCAGGGTCAGAGTGGTGAAGGAAGAGACAAGGGTCAGAGTGGTGGAGGAGGAGACAAGGGTCAGAGTGGTGAAGGAGGAGACAAGGGTCAGAGCGTTGAAGGAGGACACAAGGGTCAGAGTGGTGAAGGAGGAGACAAGGGTCAGAGCAGTGAAGGAGGAGACAAGGGTCAGAGCGGTGAAGGAAGAGACAAGGGTCAGAGTGGAGAAGGAGGAGACAAGGGTCAGAGTGGTGAAGGAAGAGACAAGGGTCAGAGTGGAGAAGGAGGAGACAAGGGTCAGAGTGGTGAAGGAGACAAGAGTCAGAACAGAGAAGGAGGAGACAAGGGTCAGAGCGGTGAAGGAGGAGACAAGGGTCAGAGTGGTGAAGGAGGAGACAAGGGTCAGAGTGGTGAAGGAGGAGACAAGGGTCAGAGCGGTGAAGGATGAGACAAGGGTCAGAGCGGTGAAGGAGGAGACTTGGGTCAGAATGGTGAGGAAGTAGACAAGGGTCAGAGTGGTGAAGGAGACAAGGGTCAGAGCGGAGAAGGAGGAGACTGGGGTCAGAGTGGTGAAGGAGACAAGGGTCAGAGCGGAGAAGGAGGAGACTGGGGTCAGAGTGGTGAAGGAGACCAGGGTCAGAGCGGAGAAGGAGTAGACTGAGGTCAGAGTGGTGAAGGAGACAAGGGTCAGAGCGGAGAAGGAGGAGACTGGGGTCAGAGTGGTGAAGGAGGATACTGGGGTTGAGCAGTGAAGCAGGAGACTGGGGGACAGAGAGGTGAAGGTTGATACCGGTGTTGAGTGGTGAAGGAGTTGACTGGAGTCAGAGCCATCTAGGAGGAGTCTAAGTCGAGCTGTGAAGGAAGACACCAGGGTTGGAGAAGTGACAGAAGAGACTGGAGATAAGTAGGAGACAGGAGTCGGAGCAATGATGGTGGAGACCAGAGTTACAGTGGTGAAGGAGCAGACGGGTTTGTGCGGTGAAAGAGGAGATTGGTGGCAGAGACATGAAGGTGGAGACCAGGAATGCATGGTGAAGTAGATTAGGATTGGAGGAATTGAGGAGTAGACCATAGTCAGAGCACTGAAAAAGGAGACAGATGTCATTAAAAAAACTGGGTTGAATCAGTGAAGGGGAAGACTGGGATCAGAGCAGTGAAGGAGAAGACTGGGGTCAGAGCAGTGAAGGAGAAGACTGGGGTCCGAGCTGTGAAGGAGAAGACTGGGGTCCGAGCAGTGAAGGAGAAGACTGGGGTCAGAGCAGTGAAGGCGAAGACTGGTTTCAGAGCAGTGAAATAGAAGACTGGGGTCAGAGCAGTGAAGGAGAACACTGGGGTCAGAGCAGTGAAAGAGAAGACTGGGATCAGAGAGGTAAAGCAGGAGACTGGGGTCCAAGCAGTGAAGGAGAAGACTGGGGTCCGAGCAGTGAAGGAGAAGACTGGGGTCAGAGCAGTGAAGCAGGAGATTGGGGTCACAACAGTAAAGGGAACCTCTGATGTCAGAGCAGGGAAAAAGAAGACTGGGGTCAGAGTAGTGAAGGAGAAGACTGGGGTCCGAGCAGTGAAGGAGAAGACTGGGGTCAGAGCAGTGAAGGAGAAGACTGGGGTCAGAGCAGTGAAGGCGAAGACTGGTTTCAGAGCAGTGAAACAGAAGACTGGGGTCAGAGCAGTAAAGAGGGAATATGAGGTCAGAGCAGTGAAGGATAAGACGGGTCAGAGCAGTGAAGGAGGAGAATGAGGTTGGATTAGTGATGAAGAAAGTCAGAGCAGTGAAAAAAGTGTTGTGAAAGTGAAGACGTCAATCTGATGGAGGCTGAGACAGGTCAGAACAGTGAAGGAGGCAACTGGAGTCAGAGCAGTGAATGAGGAGACTGGTGTCAGAGTGGTGAAGGAAATCAGGGCAGAGTAGTGACAAAACATACTATGGTCAGAGGGGTGATGGTGGAGAACGGCATCAGAGCAGTGAAGAAGAAGACTGGGGTCAGAGTGGTGAATGACAAGACAAGGATCAGAGCTTTGAAGGAGACTGGAATGTGATGGCTGAATTTGGTGTCACAGCAGTGAAGGAAAAGACAGGTCAGAGAGCTGAAGGTGGAGGTAGGTTAGAGAAGAGAAGGAGGAGAGTAAAGGAAGAGACTGTGGTCAGAGGGATGATAGAGGAGACGAGAGTCAGAGCTATGAAGTAGGAGACTGGGTAGAAATGTGCAGACGCAGACAGTGGTCAGAGAATTGAAAGCGGAGACTGGGGTAAGAGTGGTAAAGTAGTAGACTGGGGTTAAAGAGGTCAAAGTGGCGAATAGGACTGCAGAGTGGTGAAGGAGAAGAAAGGCATCAGAGTGTTGAAAGAGGAGACTAGAGTCAGAGCAGTGAAAGAGGAGAGCTGGGTCAGACCACCGAAGGAGAGGAAAAAGGAAAGAACCATGAAGAACTGGACTGACATCCAGATCAGAGAATGAGGAGACCAGGGTCAGAGTGTTGAAGAAGGAACAAGGCCCAAAGTGGTGAAGGGAGAAGCACCATCAGCCTCATCCCCGGGTTCTTACCATCTCTCGCACTCCATACTGGCTCTCCACCTTGGCCTTCAATTGGTGGAAACACTCCTCCATGCGCTCATGGAAAGGTCGGAGGTCATCGGTCACCTTCTTCCCATGGAGTCGTACGCCCTCTGCCAGGAGCGGGATCTACCAGACACAATGGCACACTGGTCACGTAGAGGGCATGTTGCCCATTGATATATTGCTGCCAGGGATAGTGGAGACATTCTACTCCTCAATGCATCATTTCCTAGGACAGTGGAGACATCCTACCCCTTAATGCATTATCTCCTGCGATGGCGGAGTCATCCTACCTCTTGAAGCATCGCCTCCATTGATGGTGGAGTCATCCTACCCATCGATGTATCACCTCCAGTGATGGTGGAAATACCCTAGCCTTGGATATATTGCCTCTAGGGATATTCGAGACAACCTACAGCGATGGGGTAGACATCCTACCCCTTGATTCATTACCTCTGATGATGGTGGAGACATCTTCACTGCCTCCAGGGATGGTCAAGAGAGACAGTGCACATATCTTACCGCTTTATTCATCATCTCCCACGTTGACGGACGCATCCCACTCCTTAAAGAATTGCATCCGGAGATGGTGGACACTTCATATCCCTCAATACATCATCTTCAGTGAGGGTGGACACCTTCTCTCCCTCAATGCATCATCCCTCACCATGGTGGACACATCCTACCCCTGCACACCACACAAAATACATTTACTCCACATTCAAAAGACACAGTTCCCCCAGACTGCTACATTATGGCTCTTCCATTCAGGCAATTGTGCCCAAATATTGCATGTCAAGACTTGGTGGACGAGCTTTTCGTAGCACCTCTGGCATGGAACAATCCTCCCATTGAGATTGTTTCTGAATCCAACACTGTGAAACTCCACCAGCTTCTTAAAATATACTTATTTCAATAATCTGCAGAGCAGAGATGCTTTGTTCTTGGCGCTAGGGCACCTTCCGGTAATCGTGTGCTCTATAAACAAATAAATAAATAAATGCATCCCCTCTCGTGATGGTGGCGAAGTAGAATGTATCCGAGACATGTTTTAATTTCTCTGTGCTTTTCCGACTGTGCATGTGTGCTGCGCTGTACCGCACACTTACAAAGTGGGGGAAGCATTTTCAGTTGTCTAGCTAGACGCATTTATGCTAGACTCACGCACACACCCTAGCACCATGGCGCTAATGTGTGTGCCTGGTGCACGGCAGCTGAAATCAGCACGGGTGCTAGGGAGAGGGGAGGCGAGAGACATATCTATGTGAATATGGTGGTCTCCTGCTCCCTCCCTGTCACAGAACATTGCCTGCTGGTGCGTTTGGTGACAGGTTTCAGAATCTGGGCCTGGGTATGTTCTCAGCAGAACGACCCAGGTCGTGATGTATCACCTGCTCCACCAGAGGGCAGTACTGCACCGCATTTCCGTCATGCAGAGACACCAACAATGTGGAACTGAAGAAAAGGACCGGCTGATGACAGTTTTACAAACACCTTCCAACTGTTTCTGTGCATCTCTCAGTGTTACCGCTGGAACTCATTCCCTGCAGTCGCTGGATCACAGTTTCAGAAAGTAAATAAAACAAGCATTGCAAATTCCTATAGGTCACTGCTCCAAAAGGCCGATCCATTGGCTTGGCCAGTGCTTTTTTTCCTGTCGCACGTGTGCACACGCGTCAAGGCACGTGCATGTCACTCACTTCAAGATGGGCAGAAATGTGCACTCCTTCGTCGTGATGCAGGTGCTGTGCATGAGTGCACGCGGACGATACATGAGTCGTGTCTGTCACGACAGGTGAGTGCGCGTGCGTCATGACGCAGGAGGCCCTTTCCACTGAACTGTCCTAAAACTGCAGAGAGCCATGTGAGGAAGGGAAATGAAACCGGAAAAAAAGAAACAAGTGCTCGCAACCCGAAAACAACAGACAGAGCTGTCCAGCAGCAGCTTGAAGCTGCAAAGCCCTCTTGCAAATATATGTAACTTTAACTAGATCTAGAGGTGGGCGAACCAACCAATTTACAGGGAGAGCCCGGCCAGAGCCGAGCCATGGGTCTGGCTCGGATCTTGGATCCCGCGCACGAGCCGAGCCATGAACATGTTTGCTATGTAAATCACACAGCAAACATCACATGAAACACGATAAAGTCGCTCCCACAGTCAAGAAGTGCATTTCTTTAACGTGTAAAGATTTACTCTCATTAAAGTTCTGCACTCAGAAGGGCCTACTTTTCTTGCGCCCCCCCTGCGCTACCCTAACGCCACCATGTGTGCGCCGTATTTATGAAACGGCGCACTGTGGCGGTATTAGGAACAATAGCGTCAAAAGTTTTGATGCTATTGTGGCACTTTGCTCCCCTGGCGTCAAAAATTCTGGCGCTAGGGTAGCAAATTGTAAAGAGGACCACTGATTCCAATGGGTGCATTTGTTTAACGGCTGCTTTTAGCAGGCGTCGAAATTGACGCCAAAAATTGCCCAATGAAACCTTGTAGATTTCATTGCGCCATTTTTGCGAGCCTCCTAGCGCCAGAACGCCCCCCTTTGCATACATCATGCATGGTACATGCTTAATATGGCGCAAAAGGTCGCAAAGTGGAGCAATGCATGCATTGCGCCACTTTGTAGATATGACACATCATTTTTGGCAATCTAACGCCACATTAGCATCAGAAAAATGACGCTAATGTGGTGTTAGATGACGCAAGGCCATCCTTAAATTTGGGCCTAAGAGGAAAGACCATTGTCATGTAAATCCTGTAGGTGGCCCAGATTATTATGAAGCAACAATAAAGTCAATTAAATCAAGTACAATAGATTTTTGTACAAGTGGTATTCCAACCTCACATATTTCAAAGTGCTTTCATATGTGACGATGAAGAAAAAAGAGCTGTGGTGAAATAAAATATTTGCCTAAAATCACATAATTTAAGCGGGGAAGCCACGATTTATCTATGTTTTCTGGTATCACTTTGTGCAAATCAACCTGTAAACAGGTATCTATTTGTCTTTCCCTATGTTAAGGGTTTGTTTTTAACGCTTTGTGATTTTTTTCTGCAGTTTTTATTTAGCGTGAACTCGACCCAAAGGTATTGGAGCGCTTCACGCAAGCACGAGTTACATTGCGTTAGGCCACACTCCTTGCTTTATACTCATGGGGATGTTAAGGGCCTGATTTAAGAAAAGTGGCATTGAAGTGTAGCGCCACTTTCCTTGCGCCCCCCTAGCGTCCACCTAAGCCACCATGTGTGCGCCGTATCTGAGATACGGCACACTATGGAAGTAGATAAGGGCACTAGCGTCAAATTTATAACTTAGTTCAGAGCTTTGAAGCATTAGCGTAAAAAATGTTGACGCTAATCCTGCAAAGTCCATTGAGGCCCATTATAACAATGGTGTGCCTCCTTTTAACGCCTGCTCTGAGCAGGCGTTAAAAGTGTCAAACAAAATGACGCAAAGAAATCTTTAAAAAAAATTGGGGCATTTTTTCAGCCCCCCTAACGGAGGAACATCCCCTTTGCATACACTATGCCTGGCGCAGGCGAAATGCAGTGCAAAGGGTTACAAAGTGGTGCAATGCATGCATTGCGTCACTTTGTAAATTTGGTGCAGCGAGTTTGCCCTCGTTGGGCTTCATTAGTGTCGATAAAAATGACGCTAATGTGGGGCAAGGAGGCACTAGGGGCTCTCAAATCTGCCCCCAAGCGTCTTGCCCAGAAACATGGGATGTTGAGCCAACGCTGAAACTTGAACCAGGTTCCCCTGTTTCGAAATCGGCAGCTCTGGTGGTAAGGTCACTTCCAGGCTGCAAGGAGGGTGACAGGCAGACGCCACATGAAAGCTCGGCTCATTATAGGCTCGAGGTTCCAAAGGACCTCGAGCTGAGCCAGAGCAACACTTCAGCCTTGAGCCTGGCTCGAGCTTTCAGAGCCTCGCCCATCTCTAATTAAACCTCAAGAAGTGGCATATGGGGGCACGAGCATCATGGGTAGTGGGAGAATATAATAAAATGAACAATTGACTGAGGGGCCTGCCAGTACTCCTCAGTTGCCTGTCACTCATGATATCTTTTTTATAACCATTTTCACATAGTGGGACGTTGGGCACAGAGCAACGAGAAGTAGGTGAGAGATGAATGGAAGGAGCCTGGAAGGAGGGAGAAACATAAAAAAACCCATTGATTGAGAGGTCTGGTAGGAGTTTTCAGCTGCCTGGCACTCATAAAAACCTTTTTAATTTAATCACGGGGAGTGGGGCAAAGAGCACAGGGGGCAAATAAATTAAAAGAAAGGGACACAGGGATTGAGGAAGGAATCATATGCTCTCTCATGAAGCGCTGAATATAAAATAAAATAAAAAGAGTCCTTGGAAGAATGCGGTGGAAGGATACAACTCATCCAATCAGAACTGAAGCTAAAGCTGTCTGTGGTTGAGATCTTTCAAATGAGGCCTGATATGCTGCTGATAACTAACACCGCCTGGGTGCCTAGATTCTCCAAGCTCTTTGTAATTCCTACAAATTCTTGCTTCAAAGAACTGAAAGTTACCTTTTGTCCCAAAGAGAGTATAATCACAGTGTTCTAAGAAAAATCTAGCTTCTCCCACAACTACACCCATCTCTCGTCTGATCCTTTTCTCTGGTGTTAAGGCCATGTACTTTTTTGTCCCCCACAAACTGTCTCTCCCCCAGACCACTTATCTTCCACCCCTTATCTTTTCCTCTTACGCCGGACTGTGCTGTCTGCGATCTTTCGCAGTCTCTGGAGGATGGTCAGGACGAAGACCTGGGCCTGACAACAACTTCACGGACCAAGTACCTAGATCTAGACATGGTCTTAGCCTCTCGAGAATCTGCTCTTAATGTCTGGGCAGTTTAAGACATTTATTCCATTATAAAACAGGACTACAAGTCCCAGAATTCAAAGGCAAAAACCTAGATGGGTACAGCCCGTCACACAAGGACCTGGGTAACTTGGCAGTGTGGACTTCACTGCACTGAGATGTTCTGGAAGTGGACAATTGTTTCACATCCATGCCATCTGCTTACAATAACTGAGCACAGGGTCGGATTGCGGCAACAAATTGGCTTGGACAGCAAAATAAAAACGATCCGCCGTTAGCAAACCAGATGGCTAAAGAAGTGGCCCACATTCCCAAATCAGGCTAGTTTTGAACTTCTGAAGGCACGCTGTGTGGGTATTTTGCAAGGTGGGGGAGGCTGCATGCATTGCAGCAAGCAATCTCTGCAGTAATATCAAGGAAAACAACAGTAAAAACTGTCCACCTGGCCATAAACCAGGCCCACAAACACTCTAAAACAGCAGCCCATACACTGATCTGTCAGAGCAGCCCATTGAGCACTGCCCGGCCGCCAGATAGGCCGGTCCAGCTCTGGCTCGGCCGACTACAGAGTGTTGGAGGTGAAGTCCGCACCTGCAACATATGCACTTTGCAGACTGACCTTCTGGACTTTCTTTGAAGTGCCACACAGATTCGTCAACTTCAGAGCAGAGTGGTGAGAGGGAAATTCATCTGTGCGAGCAGTGCTTAGTTTGTAAAACAATAAGTGGCAGGGCCCTTGTCAGGAGGCCGCTGAAGCGTGCACCACCCACTGCCCCTGCCAGGGCTGCCAATGACACTAGGAACACTACCTCTATCACACTCCTACAGGTGCGACAATTAGGACTATTCCAGGAGCCCAAAGCTATAAGAATGGCTTGGAAAGTAGGGTATATAGAATTGATAAATAATTGTTATTGTGCTTGCCTCTAAATTAGACTAACAGCGCCACCATGTGGGAGACTATCATAAGCACCAGTCTTGACAATTAAGTTCTGGGTCTGCACACCGGAGGCCAGCAGCTCAAATTAAGCACTGTGTGCGAGAGGCCCTGGCCATTGACAGAATATTTAGTTTGCCTGTTTTTGTAAATGTTTCTGAAGACGTCTAAAGCTTCATCACAATTGTACTTCTCAAGCTCATAGTGACGGATTTGTTGTTTGAGCCTTGTAAAAAAAGAATCAATAGACTCCTGCCTTCTGCAAGGTGGAGTGAAAACAATATCTCATAATCAACACACTTTTTTTAGAAGGAATTGACACATTAAACAGGTTTTAAGTTTTCCAAATATATAAGATTTACCTACATTTAAAGTGGAAGATTATGTCCGTGTGGCCGAGCCAACACAAAGCATGAGACGGAAGATAAATCGCTTCTGACTGCGCAAGCCCAAGGCTTTGGTGTATGTCTCCTCAGGTGTTTATCCGCCTGCACCACTGGGACCCAAGTTGTTAGTGTTGGAGTAAAATGAGGGGGAGCCACATCAAGGAGGGTGACATACATACTTGGCTGAAGGAATAAGGATGTGCATGCACCCATCTTTGACTTGTGACAAACATCTACACTTCTGAGGAACAGATGACGCAAACCAGGAATCACACACCACAAAAAGGCACCACAGTGGGCGTTGGTGCGTGTAGTAGACACACGCCAGGTTCACCTCTACGTCATTACCAGTGTAGAGTCGGGTTGGATTATTGAAATGAATCCAAGAGATATTGCAATGAACAATACATTTTTATTGGTTACTTCAAGTACCATATATATGTTCAGAGAGCCTCCATTTGGATCTAGAGGCACACTTTCTCATGCTCACCATGGCAAGCGTGATGCAAGGACGCAGCCTCTCCAGCTCCTGTGTCTTGCGCTCTACCGTTTTTGCTCCCTCGCTCACTTTCCCTCCCTAGCATCCTCTCGAAACTCAGCAGAAGTACCTTAGATAGGTATGTTGTTGTGACATGCAGGACAATAAGCCACAGACCACCTCTTCTCCACCTCTTGGCCTCCTCAATTCTCTGACTGTCAATGGTCCCTCCTTGTAAAGCCCCATGTGTCCAGAACGTCTAAGAGTCACATATCAGACTCCTCTATTTTATTGGACCTGATTTAGGGGCTAATATAGGACCCTTACAGCCTGATTTAGGGTTCGGCGGATCAAGTACTTAACCAAACCATCGGTCTTCCTGCCCGATTTACGGGCAGTTGGCCCTTCTGTATCCCATCACCCAGATAGTGCTCCGATAACCCGACAGAGTACAGGCTGTCGGAGTATTCATGTTCCAATCATCTGCCTGATTTAGAGTGGGCGATCAAATGGCCAGTTTTCACAATCCTTTACCGTGGGGTGAAACCTGGCCATATCGGACAGTAAAAACGTTAAAAATTTTAATGAACCCACACCATGGTAGCCAACTCTCATGTTGTGGGGCAAGCTCACTGGTTTTAGATTTTTCAAAAACAAACTCCTGCTTTGGCAGATTGTTTTTAGGAGAGAAAAAAAACATGTAAAAAGTTTGCCAGATGTCTGACAATTTGACAGTGGTGCCCATCAAACGTTTAGCACATCGACAGGCACCGCCATGATGGCGGTTCCTACCAATGCCTAGAGATGTTCCCAGGGCCAGTGGGCATTTATAAATACTGAGGGTAAAATACTCCATCAAGGTGACAGAGTATTTTACTCTGTCATGCTGACGGAGTACAAACAGTGCTCCTCACTCTAAATAAGGCCCTTGGTCTTCTCCAAAAGTCAATCTTTGTCTGTGCCCTTGCATTTCGTCTAAAACTGACTATTATGGAGTAATCTCTCTTCCGATCCTCTGCACATGATGGACAGTCCTTCCTTTTGCGGGATCCCCTTGTCGCCTGTCATCCCTCCATCAGAAGTTGTAGGGCAAGCGGTGAGCTGATGATACCATGGGATAGGGGACCAGGTACTCACCTGCCAGGCAATGAGGTCCTTGAGCTGTAGGATACTCTCGTGGGCTTCAGGGTGAGCATTCATGTACTTGTCATGGAAAAAGGCCTGAAACACAAGAAGAACACATCAAGCTGAGAAGTAGTCAGTGAACTCCACACACATTCCTCCACATACACAGACATGGACTCTAAGCGGGGGAGGGGCTCCAAGCAGTATTGTATTGATGCTGAAGCAACTTCCTCTATCTCTGTGCTCACTGATGTGAACACAACCTCCATCACTGGATACCCTCAGTTAGAGAAGCCCTAGCTGAGGAACTGAGTGGAACACTTGTGAGTGCATGTGGACATGGAATGTCTGAGTAATGTGGTATCCGGAGGTCCTGAAGAAAGCGTATGACCTATCTAGGGGTAAGATGGCTGAAACACGTAGACCTTGCTGGGAGATGCGAAGGATTTATGAATTGTCTCTAGCACATCCAACTTTTTGCAACCTTAACCCATCCCAGTTTTATTACAGGAGCATCCTCTTGGGATAGGAGGTAATTATAATCAACCCTTACAGATCCCAACACATTTCTATACCCAGAAACTCTTCCTCCTAGTGGAGGCAAGATCCGATGATGAAACAATCCACTATTGGAACATCAATGGAGATCGTATACATACCATTGATAGAAACTAGCGGCTGAGGGGCTTGTTACTATTTTTTCTCCTTGATATGTCTGGTATAACAGTAGGAAGCGGAGTGAACCCCTTCCTGTTTCTGACTCCCCCCTCCTTGAATGTCTAAGTGAGTGGGCAAACTCTAAAGTTCACGTCCTGGAAGACAAGACACAAATCCTTTTTTGCTAAATGTTTTTACTGTGTGTTTAAAAAGTCATTCAGCAAAAAGTCAGTCATTCACTAATCAATTCTTTGTACAATGAATTACTAACTGTACATGTCTCAAAAGCACCTCAAGCTCATAGTTGGCAAACAGCTAATGCCACACACTACATTAACAAATTACAAACAAAACTGAAGTGGAGATCAGATCTGAGTGGTGGAAAACATTGATTGGTGAGAACATAACTAGGCTGGCACAGGGGTCAACTCCACTGCCATGAGCTGCCCCAGCAGTGATGCAGGGCACCCTGACCTCTGTGTTTTTGTACTTGCCTGAACTTGGGGTTGTTGTGATACCTGCATCTTCTCCCTTTATTGCAACCTGTAACCGTCCCTCGCTATCCATGTGGGGCGGGCAGGGACACAGGCACATCTGGTATAGGGCTACCAAAGAGGCCTATATTTTATTTTTTACTCATGTGCTCAAGACCGGTTTTCAGCTCACATCTTCTCGCCATGGTTTGTGTGCTAGGTGAAGCCCACAGGAATATAAACCAAAACACAATATTGCAGTAATATGTTAACATAGAATAAAAATTAAACAGCTACACTGGGATGGAGATGTCAGTGTTTTTCCCCAACCTTTCATCCTTAGCATGCCCACTGAACTCCTGTGATTGCCCAAGAGCTGGAATCAAGGAAGGGTGAAGCCATAGAAGCCCTGATGTGGGGTGCCACGCAGACACCTGGTAGCAAAGGAAGGGGTAAAGTCATGGACCCTGATGTGGGGTGCCACGCAGACAACTGGTAGTCAAGGAAGGGGTGAAGTCATGGGACCCTTGATGTGGGGTACCATGCAGACACCTGGAAGCAAAGGAAGGGTAAAAACATGGACCCTGATGTGGGGTGCCACGCAGACACCTGGTAGTCAACGAAAGGGTGAATCCATGGAAGCCTTGATGTGGGGTGCCACGCAAACACCCATAAGTCAATGAAGGGGTGAAGCCATGGAACCCTTGATGTGGGGTGCCACGCAAACACCGATAAGCCAAAGAAGGGGTGAAGCCATGGAAGCCTTGATGTGGGGTGCCACGCAAATGCCCATAAGTCAAGGAAGGGTTGAAGCCATGGAACCCTTGATGTGGGGTGCCACACAAACGCCCATAAGATAAGGAAGGGGTGAAGCCGTGGAACCCTTGATGTGGGGTGCCACGCAAACAACGATAAGTCAGAGAAGGGGTGAAGCCATGGAACCCTTGATGTGGGATGCCACGCAAACACCCATAAGTCAAGGACGGGGTGAAGCTGTGGAACCCTTGATGTGGGGTGCCACGCAAACGCCCATAGGTCAAGGAAGGGGTTAAGCCTTGGAACCCTCGATGTGGGGTGCCACGCAAACACCCATATGTCAAGAAAGGGGTGAAGCCATGGAAGCCTCGATGTGGGGTGCCACGCAAACACCCATAAGTCAAGGAAGGGATGAAGCCATGAAAGCCTCGATGTGGGGTGCCACGCAAACACCCATAAGTCAAGGAAGGGGTGAAGCCATGGAACCCTCGATGTGGGGTGCCACGCAAACACCCATAAGTCAAGGAAGGGGTGAAGCCATGGAACCCTCGATGTGGGGTGCCACGCAAACACCCATAAGTCAAGGTAGGGTTGAAGCCATGGAACCCTCGATGTGGGGTGCCACGCAAGCACCCATAAGTCAAGGAAGGGTTTAAGCCACGGAACCCTCGATGTGGGGTCCCACGCAAATACCGATAAGTCAAGGAAGGGTTGAAGCCACGGAACCCTCAATGTGGGGTGCCACGCAAACACCCATAAGTCAAAGAAGGGTTGAAGCCATGGAACCCTCGATGTTGGGTGCCACGCAAACACCGATAAGTCAAGGAAGGGGTGAAGCCATGGAACCCTTGATGTGGGGTGCCACACAAAGACCCATAAGTCAAGGAAGGGTTATAGCCATGGAACCCTTGATGTGGAGTCCACGCAAACACCCATAAGTCAAGGAAGGTGTGAAGCCATGGAACCCTTGATGTGGGGTGCGGCCATGGAAACCTTGATGTGAGGTGCCACGCAAACACCCATAAGTCAAGGAAGCGGTGAAGCGATGGAACCCTTGATGTGGGGTGCCACGCAAACACCCATAAGTCAAGGAACGAGTGAAGCCGTGGAACCCTTGATGTGGGGTGCCACGCAAACACCCATAAGTCAAGGAAGGGTTGAAGCCATGGAACCCTTGATGTGGGGTGCCACGCAAACACCCATAAATCAAGGGAGGGGTGAAGCCGTGGAACCCTCGATGTGGGGTGCCACGCAAACACCCATAAGTCAAGGAAGGGTTGAATCCATGGAACCGTCAATCAATCAATCATTCAGTTTTTGTAATGCGTGGCTACTCACCCGTGAGGGTCTCAAGGCGCGGGGTGGGCCTTGATGTGGAGTGCCACGCAAACACACATAAGTCACGGAAGGGGTGAAGCCACAAAACCGTTGATGAAGGGTGGCACGCAGACACCTGGTGGTCAAGGCAGAGGTGAAGCCGTGGAAGCGATGATGTGGGGGGTCGCACGCAGATATCCGGTATTCATTGTGAAATTTGGAAGCAGAGCAGCAACAATGTGGGAATGAATCCACAAAACCGGTACCTCTGCACCACAAGATGTACACCGAAGCCTATGAAAGGGGTGAACTCCCTCAAGATTTGCGGAGGGCAACGGTGGTGCCTGTTCTAAAACCCAGAAAACCGCTGGATAGATGGGACTCCTACAGATCTATCTCTCTTCTGAATATAGACCTGAAAATATTGGCAAAAGCTCTTGCAAATTGGTTTAGAGGAGTGATATTGGAGTTGGTTCCTCCAGGTCCGAATGAATTTATGCCCCCTAGAGCCACGATTTAATGTCAGGAGGTTGCACAGTAATACAGTGGCAGCTAGGGAACTAAGCCTACCGCTGGCAGTGGCCTCCCTTGATACGCACAAAGCCTTTGACTATTTGTTTACGGTTTTAGAAAAATGGCTTTTCGACAAAAAAATTCTGAGTACTGGAGCCTCTGGAGGAATGGATGTGAAGTGATGCACAGACTGAGGGCTGGAGACGGGACCCTCACAGGGGAGGACCGTATATCGCTATATGCAGATGATGTGCTCCTATACCTAGCCAACCCCAACAAGACCCTGGTGAGAGGAGGTGAAACAGTTGCAATATAAGGGCGTTTTTCTGGACTCTGTATTCATTAGGAGAAGTCACTAATTTCCCCGCTGGGTCCAACGCGGGCTCCTGCGTGGTTCTGCCTGGTTCACAGGTTCCTGAAGTGGTCACTGGGAGTGTGAACTGCAGGTGGTGATTTTATCCGGGCTCCTGCGCGGGTGCTACCAGGTTAGTAAAGTCCTGTTGTCCGGGCACCACTGCAGGCCCCTGATGGAGGGAAAGGTGTGGGAGATACTGTCAGGTACATTCTATCATTCTGAGCAGATTCCATTGGAGGTTGCTGGGCTGAAGGACAGGTGCATCAGGTGGTGTTGGTGCACCACTAAAGAGAAGGCTGTTGAGGAGATAACGGGGTACGGGAGATGCATCACTTACCGTCTCGTACTTGGCAAAGCCCCCCATGACAGCGGGGTCCACTATACCGTTCAGAAGCATGGAGAGGGGGTTGATCGGAAGATGCGGGTCTGTGTGATGTCGTTGGATCTCAGCCAGTATCTTGTCGTTGGTCTTCTTCATCGTCTCAATGGCATTCTCCAGGGGGTTCACCGTGCTCTGTGGACAGAGGTGAAGAGGGATTATGGGGGGTCTTGTAAATGTGGATTAGCATGAGCCCATGTAAGCTTAACACACAACGCTTGCAGCACATTTCACCCGATGATCCGTACCCAGGAGCTGAACTCCTGTTCTGCACTCCTGGGGGCTTACTTACGAGAGGCTTGCGCTGCCAGAGAGCCACATTTCTGTCAGCCAACCATATCTACAAGTCCACGCAAGGCCACTTTGCGTGTCTTTGAATGGCCTCATAGATTTTGAGTAAGACAAAGCAGTAAAAATCACTGTGGGGCATATTTAACAACCCCTAGCGTCAGCGAAGCGTCACTTTTCATGACCCTCCAGTGGCGCTAACCACTGCTCCATATTTACAAGGAAATGTAACACCACTTTTTGTGGCGTTAAGCCTCGTTGTAAATACGGGCCCCTCTGATGCCGTTTTCCGCTTCAGAGGGCGCACAATGGGTGCTGCGGGGGGTGTTCCACCGCAACACCCATTGCTTTTGACGCTGCCCAGGATTTACGAGAAATCGTAAATCTGTGGCAGCGTCCAAAACACACGCCACCGCAGGTGTAGCATTAGCATGCCAAAACGACAAGGAATTCTTTTATTCCTCCTCGTTTTTTGCTTTTTCTATGTGTGCTGCATTCTGCTTTTTCTATGTGTGCTGCGTCCTACATGGACGATTGTACTGCACATAAACAATCATTCCAAAATGACGCTTTGGTACTTCTATATGTGCTGCATTTTGCAGCACACATAGAAGTGCCAAATCGCCACTATAGATTGTTTATTTGCAGGAAGGCACACCTTCCTGCACATAAACAATCTATCCCCTCAACGCAGACACCCTTGCACTATGATGCAAGGATGCCTGCGTTGGCTTAGGGGGATACGCAGGGGTGCGCCGTATTCCTGTTAATACGCCGCATCCCTGTGTTTCAAAAGTGGCGCAGCGTGGCACTGCTATTTTTGGCACAGCACCACGCTGCACCACTTTGGCATAAATCTGGGCCTGTGTTTCCTTACTATGCGTCAGGGAGCAGTTCCATGGGCATTGTGGTGGGTTTTCCAACGCAACACCCATGGGTTTAGACGCTGCCCCAGATTTACTTAATCACATAAACCGGGGGAGGTGCCAAAACCTTACGCCTCCCGAGGGGAGGCGTAATGAGGGGAGAGATCTTTATTTCTCCCCATTTTTTCTCTTTCTATGTGTGCTGCATTCTGCAGCACACTTTACAAGAGGAAAATGCCTCTAGGGATTGGTTTTGTGCAGGAAGGTGCCGCTTGAAGCACAGAAATAATCCTGCCAACAACGCAGACGCCCTTGCACCATGATGCGAGGGTGCCTGCATTCCCGCTGGGCAGCCGATTGTGCGCCAGCATAGGGGGAAAGGACAGGGATGTGCCTCATTGAATAAATACTGAGCATCCCTGCCCCTTCGCATTGGCATAGGGAAGCACAGCAAGAAGACCTGCAGCACTGCCCTACTCCAATTCCCCATAAGTAAGCCCCCTGGTCTTTATTCCTGATATGTACTCCTGGCCTGTATGTCTGGTCTGCACTGCCGAAGCACTATTTAATACAATTGCCTTTTCTTGCTGTTTTCCCCTGAAAATCTATGATGTTTCCAGTCTTTTATTCGTTTCTCAGTATATTTTCTCTATATTGTTTCATTTAGGATTTTCCAGAAACCACCAAGAAACGTCCAGGGGTTATGTCAACACCAAAAGCAAGGCCATTCACTGTGTGAAGCTCCCCAAAACTTAAAAATACAACGCCTGCAACCCGGCATTTCTGCTCACCCCTTTCCAAATCCATCAGTTCACTCAACATTTGTAAGAGTTTGACTCGCAGCAGACAACCCCACAGAAGTCACTTGATTCAAAGGACCAGGGGAGGCTAGCAGCCATGTGGCAAAGAACCCTTCCCTAAGCTGCAAGAGTTCAGATGCCTCCCCGGAAGAAAGGGACTCAGTTGCTGCTTCTATAGCAGAATAATGCAATGATCTGGGGCATTCTCCACCTGCATTAAAGAAAGTCCAACTTATCTGGCAATAGGAACCATCCCTCTGAACAATAGACAAGGACAAACCAAAGGAAGTCATCTGGGCAACTCCTGAGCCCCCTCTGTAAGACATCATCACACTTTGCAGCCAATTAAAAAGGGCAGATGCTTGTGTGGGATACAGCGTGTGTAAGGACAGCGCGTGCAAGTATGCAGGATGTTAAATATTCATTTGCACACATAAGTGTTGTGTAACTCACCAAATCTGTCACCATACAGGTATTTGGGGCACTTGGGGCGTCTGCTATAAAAGAATCTCTGGAAGGTCTCCTGGTTAGGGTGACACCCAGAGGAGGTCCTGGAGGTCACACGTGGTGAAGGTGGGTGGACTCCTGCAGGTGCCAAGGCTTGCCCTGCTAGATGCCTATGGGCATTCCTGACAGGGTGAGAATGAAGAGTTAGCTACCCTGTAGATCTTGTAACTGAATACCTACAGGTTGTAACGTGTGTGCATGACTACCGACTGTAGGTCAATGGATTAGATCACACACTGTCCATGATTAAAGGTGTGAACTTACTCCTGAAGTCAATAGCCCATTCTCACCTGCCCCACTGAGGGTAATACTTCAGGGGTTGTTCCAAGGGCGTTGCGGTGGGTTTTCCCACACAACACCCATGGGTTTTGACGCTACCACAGATTTACAAAATCACCTCAACCTGGGGAAGCTCCAAAGCCGTACGCCTCCTGAGGTAGAAGTAACAAGGAGAAAAATATTTATTTCTCCTTGTTTTGTCCACTCTTCATGCGCATGGAAAGAAGAAAATTCCTCTGAGGATTGATTTTGTGCAGGAAGGCGTCCATTCCTGCACAAAAACAATGCTGCAATTCAATGCAGACACCCTTGCACCATGGTGCAAGGATGCCTGAATTGGCGCTAGGCTACCAAGAGGTCACCAGCGCTGGCTAAAAGTACAGGAATGCGCCATATTTCATAAATACAGTGTGTTCTGGACCTTCCACATTGGCGTAGGGCAGCACAGCAAGAGGACATGTGCACTACCCTACTCCAATTCCCCATAAACATGGGGCTATGTGTCTGGCTACAAAGCCTTCCAACCGCCCAATCCTCATCATGCCATCAGTGATCTTGAGATATCAGACGGTCAGCATCTCCCAGTAAAGCCTGCCAGCATCTACCAGCAAATACGAAATGTCTACTTTAGGTTCAGATATCATGAGATGCACATACGCCTCCCTCCCATGAAACGCTGTATCTCGTGAACTGAAGCAAGCTGTTGTAACTTCACAGCTGATGAAACGTAGGGGTAGATTTACAAGGAACTGCTGCATCAGCACTGATGCACCAGTTTTTTGCGTGGCCCCTGCCCCACCTAACGACCCCATGGGTGTGCCATATTTACAATACGGTGCACTCTTAGCAGGTGTTAAAAATGACGGAAACAATTGTGCAGTGAAATCTTGTAGATTTCACTGTGCCATTTTTTCAGGCCTCCGTGTGCCGGAACGCCCCCTTGCATACATTATGCCTGGCACAGGCATAATTTGGCTCAAGGAGGTGCAAACTGTCGCAATGCATGCATTGCACCACTTTGTAAATCTGGCGCAGCAAAAATACATTCCTAACGCCACATTAGTGTAAAAAAAATGGTGCAAATGTGGCGCAAGGAGGCGTTAAGGGCTTGTAAATATGCCCCTTAAAGTTGACGCATTGCAGACCCGTCTCGACTCTCCCTTTCTTAAGAAAAATACAAGAGCACCATGTCACCCCCTCAGCTCCAATAACATTTTACCTGCCCGATACTCAGGCTTTAGACAAGGCAGAGGATGGGGGGTGAAGCTGTAGACATTAAAGGCGACCTCCTGGTACCATCCCTATATATTGTATACTTTGGTCCAATGAACAGCTTATTGTGTAGCCATTTTAGTTTTAGCTCCATGCACGTTATTTTAGCACACTAGGCCGCGGTGCACTTTAACCTAGATATATTTTATTCAGCTTTGTCTTATTATTGTTACAATAACAATTTTTACGGTCTTGTTTTATTTTCCGTTTATCTAACTGTTTTCGCCTAGGCCAGCACTCTGTTCTCAAACAAGACATTCTTGATCACTCTGTGCTTCTTCCAAGGCTACCTGGGAATGCCTCAAAATGCTATGCCTTCCCTCGTTGTTTCCTGTTTCTAAGTGTGCCTCTTAGAAAGAAGAAAATGGCTCTGAGGGTTGTTTTTGTGCAGGAAGGTGACCCTTCCTGCAGAAAGCATTCCTGCCTGCAGTGCAAGGGTGCTTGCGTTGGCCCAAGGCAGCACACTGTGCGCCAGTGCAAGGAAGGCCAGAAATGCCCTGTATGAGCGCTTTCACGCAGCACAACAAGGCGTGTTGCTGCACTGCACTGTGTGAAATGATGATAAACCTGCCCCTCCATCTCTAAATAAAGGTTCTTTAATTTAAAAAGGAGGTGCTGGCAGGGATAAAATGTAACATTGGGGTGCACTCACCGTAGACATGCTGACCACTGCGAACCAGCGTAGGATGTCGGGGAGCTTGTAGGCGGTCACGTAGGTGGTCCGCTCAATCCACATGGTCTGGAATGGTAGAGAAAGGAAGGGTCCAATGAGAGCAGGAACACAAACAAGCCTTGTTCAATGCAACTGCTCACAGTTTACTTACCGCAAACTCATTCTCGGGGTCTTTGGGCCCCTTGCGGAAGGGTCGTGAGTAGCTGAACTTCTGCACGTTGTTGGCTTTGTAAAAACTTTTAAAAAGAGCAAAAGGAATGAGAGAATTACCAAGAGAACATGTACATGGACTGGTGCACAGGGAAAGTTAGCAGCTGACTGTCCCTGCCACCAAACCTGGTGAGAGTTAGCAGATGCCAACCTCTGCCACCAGCACCTGATGCGATTTGGCAGCTTCAGAAAGATGGGGTAAAAGATCAAATCTGCCACTAAAATGATCATACGTGCCGATCCCCACCACCTTCAAAACCAGCCGCATCATTTACAAAGCCATCCTGCTTATGTTGCAGACAAGCTCAACATCTCTGGTGGTTCTCAGCACAACCGCAGCCAGGACACCGTCAGACTGCACAGATGTGTAAAAAAGAAAAAAACAAGACAACAGGCCCTTTCCATCTATGCGCCAAGGATCTGGAACAATATCCCGTATCCATCAGGACCACCCAACGCTGCTCCAGTTTAGGAAAGAGTTGAAGGCTCACCTCTTTTAAGGAGACTACATCACACTGCAGTAACCATCCTCAACCCACCAACCTCTCTCCTTACTCGTTGACTTTATGCTCGTCCTTGACTATGGGTAGGTAAGCTATAGAAATACCATATACATACACACACACACACACATACATACATAGATACGTACATACATACATACATACATACATAGATACGTACATACATACATAGATACATACATACCTACATACATACAGACAGCGGTCAGACATGTTCAGCCAGCAACGAGGCTGTATGTCGACCATTCACGAGAGAGTGGGTCAGACATGTTCAGGCAGCAGGGAGGCTACGAGAAGGTTACTCAGCAGACAGCGGTCAGACAGGCCCAGACAGCTGAGAGATTACACGTAGACAGCTCAGCAGACAGAGGGACAGACATGTTCAGACAGCAGTGAGGCTGCAAGGAGGCTTCTCAGCAGACAGCGGTCAGAGAGGCTCATACAGAAGAGAGGTTACATGCAGGCAGCTCAGCAGACAGGGGGACAGACATGTTCAGACAGCAGCGAGGCTAGATGGAGACTTCTCAGCAGACAGCGGTCAGAGAGGCTCAGACAGCAGAGAGGTTACATGCAGGCAGCTCAGCAGACAGGGGGACAGACATGCTCATACAGCAGAGGGGCTAGATGGAGACTTCTCAGCAGACAGGGGAACAGAAAAGTCCAGACGGCAGAGAGGTTACATGCAGGCAGCTCAAGAGACAGGGGGACAGACATGTTCAGACAGCAGAGAGGCTACAAGAGACTTCTCAGCAGACAGTGGATCGGTTACATGTAGACAGCTGAGCACACAGGCTCAGACATGTTCAGATGGCAGGGGGTTACATTTACATTTAGACAACTCAGCCGAGAGTGGCTCAGAAATCCTCAAAAAACAGCAGAGACATGTACATGTAGACAACTCATATACATGTAGACAACTGTATATATGTATAGGGACCCCACTCCCTGAGCCAGTAAAGGCCCTAGGCCGGTTCAGTTACTGTGTCCTGGGAAGGCCACCTCAGGACACAGTAGTTTCCCTGCCCGCTTCAGTGAGGGCAGGGAAACATATGCTTGCTTCAATCCAGTGGGAGCATTTTTAAATCTCCTGCTGGGTGGGAGCACACATTCCATCAATGCCTGCAGTAGCATGGGCAGGTAAGGCAGGTCTGTTTCCACCTCGTGGGAGATTTCAAAAATGCTCCCACATGGTGGGAGCTGACTTCTGTTTCCCTGCCCACGCTCCTGCGGGCAAAGAAACTCAGATTGCTCCTGCCCAGTGGGAGCACAGAACAATGGCTGCTTCTGCCTGGCGTGAGCAATTCCGGCTCCCACAGTTTGGGAGAAGGGAGCCAACTGAGGCTGTGTGGGACCCTGGAGGCCCTGGGGCACCCCCTGCAGCTCCCAACTTGCTGATTGGCAAGTGCCCTGGACGAGCACCAGGGCACCCACCTATAATTAGGATAGACTCTGGGAAATGAGGTCCACATGTCCACAATTGGCCTGGGGGATGGAGTCCTGAGGGCCAATAGTGGCTTTGGGGATAGGGAGGTGGCTGCCTCCGGGGGGTTGCATGCAGGGCCTGGCCACAGACCAAAGCCCCAAAGCCTGTGTGCGGTAGGGGTTGGCTGCCTGTGCAGGTTTGGGTGCACGGCCTGGCCATGCGTGGCATGGGCTTGCTGCCAATGAGGGGTTGCTGCAGGTCCTGTGGCCAACCCCCACGCTGAGCACAGCCAAAAGCCCTGCACTGAAATATGAGGGCTATATTCCAAGAAGTTGTAAAATGGACCTGATGGGTTATAGAAAAACATTTATGTGTTCCAGGTTTAATGATAGACATGGTTAATGATAGAAATGTTCCAGGAGTGTATCTGGCAAGAGGCCCAGACTCTGTACAATATTTAGCTGGGTTTATCATCCATACAATCGTAAATACATGTCTATTTATTTATTTATTTTTAGAGAGCACATAGCAGAATCTCATCTGGAGTGATAAGGAGTTTCACGTAATGTACACTTCTGAAAGAGCAATATGTTTGGAAACAGGTCTTTCACACGTTACCATCAGTAGACAACAGCAGATCCGATGTAGGTCAATAAATGTTACAAGTATAATTAGAATATTGGAATGTTGGAAGCTCCATTGAAAACAGGGGAGTGCTCCGGGCTTCTAATGGCGGGGAGAAGCCCGGAGCACCAACATTCCAATATTTTTGTTCACAGCTGTTGAAATCCCCTCAGGCTTGAAATCCCCTCTGGCCTGAAATCCTCTCTGGCTTGAAATCCCCTCGGGCCTGAAATCCTCTCGGGCTTGAAATCCCCTCGGGCTCCGTGAGGCCTTTGTTTTATTTATTAGAACATTAGGCCCTCTAGTGGTGGAATGTTCTACTAGCCTTATAGCCATCCGTAGCTGGGCCATACCGGCATTAAAGTCCTGCTTCCTTGTTAAAGGCCCGCGCCTTCGGCTCAGGCCTTTAACTCTAGAGCAGGCGTTTAATGGCCCGTATAGCCCAGCTACCGAGGGCTATAAGGCTATATTAGAACATTGGAATGTTGGGAGTTCCGTTGAAGACAATGGAATGGCTCTAGGCTTAGAATGTCTGATATAGGTCCGGAGCTCCAACTTTCCAATGTTTGTCTACATGTTTCACCTTTTTTAATTTTGAACATTCACCGTCAGTGGGTGGAATATTCTAATAGGCTTATAGCCCTTCTGCCTGCGGCTCAGGTCTGTAATTCGGGTGCGGGCCTTTAACAACTGGTATAGCCCTGGGAAGTGGGCTATAAGGCTATAGTGAGTAGGACCGTATCCCTGAAATGATTGCATGTTTATTTTTATCGGATATGCGGAATGTTCACCTTTATGTTGCCCGTGATATGTAACACGTAGCACTTTACACTTCTCTTGGAGTTTTACTAGGACTTGCAGTGAGATAAATATGGGTTAAGAGGAATCCCCAGGGAGAGCACCTGAGAAGGATAACTTCAGTGTGACACTTTTCAGGAGATTACCAATTCTGGGAGGGCAAAACAGATGTAATGTGGCCATATTTCCCGGTTTCAGACATGAGCGAGGCAGCAGATTGTAGGACTTCTTCAGGAGCCGAGAGTCAGGTCTTGGGGAGGCATTTTAATATGGTCTCCCCATGTCCTATCCATGAGATTGCCAAGGATTACTTGTAGTGTTCAAATGTGCTCATGACCCTAAGTAGGTAAGTTGCGCTTCTAGTCATGTTTGGCATGATCTTCTAGGGTGAGCTTTGACCAGGATTTTGTGGTGGATATATTTCTGGGTGAGAGACCAACGCCCTTCAAGAGATCTGTCCACTCAAGCGGGCATTGCCAGCTCTGCTTGGGAACGAGGAGAAGGAATCCTGCTTAATGTGGATTAAATTATAATTTCATGTTTCATCTATCCCTGTCCTTCAGAGATGCACAAGGTTAGTTTGTGCAGCTCATTGTCAGATGTACCGCGTGTCATTCGCGTGTTGGATGAATGAGATTCTCTGCTCCTGTGAGGTTCACCAAGTTGTTCAATGTATGAATTGAAGAAAATAGGGGCAATGATCGGGCCTTGTGCCACACCGAAAGCTGATGCACTGAGTTTACAAACTGAGGTCCAGATTTATGGGGATTTGGCACAGGGCAGAGCAGCAAGTCACGTTCCTGCGCTGCCCGGCGTCAAAGTGAAAGGGCAGGAACGCGCCATATCTCTGGCATACAGCGCATTCCTGTCCTTTCCCACTGCGCTGGCCCCGTTTCGGCAGCTTAGCGCCAACACATGCACACTTGCACCATGGTGCAAGGGTGCCTCTTTTGCATGCAGGTTTGCTTTTGTGCAAGAACGGACACCTTCCTGCACAAAATCAATCCAGAGATGTGTTTCCTCTTTCTAACATAGAAAGACGAAACAACGAGGAGAAAAACAAATATCTGTCTTTGTTGCACCTCTCCTGGGGAGTTGTAAGGTTTTGGCACGTCGCCAGGTTTACGTGGTCTTGTAAATCTGGAGAGCTGTAGAATCTGTTGAGACCCTATGGGTAGTTAGCCGTGCTTTACAAATCCTTGATTGATTGACTGATTGATTGAATCCAGGGGTGCTGTGTGGGAACACCCACTGGAGCACCCATGAAACGCCTCCCTAATGCAGAGAAAGGCACCGTAGAGACTTGCGCTGCATTGCCTTACGCCCCATCTACGAGGCCATTCAAAGCCACGCAAAGGGACTTTGCGTGGCCACATGGATATGATTGAAAGGTCTGCAGCACCGTGGCGCCACAAAAACTGATGCAACGGCACAGCGAGGGGCTCATAAATATGCCCCTAAATTAGCAATTTTGACTCATACAGTTTGTTTGTGAGGCAATGTCTGACCCAGTTAACGACTGTGTTACTAATGACTGTTCTTTCATGCAGCTGTCTGAGGAGCTCAGGCGTACCAAGCGCTGAAGACAAGTCGAATTACACTAGTGTGCGAGCGTCTCTTTTGTCATAGAGTTGTCAGCAGCCTCTCTGAGAAGCACAGGAGGCCTGCATTTGGCCTAAATATTTAGTTAGTTCAGGGTCATCACCAGCTCCTTGGAGAAGTGGTCATACGTAGCACCTTCCTTGACTAGTGATCATATGTGGCACCTTGCTTGAGTAGTTGTCTACGTGGTACCTTCCTTGCATTGTGGTCATATGTGGCACCTATCTTGAGTAGTGGTTGTACGTGGCACCTTCCCTGAGTAGTGGTCGTATGTGGCACCTTCCTTTAGTAGTGGTCATATGTGGCACCTTCCTTGAGTAGTAGTTATACGCAGCACCTTTCTTGAGTAGTGGTCATACGTGGCACCTTCCTTGAGTAGTGGTGATATGTGGCACCTTTCCTTGAGTAGTGGTTGTACATGGCACCTTCCTTGAGTAGTGGTTGTACGTGGCACCCTCCTTGAGTAGTAGTTATACGTGGCACCTTCCCTGAGTAATGGTCATACGTGGCACCTTGATTGAGTAGTGATTGTGCATGGCACCTTCCTTGAGTAGTAGTCATAAGTGGCATCTTCCTTGAGTAGTGGTTGTACTTGGCACCTTGCTTGAGTAGTAGTCGTACATGGCACTTTCCTTGAGTAGTAGTCGTAAGTGGTACCTTCCTTGAGTTGTGGTTGTACGTGACACTTTCCTTGAGTAGTGGTTGTACGTGGCACCTTCCTTGAGTATTAGTCGTAAGTGGCACCTTCCTTGAGTAGTGGTTGTACGTGACACCTTCCTTGAGTAGTGGTTGTACATGGCCGCTTCCTTGAGTAGTAGCCGTACGTGGCACTTTCCTTGAGTAGTGGTTGTACATGGCGCATCCTTGAGTAGTAGTCGTAATTGGCACCTTCATTGAGTAGTGGTTGTAGGTGACACCTTCCTTGAGTAGTGGTTGTACATGGCACCTTCCTTGAGCAGTGGTTGTACGTGGCACCTTCCTTTAGTAGTGGTTGTACGTGGCACCTTCCTTGAGCAGTGGTCGTATGTGAAACCTTACTTGAGCAGTGGTTGTACGTGTCACCTTCCTTGAGTAGTGGTCGTACATGGCATCTTCCTTGAGTAGTGGTTGTACTTGCCACCTTCCTTGAGCAGTAGTCGTACGTGACACCTTCCTTGAGTAGTGGTTGTACTTGCCACCTTCCTTGAGCAGTAGTCGTACGTGGCACCTTCCTTGAGCAGTGGTTGTACGTGGCACCTTCCTTTAGTAGTGGTTGTACGTGGCACCTTCCTTGAGCAGTGGTCGTATGTGAAACCTTACTTGAGCAGTGGTTGTACGTGTCACCTTCCTTGAGTAGTGGTTGTACGTGGCACCTTCCTTGAGTAGTGGTCGTACATGGCATCTTCCTTGAGTAGTGGTTGTACTTGCCACCTTCCTTGAGCAGTAGTCGTACGTGACACCTTCCTTGAGTAGTGGTTGTACTTGCCACCTTCCTTGAGCAGTAGTCGTACGTGACACCTTCCTTGAGTAGTGGTTGTACATGGCACATCCTTGAGTAGTGGTCGTATGTGCCACCTTCCTTGAGCAGTGGTCGTACGTGGCACCTTCCTTGAGTAGTGGTCGTACATGGCCTGTTTTGAAAGGATTATGCATGGACCCTTGTTGGAGTTAGATGCTTGGAATACTAAATCAGAGGGAATTAGGAAGAGTCATATAATCAACTATTTACAAGATTTCTTGCAATAGCTGCTGAACATGGCTCTAATTACGGATTTTCTTCCCCAAAAAGTGCTGTGTGAGAGGGTGTGCAGTTCTCAGCAGTGACAGTGCTGTAGAAGCTGAAGCAATGCATTGTAGGAATCTTGCAATCCCACACAGTAAAGGGAACATTTATGGGGAGTTGGCACTGGGCCGCACCGCAGGTCTTCTGGCTGCACTGCCCTGCGCCAATGTGAAAGGGCAGGAATGCACCGTATTGATGAAATATGGTGCATTCCTGTGCTTTCCCCCGCGCTGGTGCGCAATCGGCTGCCTAGTGCCAACTCAGGCACACCTTGTACCACGGTGCATGCCTGCGTTGTTGGCAGAATTGCTTTTGTGAAAGGGGCACCTTCCTGCTGAAAAACAATTCTGAGAGGCGTTTTCCACCTTCTATGTGGGCTGCACATTGCAGCACTGCTGAAAAGCAAAACGATCATACATGGCGGTGCGAGTCCTTGTTAGGAAGGGACACTCTCGGCACGCCGAGCTGCAATCCTTGGGGACCCCTTCCTCTTTGCCAATGGGGGTGCAAACATTTTTTAAGAGCAGGCAGTGTTCCCACTGGCCATTTCCTGCTCTTAGAAAATGAAAAGAAAACTTGTCAATTTTGTTTTTGTGATGCATCCTGTTTTCTTTTAAGGAAAAGGGCCGAATTATAAAAAAAAGATTGCTTTATATAAAACCTACTACAGACACGGTGGTCTGTTGACCCCAGAAGGCCACCATCTCTGTGACTTTAGCGTTTCCTAATGGGTCGCAAATTGCAACCTGCCTCATTGATATTAATGAGGTAGGTCGATTCGCGATCCATTAGGAAACGCAAAATGAAACTCATGGAGTTTCGTAAATAAAAATAGCAATTACCTAATTGCGATTTGCAGAGAATTGCAATCAGGTAATCGCTATTCAAATTAATGACACGTCTGGCCCAAAGTGTGCAAAATATTTAAACTTCAAAAACACAAATGGAGAAAACTTCTAAAAGTATATGGTGAAGACAAACTCGGAAAGTTAGGAGTAAGGCTTAATGAATATATAGGGTAAAGGTGAGTAAATGAAATTAACCAATATTAGAGCGCCAAGACTCAATGGACATTTGCTCCATCAAGAGCCTCATTAAACAAACACCCACTTCAGGGAGGCCCTGGAGACTTTGTTTATCAGAGGAAGGTCAGAGGGACTTACTTTGCAATCTGCTCCGGCACTATTTTGTTCTTGAAGCGCTCTTTCTCCTCCAGGACGGGCTGCACCGTGAAGCACTGGATGTCTGAGGTGAGAGGTCAAGGACATAGCAGTGAAGGGCAGAGAAACACACAAGCATCGAGGGACCGGTACAACCTGAGTTGGCGTTTAGCATTACACTCCGGCAGGCAGACATCTCATCCACCAGAGCCTCAGCCCCACAAGTTGGCGCCCTCCTCCAGACTCTGGCATCACACCTCAGCCCCCACAAGATGGCGCCCTCTTCCAGAATCTGACATCATAACTAGGCCACACCTCAGGTCTTGGGCAGAGCCTGGCAGACATCTCATCCACCAAGACCCTCAGACCCCACAAGATGGCGCCCTCCTCCAGAATCTGGCATCATACCTCAGCCCCACAAGATGGCGCCCTCTTCCAGACTCTGGCATCATACCTCAGCCCCACAAGATGGCGCCCTCCTCCAGACTCTGGCATCATACCTCAGCCCCACAAGATGGCGCCCTCCTCCAGACTCTGGCATCATACCTCAGCCCCACAAGATGGCGCCCTCCTCCAGACTCTGGCATCATACCTCAGCCCCACAAGATGGCGCCGTCTTCCAGACTCTGGCATCATACCTCAGCCCCACAAGATGGCGCCCTCTTCCAGAATCTGGCATCATACCTCAGCCCCACAAGATGGCGCCCTCTTCCAGAATCTGGTATCATACCTCAGCCCCACAAGATGGCGCCATCTTCCAGACTCTGGTATCATACCTCAGCCCCACAAGATGGCGTCCTCCTCCAGAATCTGGCATCATACCTCAGCCCCACAAGATGGCGCCCTCCTCCAGAATCTGGCATCATACCTAGGCCACAGCTCAGGTCTTGGGCAGAGCCTGCCAGACATCTCATCCATCAGAGCCTCAGACCCCACAAGATGGAGCCCTCCTCCAGAATCTGGCAGCATACTGCAGCCCCACAAGATGGTGCCTTCCTCCAGACTCTGGCATCATACCTCAGCCCCACAAGATGGCGCCCTCTTCCAGACTCTGACATCATACCTAGGCCACAGCTCAGGTCTTGGGCAGAGCCTGCCAGACATCTCATCCATCAGAGCCTCAGACCCCACAAGATGGCGCCCTCTTCCAGAATCTGACATCATAACTAGGCCACACCTCAGGTCTTGGGCAGAGCCTGCCAGACATCTAATCCATCAGAGCCTCAGACCCCACAAGATGGCGCCCTCCTCCAGACTCTGACATCATAACTAGGGCACACCTCAGGTCTTGGGCAGAGCCTGCCAGACATCTCATCCATCAGAGCCTCAGACCCCACAAGATGGCGCCCTCTTCCAGAAACTGACATCATAACTAGGCCACACCTCAGGTCTTGGGCAGAGTCTGGCAGACATCTCATCCACCAAGACCCTCAGACCCCACAAGATGGCGCCCTCTTCCAGAATCTGGCATCATACCTCAGCCCCACAAGATGGCGCCCTCTTCCAGACTCTGGCATCATACCTCAGCCCCACAAGATGGCGCCGTCTTCCAGACTCTGGCATCATACCTCAGCCCCACGAGATGGCGCCCTCCTCCAGACTCTGGCATCATACCTCAGCCCCACAAGATGGCACCCTCCTCCAGACTCTGGCATCATACCTCAGCCCCACAAGATGGCACCCTCTTCCAGAATCTGGCATCATACCTCAGCCCCACAAGATGGCGCCCTCTTCCAGAATCTGGCATCATACCTCAGCCCCACAAGATGGCGCCCTCTTCCAGAATCTGGCATCATACCTCAGCCCCCACAAGATGGCGCCCTCCTCCAGACTCTGGCATCATACCTCAGCCCCACAAGATGGCGACCTCCTCCAGACTCTGGCATCATACCTAGGCCACAGCTCAGGTCTTGGGCAGAGCCTGCCAGACATCTCATCCACCAGAGCCTCAGCCCCACAAGATGGCGCCCTCTTCCAGACTCTGGCATCATACCTCAGCCCCACAAGATGGCGCCCTCTTCCAGACTCTGGCATCATACCTCAGCCCCACAAGATGGCGCCCTCCTCCAGACTCTGGCATCATACCTCAGCCCCACAAGATGGCGCCCTCTTCCAGAATCTGGCATCATACCTCAGTCCCACAAGATGGCGCCCTCTTCCAGAATCTGGCATCATACCTCAGCCCCCACAAGATGGCGCCCTCCTCCAGACTCTGGCATCATTCCTCAGTCCCACAAGACGGCGCCCTCCTCCAGAATCTGGCATCATACCTCAGCCCCACAAGATGGCGACCTCCTCCAGACTCTGGCATTATACCTCAGCCCCACAAGATGGCGCCCTCTTCCAGACTCTGGCATCATACCTCAGCCCCACAAGATGGCGCCCTCTTCCAGACTCTGGCATCATTCCTCAGTCCCACAAGACGGCGCCCTCCTCCAGAATCTGGCATCATACCTCAGCCCCACAAGATGGCGTCCTCCTCCAGAATCTGGCATCATACCTCAGCCCCACAAGATGGCGCCCTCCTCCAGACTCTGGCATCATACCTAGGCCACAGCTCAGGTCTTGGGCAGAGCCTGCCAGACATCTCATCCACCAGAGCCTCAGCCCCCACAAGATGGCGCCCTCCTCCAGACTCTGGCATCATACCTCAGCCCCACGAGATGGCGCCCTCTTCCAGGCTCTGGCATCATACCGCAGCCCCACAAGATGGCGCCCTCTTCCAGACTCTGGCATCATACCTCAGCCCCACAAGATGGTGCCCTCTTCCAGACTCTGGCATCATACCGCAGCCCCACAAGATGGCGCCCTCTTCCAGACTCTTGCATCATACCTCAGCCCCACAAGACGGCGCCCTCTTCCAGACTCTGGCATCATTCCTCAGTCCCACAAGACGGCGCCCTCCTCCAGACTCTGGCATCATTCCTCAGCCCCACAAGATGGCGCCCTCTTCCAGACTCTGGCATCATACCGCAGACCCACAAGATGGCGCCCTCCTCCAGACTCTGGCATCATACCTCAGCCCTACAAGATGGCGCCCTCTTCCAGACTCTGGCATCACACCTCAGCCCCACAAGATGGCGCCCTCCTCCAGACTCTGGCATCATAACTAGGCCACACCTCAGGTCTTGGGCAGAGCCGGGCAGACATCTCATCCACCAAGACCCTCAGACCCCACAAGACGGCGCCCTCCTCCAGACTCTGGCATCATACCTCAGCCCCACAAGATGGCGCCCTCCTCCAGACTCTGGCATCATACCTAGGGCACAGCTGAGGTCTTGGGCAGAGCCTGGCAGACATCTCATCCATCCAGACCCTCAGACCCCACAAGATGGCACCCTCCTCCAGACTCTGGCATCATACCTCAGCCCCCACAAGATGGCGCCCTCTTCCAGACTCTGGCATCATACCTCAGCCCCACGAGATGGCGCCCTCCTCCAGACTCTGGCATCATACCTCAGCCCCACAAGATGGCGCCCTCCTCCAGACTCTGGCATCATACCTAGGCCACAGCTCAGGTCTTGGGCAGAGCCTGGCAGACATCTCATCCATCCAGACCCTCAGACCCCACAAGATGGCGCCCTCCTCCAGACTCTGGCATCATATCTCAGCCCCACAAGATGGCACCCTCTTCCAGACTCTGGCATCATACCTAGGCCACAGCTCAGGTCTTGGGCAGAGTCTGCCAGACATCTCATCCACCAGAGCCTCAACCCCACAAGACGGCGCCCTCTTCCAAACTCTGGCATCATATCTCAGCCCCACAAGATGGCACCCTCTTCCAGACTCTGGCATCATACCTAGGCCACAGCTCAGGTCTTGGGCAGAGCCTGCCAGACATCTCATCCACCAGAGTCTCAACCCCACAACGGTTTAGAGCTGCAATTGGTCATGGTTGACCAGCAATGGTTTAAAGCTGCAATCGGTCATCGGTCATTGTTGGCCAGCAATGGTTTAGAGCTGCAATCGGTCATGGTTGGTCAGCAATGGTTTAGAGCTGCAATCGGTCATGGTTGGCTAGCAATGGTTTAGAGCTGCAATCAGTCATGGTTGGCCAGCAATGGTTTGAAGCTGCGATCGGTCATGGTTGGCCAGCAATGGATTAAAGCTGCAATCGGTCATCGTTGGCCTGCAATGGTTTAGAGCTGCGATCGGTCATGGTTGGCTTGCAATGGTTTAAAGCTGCAATCGGCCATGGTTGGCCTGCAATGCTTTAAAGCTGCAATCGGCCATGGTTGGCCTGCAATGGTTTAAAGCTGCAATCAGTCATGGTTGGCCAGCAATGGTTTAAAGCTGCAATCGGTCATGGTTGGCCAGCAATGGTTTAGAGCTGCAATCGGTCATGGTTGGCCAGCAATGGTTTAGAGCTGCAATCGGTCATGGTTGGCCAGCTTTGGTTTAGAGCTGCAATCGGTCATGGTTGGTCAGCAATAATTTAGAGCCTCGTTGTTGGCCAGCAATGATTTGGGGCTGCAAGTATCCCAAATTATGGCTGGCCAACGGCGAGTGATCTGCTGACATTGATAGCACAAAGTTTCTTTATCGCATTTTTTACTTGCGCCTGGCTGAAGCCCCCTAAAAGGAACACAAGGTAAGGTTTCCTGAAAGTGACGTGAAGTTAGGTAGCCCATACATCTGGATGCGCCCCTTGAGACCGGGCACACCTGACGATGACCCTGTTTCAAAAATAATGCTTATTGGGGTTGAAACGTCACGCCATACTCTGATTCTGAGTTGTGTTATTGAAATGTATATTCACATCAGCCCCAAGCTTGGTAAATATGCTTTGTATATAGCACTTACGCACTTTACTGCACTCAGGGCCATATGTACAAACACATTTTCCCATAGACACAGAATGGGCAAAACTGCTTGCTACATCTGGCCCTTAATCACCGCCACTGCACCGGTATTTGGAGGATCTTTAGGTACAATGTGTTTGTACTTGTACTTATATATATATTAATACATAAATCCCCAGAGTTGTCAACAATAAACAAAACTAATTAAATTCTCCATGACAAGCAATCAATCGATAGTCCTTTCAGAATGGCAGAAGTAGAGGCCGATACTTCCCCTAAAGGGGCCACTGTTTTTTTTCCTCTCTGATCCCCTATAGGTAATGGTGGCATTCGTCTGTACTGGGCAGACCTGGGCTCTACTGCCCAAGCCCCCTATGAGCTCTTCTTCTACGTGGGCAGTGGTTAAATTCACCAATATTGGCAAACCTGGGTCATACTGCCCAAGCCTTCTATGACCTCCTGTTCTGTGTGGGCAGTGGTTGAATTCACCAATATTGGCAGACACGGGTCATACTGCCCAAGCCTTCTATGAGCTCTGGTTCTGCGTGGGCGCTAGCAGAATTCACCAATATTGGCAGCCATGGGTCATACGGTGCAAGCCTTCTATGAGCTCTGGTTCTGTGAGGGCGGAATTCACCAATATTGGCAGCCATGGGTCGTGGGCGCTGGCGGAATTCACTAATATTGGCAGACATGGGTCATACTGCCCAAGCCTTCTATGAGCTCCGGTTCTGTGTGGGCAGTAGTTGAATTCACCAATATTGGCAAGCATAGGTCATGCTGCCCATGCCTTCTATGAACCTGGTTCTATGTGGCCAGTTGTTGAATTCTCCAATATTGGTAGCCCAGGATGATACTGCCTGAGCCCTCTATGAGCTCTGGTTCTGCGTGGGCAGTCAGTGAATTCTCCAGTATTGACAGACATGGGTCATACTGCCCGAGCCTTCTATGAGTTCTGGTACTGCGTTGGCAGTTGTTGAATTCATCAATATTGTCAAACATCAGTGGTACTGCCCAAGCCTTCTATGAACTCTGGTTCTGTGTGGGCAGTTGTTGAATTCACCAATAGTGGAAGGCATTGGTGATACTGCCCAAGCCGTCTATGAACTCTGGTTATGCGCGGAAGTGGTTCAAGTCACCAATATTGGCAGACATGGTCATACTGCCCAAGCCATGTAAGAGCACCGGTTTGGTGTGGGCAGTGACTGGTTTGACCAATAGTGTGCAAATATGGGTATTGCTGCCATTACTCTGTAATGGGCAGCTATGGGTTCCATTGCCCCAGCACCCTACTCCCCCCCACCCCCACTGCATGGACAGGGCTGGCAGTAGTCTGTATCAAGCAAATATTAGTTTCACTGCTCAAGCCCCTACCTGTTCTGACCCTGCATGGACACTGAGGGGATCGTCCAATATTGGTAGACATGGGTCTTACTGTCCACACCCCTACACTGTGTGGTCTGCCCGGGCAGTGGTGGCATTAGTTTGTAATGGGCAGACATGAATTCTACTGCCTAAGCCCCAGCTTGCTTTGTCCTACGTGGTCAGTGGTTGCATTAGTCTGTTATGGGCAGACATAGGTTCTACTGCCCAAGCCTGAACCGCAGCGGTCTTCACAGGCAGTGGTTAGCCTGAGTCTGTAATGGGCAGACATGGGTTCTACTACCCACGCCCCTATGCGCTGTGGTCATGCATAGTCAGCAGTTGCATTAGTCTGTAATGGCCAGACATTGGTTCTACTGCCCAAGACCCAACTCATTCTGTCCCGCATGGGCAGTGGTTAGCATCAGTCTGTAATGGGCAGACATGCTTCTACTGCCCAAGCCCCTACCTGCTATGCCCTGCATGGGCAGTAGTTAGCAATAATCTGTAATGGGCAGACATGGGTTCTACTGCCCAAGCCCCCATGTGCTGTGGTCTTCAGAGGCAGTGGTTAGCATTAATTAGAAATGGGCAGACATGGGTTCTACTGCCCATGCCCCCATTTGCTGTGGTCTTCAGAGGCAGTGGTTAGCATTAATTAGAAATGGGCAGACATGGGTTCTACTGCGCAAGCCCCTGCGCGCTCTGTCCTGCACGGGCAGTGGTGGTATTCATCTGTAATGGGCAGACATGGGTTCTACTGCCCAAGCCCCATGTGCTGTGGTCTTCAGAGGCAGTGGTTAGCATTCATAAGTACTGGGCAGACATGGGTTCTACTGCCCAAGCCTCCATGTGCTGTGGTCTTCAGAGGCAGCGGTTAGCATTAATTAGAAATGGGCAGACATGGGTTCTACTGCCCAAGCCCCTGCGCGCTCTGTCCTACACGGGCAATGGTGGCATTAGTCTGTAATGGGAAGACATGGGTTCTACTGCCCAAGCCCCTACGCGCTGCGATCATGCATGGTCAGCGGCTGCATTAGTCTGCAATGGGCAGACATGGGTTCTACTGCTCAAATCACTACGTGCTGTGGTCATGCATGGTGAGCGGTTGCATTAGTCTGTAATGGGCAGACATGGGTTCTACTGCCCAAGCCCATACACGCTGTGGTCATGCATGGTCAGCGGTTCCATTTGTCGCGCCGCGCGGTGCGGCGCGAGCCGAGAGCTCGACTTCGGCCGGGCGTTCGGCTCGGGCCGCGCACCGCGTTATTAAGACGCGGCGCGCCCCCAGCCTCTCCTGCGCGTTTCGAGGCCCCAGATTTGCTTGGGGCCTCGTTCTTCCTTCTGCCTTTCACTGTCCCAGGGGTCTCTGAACCCTCTTACCTGTTTTTCTTCGTTTCCTTGTCCTTTCTTCTGTTTGCAGTCTGTTGTGTGCCTTTCTTTATGTCTTTTCCTCCTTCCCAGATTCCTGTGCTTTCCCAGCATTCCTTGTTCCCTATTCTCTATGGTTCCTCTACTATTCTGTTCTATATATTGTTTCCCTATCTAAGATGGTGTCCTTTTACTTCCTGTGGGTCACTTCCTGTTTGTTGGTATATAAGGGCTGTGTTTTTCCTCTTTCCTTGCGCTGCAACACTTTCTGCTCAGTTGGTGTCTTCGCTCCTGATTTCCTTGCCTTTTGGTTTTGGACTCAGCATTCTGTGTTTTCTGAATTTTGCTCCTTTTGGATTCCTGTTTGTTTGTTCTTGTTTTTCTCCAGGACTTTTCCTGTTTGGAGGTTTTTCCCCTTTGGAAGGGGTTTTTCCCTCTGGCGCTACTTTCTGAAGGGCACGGTCTGTTCTTGGTGTCTCCATTGCCTACAGCACCGTGGCTACCAGAAAGAGTCGCCCCTTTTTGGGCCAAAGCCGAACATTGAAGATTCACGCCACCAGATCTGCAAATTCCAGGCGCAAGCAGCACGTGAGTCGTGACAGATTGCAGCGCCTAACCATTCCGACGTCCTCAAACACCATGGATAATACAGTGGCGGCTGCTGCAGATCCGGAGCAATCTCTGTTAACCACGATTCAGCAACAAGCCCAGGAGTTGCAACAACTACGTAATGAAAATGCTGCGTTACGACAGGCTTTGGCCCTCCGCACCAGTGATGTTCCGACAATCTCCGCTTCTACCCCTTGTTTCTCTGGTGAACCAACCAAGCTTCGCGAGTTCTTGGATGCTTTAACGGTGTATTTCGCCTTCCGACCTACTCAATTCTCCCACGACAGGACCAAGGTGGGTTACCTTATCAGTGCCTTATCCGGCCCAGCCTTGGCCTGGGCAACCCCGATGGTGTCCTCCGACGACCCTGTATTGTCAGACTATTCCGCCTTTGTGAGTCGCTTCAAACAAATGTTTAGCCGTCCTGGATTGGAAGCCTCCGCTGAAGAAGCCTTGTGCGACATCCAACAAGGCTCCCAAGAGGTCCTGCAATATATAACCCGTTTTCGTCAGCTGGCGGCAGAGACCACTTGGGTGGAACGTACTCTGGTAACATTATTTCGTAGAGGACTCAAAGAAGAAATAAAGGATGAACTAGTGCATTCTACCAGAGCGGAAGATCTTCGTGGCCTGATGGATCAAGCACTGTCCATCGAATATCGTCTTCAGGAACGGAGATCGGAAAAGAAAAGGAGTAGAGGGTTTACCCAGCCAAGTAGCTCACGTGCATACCTGCAGCGTTCCGAGGAACCTCGCACTCCTGCTAGAGACATCGAAGGGGAACCCATGCAGGTGGATACTACCCGAGGTCCGCTCTCTGCTAGTGAACGAGAAGACAGACGCAAGAGAGGGTTGTGCCTGTATTGTGGTTCTGCTGGTCACATACTCCGTACCTGTCCAGTACGTCCGTCCAGACCTTCGGGAAACGCCACCTCCCGTCCTCTGTAAGAAGGGAGGGGACGGGATCTACAGCTATACCTTCCATCAGCTCCTTTAATGACAATACAACTGCCTTGTTCATCTTTCCTGTCCTGTTACAACTTCCTGACGGTCGTCAAGAAAAGACTATGGCATTACTAGACTGTGGTGCTAGTGGTATATACATGGACAAGACATGGGCTGCTGCTAACCTAGTTCCTACTCAAGCAAAAGAAGTACCCGAACAGGTACACACTGTGGATGGATCTTTGATATCCTCTGGTCCTGTAGACACCACTACCCTGATGTTAAGTCTACAGGTGGGAAACCATCAAGAACACATCTCCTTCGATCTTATTACGTCCCCTAACCATACCATCATTCTTGGAATTCCGTGGCTCATTAGACATAACCCATATATAAATTGGGTTACCCGGACAGTCTCTTTGTCTTCGCAATTTTGTCACGAGAACTGTTTTACTTCCGACAAGTATTGGTCTCCGAAAAGATCCTTAGCTACTGAAGGTGCCACTGGTATGTCCATTAATACGGTCCAAGGGGTCCCAGACCACTATTTGGAGTTTCAGGATATTTTCCAAAAACCGTCAAAACCTGTGCTACCTCCACATCGAGAATATGATTGTGCAATTCCATTAGAACCCGGCACAATTGTTCCTTTTGGGAGGATGTACTCCCTCACGGAACCCGAAAGGGAAGTTCTAAAGGAGTATCTGGACGAAAATATACAGAGTGGTCTTATTGTTCCATCGTCGTCTCCGGCTGGGGCCCCTCTCTTTTTTGTGCCCAAGAAGACTAAGGATCTTCGTCCGTGCCTGGATTTTCGAGGTCTGAATAAAATCACCATTAAGGATCGTTATCCTTTGCCTCTCATCAGGGACATACTGGAAGCAATCAGAGGGGCCCAACGTTTTACTAAATTGGATTTACGAGGAGCCTACCACCTTTTACGCATAAGAGAAGGCGACGAATGGAAGACAGCATTCAGGACCCCATTTGGCCATTTTGAATATAGGGTTATGCCGTTTGGTCTTACTAACGCCCCGGCAATCTTCCAGAGATTTATGGACTCAGTGTTTTCAGACCTACTTAATCAGACAGTCGTGATCTACCTAGATGACATTCTTATTTATTCTAGAAATCCTGAACTCCATACTTCCCATGTGAAACAAGTTCTTCAAAGACTTCGTGATCATCAACTATTTTGCAAACCAGAGAAATGTGAGTTCGACATAACGGAAGTCAAATATCTGGGCTATCATTTAAGTCCCACCGGCATAGCTATGGATCAAGAAAAGGTACAAGCTATCCTAGAGTGGCCTTCTCCTTCTACCATAAAAGAAACACAATGTTTCCTAGGTTTAGCAAACTTCTATCGACAATTCATTCTAGACTTTGCCAGTCAGACTAGCCACATAACTCACACCTTAAAGAAGGACAATTTAAAGAAGGGGTTTGTCTGGACTGAGGCTGCTGAAGCAGCCTTTCAAAGCTTAAAGAGAGCCTTCACCCAAGCCCCCATCTTAAGACATCCAGATACCACCAAGCAATTTATAGTAGTAACTGATGCTTCTGAGAGAGCCATCGGAGCTGTCTTACTCCAACGACAAGAGGATGATGGCCTTGAACATCCTGTTTTCTATTTGTCTCATATCCTTTCCACAGCTGAACAACATTATTCCGTACTTGAAAGGGAATTATTGGCTCTGAAAACAGCCTGCCTTGAGTGGAGGCAGTTTCTGATGGGTTCCAAGGAACCATTTGAGGTGAGGACAGACCACCGTAATTTACAATGTTTAAGAAATTTTGTATGCCAGAATAGTCGTCAGGCCCGCTGGGCCTTTTTCTTCAGTCAGTACGATTTTTATATTACATATATTCCAGGATCTCAAAACATTCTGGCTGATGCTCTGTCTCGCCGATATCCAGAGTGTTCTCCTTCCTCATCCCAGTATCTTCTAGAACCCAGTAAGATCATTGGAGTGGCTCAGTCTTTCCTGGAAGAAGTACAACAAGAATACGCCAACCTATCGGACCATGACATAGAAGAACTAAGACCATTATTGTACAAAAGACAAGGATATTTTTATTACCAAGACCTGATATTCCTCCCTACAAACAAGGTGCAAAAGAAAGCATTACAAATGTGCCATGATTCCCCTGTAGCTGGTCACAGAGGCATCAAGGCCACACAAGAATTACTTTCACGATTTTTTTGGTGGCCTACCTGGAAACTGGATGTGGAAAGATACGTTCAGGCCTGTCCCATATGTGCCCAAGTCAAAATACCTCACACCAGACCGGCAGGATTACTACAACCTTTGCCTGTTCCATCGGCCCCATGGCATACTATCTCTACTGATTTTATGTGTTCGCTCCCACCATCAGCAGGAAACCGGGTTATCATGGTCACAGTGGATTCTTTCACAAAGATGGCTCATTTCACTGGCCTAAAAAAGCTGCCTACTTCCCAAGAACTAGGTCAAATATTCATAGATCATGTCTTCCGTCTCCATGGACTTCCACATACCATAATCTCTGATAGAGGACCTCAGTACATCTCCCGATTTTGGAAGCATTTTTGTAAAACACTGAATATGAATAGAGCCCTGTCTTCAGGGTTCCATCCTCAGACCAACGGACAGACTGAGCGTCTGAACCAAGGACTAGAGCAATATCTTCGATGCTTTTGCAATTCTACCCAAAGTAACTGGAGCACTTACCTCTCTTTAGCTGAATTTTCCTACAATAACTCAGTCCATAGTGCCTCCAAGGTCACTCCCTTTTTCTGTTCCTATGGTTTTCATCCTACCTCTTTCCCTACTTCTCCACAATCCAACTCTCCTCTACCTGCTATTAACTATTTCTCCAAACGCCTTCTCCAACTCCATAAACTAATTCGATCTAATTTGTTACATACCAAGAGGTATATGAAGAAGGCTGCAGACAAGAGACGTACAACCAATCCAAATTATCATCTGCAAGATAAAGTCTGGCTCTCCTCCAAATTCTTGCCCTCACGTCTCTCTCAAAACAAGTTCACACCTCGTTACTATGGGCCTTTCCGTATTCTCCAGTTGGTCAATCCTGTCACTGTCCGTCTTCACTTACCCCATACATGGAAGATCCATCCGGTTTTTCATGTTTCTCAGCTTAAACCTTATGTGCCTGATCCTTACTCACGTCAGTTTCCTTGTCCACCTCCTGTCCTTGTGAATGATGCTCCTGAATATGAAGTGCAGGAAATCTGTGACTCTCGTCTTTTTCATAAACGACTTCAGTATCTGATTCATTGGAAGGGTTATCCTCTCAGTGAATGTTCATGGGAAGATGCCTCTTCCGTTCACGCTCCTCTCCTGACTCAACGCTTTCACTGTTTATTCCCTCTTAAACCTGGGCCTTCGGGAGGGGGACCTACTGTTGCGCCGCGCGGTGCGGCGCGAGCCGAGAGCTCGACTTCGGCCGGGCGTTCGGCTCGGGCCGCGCACCGCGTTATTAAGACGCGGCGCGCCCCCAGCCTCTCCTGCGCGTTTCGAGGCCCCAGATTTGCTTGGGGCCTCGTTCTTCCTTCTGCCTTTCACTGTCCCAGGGGTCTCTGAACCCTCTTACCTGTTTTTCTTCGTTTCCTTGTCCTTTCTTCTGTTTGCAGTCTGTTGTGTGCCTTTCTTTATGTCTTTTCCTCCTTCCCAGATTCCTGTGCTTTCCCAGCATTCCTTGTTCCCTATTCTCTATGGTTCCTCTACTATTCTGTTCTATATATTGTTTCCCTATCTAAGATGGTGTCCTTTTACTTCCTGTGGGTCACTTCCTGTTTGTTGGTATATAAGGGCTGTGTTTTTCCTCTTTCCTTGCGCTGCAACACTTTCTGCTCAGTTGGTGTCTTCGCTCCTGATTTCCTTGCCTTTTGGTTTTGGACTCAGCATTCTGTGTTTTCTGAATTTTGCTCCTTTTGGATTCCTGTTTGTTTGTTCTTGTTTTTCTCCAGGACTTTTCCTGTTTGGAGGTTTTTCCCCTTTGGAAGGGGTTTTTCCCTCTGGCGCTACTTTCTGAAGGGCACGGTCTGTTCTTGGTGTCTCCATTGCCTACAGCACCGTGGCTACCAGAAAGAGTCGCCCCTTTTTGGGCCAAAGCCGAACATTGAAGATTCACGCCACCAGATCTGCAAATTCCAGGCGCAAGCAGCACGTGAGTCGTGACACCATTAGTCTGTAATGGGCAGACATGGGTTCTTGGTCAGCTGTTGCATTAGTCTGTAATGGGCAGACATGGGTTCTACTGCCCAAGCAAGCCTCTATGCGCTGTGGTCATGCATGGTCAGCGGTTGCATTAGTCTGTGATGGGCAGACATGGGTTCTACTGCCCAAGCGCCTCGGCGCTCTGTCGTTCATGGTCATCTGTTTAATTAGTCTCTAATGGGCAGACATGGGTTCTACTGCCTAATTCTCTACGTGCTGTGGTCATGCATGGTCAGCGGTTGCATTAGTCTGTAATGGGCAGACATGGGTCCTACTGCCCAAGCCCCTGCGTGCTCTGTCCTGCATGGTCAGCGGTTGCACTAGTCTGTAACGGGCAGACATGGGTCCTACTGCCCAAGCCCCTACGAGCTGCGGTCATGCATGGTCAGTGGTTGCATTAGTCTGTAACGGGCAGACATGGGTTCTCCTGCCCCTGCGTGCTCTGTCCTGCACAGGCAGAGGTTACATTAGTCTGTAATGGGCAGACATGTGTTCTACTGCCCAAGCCTCTATGCGCTGTGGTCATGCATGGTCAGCGGTTGCATTAGTCTGTAACGGGCAGACATGGGTTCTACTGCCCAAGCCTCTATGCGCTGTGGTCATGCACGGTCAGCGGTTGCGTTAGCCTGTAACAGGCAGACATGGGTTCTACTGCCCAAGCAAGCCTCTAAGCGCTCTGGTCATGCATGGACAGCGGTTGCATTAGTCTGTAATGGGCAGACATGGGTTCTTGGTCAGCTGTTGCGTTAGTCTGTAATGGGCAGACATGAGTTCTTGGTCAGCTGTTGCATTAGTCTGTAATGGGCAGACATGGGTTCTACTGCCCAAGCAAGCCTCTATGCGCTGTGGTCATGCATGTTCAGCGGTTGCATTAGTCTGTGATGGGCAGACATGGATTCTACTGCCCAAGCGCCTCGGCGCTCTGTCGTTCATGGTCATCTGTTAAATTAGTCTCTAATGGGCAGACATGGGTTCTACTGCCTAATTCTCTACGTGCTGTGGTCATGCATGGTCAGCGGTTTCATTATTCTGCAATGGGCAGACATGGGTTCTACTGCCTAATTCTCTACGTGCTGTGGTCATGCATGGTCAGCGGTTGCATTAGTCTGTAATGGGCAGACATGGGTCCTACTGCCCAAGCCCCTGCGTGCTCTGTCCTGCATGGTCAGCGGTTGCACTAGTCTGTAACGGGCAGACATGGGTCCTACTGCCCAAGCCCCTACGAGCTGCGGTCATGCATGGTCAGAGGTTGCATTAGTCTGTAACGGGCAGACATGGGTTCTCCTGCCCCTGCGTGCTCTGTCCTGCACAGGCAGAAGTTACATTAGTCTGTAATGGGCAGACATGGGTTCTACTGCCCAAGCCTCTATGCGCTGTGGTCATGCATGGTCAGCGGTTGTATTAGTCTGTAACGGGCAGACATGGGTTCTACTGCCCAAGCCTCTATGCGCTGTGGTCATGCACGGTCAGCGGTTGCGTTAGCCTGTAACAGGCAGACATGGGTTCTACTGCCCAAGCAAGCCTCTAAGCGCTCTGGTCATGCATGGTCAGCGGTTGCATTAGTCTATAACAGGCAGACATGGGTTCCACTGCCCAAGCCTCTATGCGCTGTGGTCATGCATTGTCAGCAGTTGCATTAGCCTGTAACAGGCAGACATGGGTTCTACTGCCCAAGCAAGCCTCTAAGCGCTGTGGTCATGCATGTTCAGCGGTTGCATTAGTCTGTAATGGGCAGACATGGGTTCTACTGCCCAAGCCTCTATGCGCTGTGGTCATGCATAGTCAGCAGTTGCATTAGCCTGTAACAGGCAGACATGGGTTCTACTGCCCAAGCAAGCCTCTAAGCGCTCTGGTCATGCATGGTCAGCGGTTGCATTAGCCTGTAACGGGCAGACATGGGTTCTCCTGCCCCTGCGCGCTCTGTCCTGCACGGGCAGTGGTGGGATACACTGCCCCGGGGAGCTCTTGATCTCCTCGCCTGGGGGGGAGGTGGTCTTCATCTTCTCGGCGTTGGGGAAGGGGGTCAGCAGCTTCAACTCGAAGTCCTCGCGGCGTTCGTACTCCTTGCCTCGATAGATGAAGATCTTGTTCTAAAAACAAGAGAAGAAGGATCAAATATTGGGGTTCCACAAAGTGCCACCTACGGGGTTCCCGCACCTGTAGCACCCACTCCACATCGGAGTGATTGTGTGATGGAACAAGTGCGGGAGTGAGTGTGTGATGGAGCAAGTGAGGGAGTGAGTGTGTGATGGAACAAGTGAGGGAGCAAGTGTGTGATGGAAAAAGTGAGGGAGTGAGTGTGTGTGATGGAACAAGTGAGGGAGTGAGTGTGTGGTGGAACAAGTGAGGGAGTGAGTGTGTGATTGCGTGAGCGAGGAAGTGTGTCAGTGTATGAATGAGGAAGCGGTAGTGAGTGTGTGATGGAACAAGTGAGGGAGTGAGTGTGTGGTGGAACAAGTGAGCGAGGAAGTGTGTCAGTGTATGAATGAGGAAGCGGTAGTGAGTGTGTGATGGAACAAGTCAGGGAGTGAGTGTGTGATGGAACAAGTCAGGGAGTGAGTGTGTGATGGAACAAGTCAGGGAGTGAGTGTGTGATTGTGTGAGCGAGGAAGTGTGTCAGTGTATGAATGAGGAAGCGGTAGTGAGTGTGTGATGGAACAAGTGAGGGAGTGAGTGTGTGATTGCGTGAGCGTGCAAGTGTGTGATGGAACAAGTGAGGGAGCGAGTGTGTGATGGAACAAGTGAGGGAGTGAGTGTGTGTAATGGAACAAGTGACGGAGTGAGTGTGTGTGATGGAACAAGTGAGGGAAGTGAGTGTGTGGTGGAACAAGTGAGGGATTGAGTGTGGGATTGCGTGAGCGAGGAAGTGTGTCAGTGTATGAATGAGGAAGCGATAGTGAGTGTGTGATGGAACAAGTCAGGGAGTGAGTGTGTGATGGAACAAGTGAGGGAGTGTGTAATGGAACAAGTGAGGGAGTGAGTGTGTGATTGCGTGAGCATGCAAGTGTGTGATGGAACAAGTGAGGGAGGGAGTGTGTGATGGAACAAGTGAGGGAGTGAGTGTGTGGTGGAACAAGTGAGCGAGGAAGTGTGTCAGTGTATGAATGAGGAAGCGATAGTGAGTGTGTGATGGAACAAGTCAGGGAGTGAGTGTGTGATGGAACAAGTGAGGGAGTGAGGGAGTGAGTGAGTGTGTGATGGAACAAGTGAGGGAGTGAGTGAGTGTGTGATGGAACAAGTGAGGGAGTGAGTGTGTGATTACGTGAGTGAGGTAGTGTGTCAGTTTATGAATGCGGAAGCGGTAGTGAGTGTGCGGTTGAATGAGGTAGTGGCACAATAAGTGTGTGACTGATTGAGGCAGTCAGTGTGTGATTGTATAAGCGAGTGAGCTAGTGAATATCTGACTGTATGAAAGAGTGAGGCAGTATGTGTCTGAAAATATGAGTAATAATACTTCAAGAATGGATACCCAAGTATTCCTGGGGACCTGGGGTAATAACTATAACAAAACCCTCACTGGTCCCCAGTAACAGTACTTCTCATGCAAAGGACCAAATGGCGAATCAAAATTAATCAAAGGAGTTTACGAAAAACAATTTTAAGACACACAGAGGGGCAGTGACTATTGATGTACAGTAACCATGCTTGATGTCTGCTTAGAGGTGATGCACTCAAGTGATAAATAGTGATCAACACGGGTATCAAGAAACACAAGAACAGCCCAGCCCGTTACAGCAGGTTCTCAACAATCATACAGGGTCCGCGTTCTTAAAGTAGACAGCGTTTCGATCCCAATAATTGTGGCGGGAAATACTGTGTCCATCCATCCGTCCATTCATCTGTGCATCCATTTATCCATCCATCCATCCTTCATCCACCCATCCATCCATCCGTCCATTCACCCATCCATCCATTTGTCTGCTCATCCATCCATCCGTCCATTCATCCGTCCATCCATTTATCCATCCATTTGTCTGCTCGTCCATCCATCTGTCCATTCATCCATCCATCCATCCATTTATCCATCCATTTGTCTGCTCGTCCATCCATCCATCCATCCATTCATCCATTTATCCATCCATTGTCTGCTTGTCCATCCATCCATCCGTCCATTCATCCGTCCATTCATCCGTCCATCCATTTATCCATCCATCATTCATCCGTCCATCTATCCATCCATTCATCCATCCATTTATCCATCCATCCTTCATCCATCCATCCATCCATCCGTCCATCCATCCATTTATCCATCCATTTGTCTGCTCGTCCATCCATCTGTCCATTCATCCGTCCATCCATTTATCCATCCATCCTTCATCCATCCATCCATCCTTCCATTCATCCATTCATCCATTTATCCATCCATTCATCCATCAATCCATCCATTTATCCATCCATTTGTCCATCCATTTGTCTGCTCGTCCATCCATCCATCCAGCCATAAATAGGGCTCATCTTACCCTCAGGAAGCTTGGGAATCCCTGCCCATAATAACCAACGGCAAAGTAGTCTGGCACCGGACGCAGCACTTTCATGATGTTTTCATAAAACTTGGCTTGTTGTTGCTAAAAAACAAAAGCATACAATGAATGTCAAGAACATGGAGTGCGCGCCCTTTACAAGGGGTACAACAAGATGGCGGAGCCTGGAGTGAGCCTACAGAGACTGGAGGTGCCTGGGACATGCCACCTGGTGGAATGGCTTTGAAGGGGAGGTCAGTGAGGGGGGAAGGCTCTCTAGATACACCCGGGGACCAGCAGGGCCAGTGGGGGCTGTGGGGGTCCACTTGCCCCATTCCTGTCCACTGACTGGAGTCCATGGATGGAAGACTCGGGGACATCTTAGGGGCACAGGGTGGCCCTCCACAGAGCATGGTCCTCACTGAAGGAGCTCACCCTGCTGATGGACACCTCTGATGGTCAGCTGGAGACTGGCCCCTGCCCTGTACCCGCACAGACCACCAGGGGGACTGAGAGAGGAGAGAGATGTGAGGTTGTGGTCTCCTGTGTGGACTCCCAGGCACGTGGAGGTCTGAGGTTGACCCTGTGCATCAGCTGGGGGCTGCAGAGCTCGTGCTGGGCTTCTTCCTTCAGCTAGAACATCAACACGCCCGCTGACGTCACTGGAGGGAGCCATATTGGAAGTATTACTGGTCACGGCCTATCCGCCTCACAATGTTGACATCTCTGATAAGTATTAAAGCCTGCCCGCAAAATACATTGTAAATAGTTGCAAATGAGTCAGGCTGGGGCTGCTATGAGTGGACCCCGTGCTGAGAATGCCTTCTTCTTGACAACCTGGGTGGTGGGTGACCTGGGACGGATCTGATGTGGAGATCCATGGCGTAGGGGCAGGCTATGAGCCTGCTTTAGAGTTTGGCGAATGCGTTACTTTGTCACAGACGTGACGGATATCCCGTCCTCTGTATTACAATCTCCGTAGGATATAATGGAATCGTAATGTGGCGGACGGGATATCCGTCATGTTTGTGACAGAGCATCCCCATCTCAAACTCTAACTCAGGCCCTATGTTTCTCAACATACAATTGTTTGGACTATTCATTGGCCAAGGATTTATTGTACATACTGCCTCTTGTGCTTGTTTGTAAGTTGTATTTTGTGACACACCATGTAAGTGCTTGACTGTACTCATGTAAAGTGCCTTGTCACACAATTGGGTCTTCTTTGTGCTATGTAAAACTGGAAATAAGTAAATACGTGAGAGTACGAAATAAACCTTCAGATTGCATTGACCACTTTACTGGTCAGCATTATCACACATCTCGTGTGACACAATAATATAGCTCTGAGCAATGACACAGAGTGACACACGTGTATCATATGTATACAAATACACACAATGGTACATGTATATTGTTATATAAATGCAATTGGACGCCTATTGTGCACACAATACAAACACATAGTCGTGCAAACATATGCTTACACATGTGTAGATACAAACATGCATCCTTACACACAATATAATCTTTACACAGAAACACAAAGGCATACATGCAATTACACATACACACGTACACACACTCATAAAGAGATACACATATACAAACATGCACATATCCCTGCATGCGCTCCCATACTGCCATAATAACCAGACACACATTGCATATGTGCACACACATGTAGAGTCATACACAAGCACATACAAACAAATACATTCGCAGGCATAAACACAAATGCACGCATGCACACTCACGTACAGACATAAGCACAGATGGATGTATTAATGCACCTGCACACATGTGTGCACACACACATGCACACACACACGCGCATAATATAGCATAATATAATTATGAGGACCGCCCATTGACCGTAATGAAGTGTGTATCTGCCATGCTAACTCCACACTCGCTTTGATAGTCGGAAAGGTTATAAAGTGGACCAAGGCCAATATAACTACACTTTTAGTTGTTTGATGCACTTGCTCGAAACTACCTAAACACACTATGGGGACTGTTCCTCATAACACAAACACACACACTGACCCACTCTCCCCCCCAAACACACATACACACATGCACAAACACACTTACACACACACATGTGCACACACACTCGCACACAAACAGATACACTCACATGCACCCACAAACACACACACACCTATGCACACACATACACACTCACACGCGCACATACACTCACATCCACACTCACTCACGCACACATGTGCACACATCATACACACTCACACATGCACACACACACTCACACAGACACCAGTGCATGCACACATACACACAAACACACACATCTTACCAGGGTCTGGCTCAGCAGCTCGTAGTCAAAGACTTCACACTCGTACTGTTGCACCAGCTCCTTGCAAACACACACGCACACACACGAGCACAAACGCATGCACACACCCACCCACACACGCTCACGCACACACCCACACAAACACACACACACTTACCAGGGTCTGGCTCAGCAGCTCGTAGTCGAAGACTTCGTTCTCGTACTGTTGCACCAGCTCCTTGCACACACATACACAGGCACACACACAGTCACACACACACACACACAAACACACTTACCAGGGTCTGGCTCAGCAGCTTGTAAATGAAGAATTTGCTCTTGTACTGTTGCACCAGCTACTTGCACACACACACACACACACACATGTGAACAAACACATGCACACATACATCCACACACTCAGGCACACACACACACACACACTCACACACACTCTTTCACACACACACACACACACACTCACACACTTACCAGGGTCTGGCTCAGAAGCTCGTAGTCAAAGACTTTGCTCTCATACTGGTGCACAAGATCCTTGCAGACACACGTGCACACACACACACACGCACACACACGTGCGCACACTCACACTCACACACACACACTTACCAGGGTCTGGCTCAGATGCTCGTAATTGAAGACTTCACTCTCGTACTGTTGCCCCAGCTCCTTGCACAGACATGTGCACACACACACTCACACACACACTTACCAGTGTCTGGCTCAGAAGCTCATAGTCGAAGACTTCACTCTCGTACTGTTGCCTCAGCTCCTTGCACACACACGTGCACACACACGCACGCACACACACACACACTCACGCACACTTACCAGGGTCTGGCTCAGAAGCTTGTAGTCGAAGACTTCGCTCTCGTACTGTTGCACCAGCTCCTTGCACACACGTGCACACACACGTGCACACACACGCACGCACACACACTCGCACACACTTACCAGGGTCTGGCTCAGAAGCTCGTAGTCGAAGACTTCGCTCTCGTACTGTTGCACCAGCTCCTTGCACACACACGTGCACACACACACACACACACACACACGCACACACACACACACTTACCAGGGTCTGGCTCAGAAGCTCGTAGTCGAAGACTTCGCTCTCGAACTGTTGCACCAGCTCCTTGCACAGACAGGTGCACACACACACTTACACACACACACACTCACGCACACTTACCAGGGTCTGGCTCAGAAGCTCGTAGTCGAAGACTTCGCTCTCGTACTGTTGCACCAGCTCCTTGCACACACACGTGCACACACACACTCACGCACACACACACACTCACACACACACTTACCAGGGTGTGGCTCAGAAGCTCGGAGTCGAAGACTTCGCTCTCCTACTGTTGCACTAGCTCCTTGCACACACACGTGCACACACACACTCACGCACACACACACACTCACACACACACTTACCAGGGTCTGGCTCAGAAGCTCGTAGTCGAAGACTTTGCTCTCGTACTGTTGCACCAGCTCCTTGCACACACACGTGCACACACACGTGCACACACACGCACACACACGCACACACACTCACGCACACTTACCAGGGTCTGGCTCAGAAGCTCGTAGTCGAAGACTTCGCTCTCGTACTGTTGCACCAGCTCCTTGCACACACACGTGCACACACACGCGCACACACACGCACGCACACTTACCAGGGTCTGGCTCAGAAGCTCGTAGTCGAAGACTTCACTCTCGTACTGTTGCACCAGCTCCTTGCACACACACGTGCACACACACGTGCACACACGCACACACACTCACGCACACTTACCAGGGTCTGGCTCAGAAGCTCGGTGTCGAAGACTCCCCTCTCGTACTGTTGCACCAGCTCCTTGCACACACACGTGCACACACACGCACGCACACGCACACACACTCACGCACACTTACCAGGGTCTGGCTCAGAAGCTTGTAGTCGAAGACTTCGCTCTCGTACTGTTGCACCAGCTCCTTGCACACACGTGCACACACACGTGCACACACACGCACGCACACACACTCGCGCACACTTACCAGGGTCTGGCTCAGAAGCTCGTAGTCGAAGACTTCGCTCTCGTACTGTTGCACCAGCTCCTTGCACACACACGTGCACACACACACACACACACGCACACACACACACACTTACCAGGTTCTGGCTCAGAAGCTCGTAGTCGAAGACTTCGCTCTCGTACTGTTGCACCAGCTCCTTGCACAGACAGGTGAACACACACACTTACACACACACACTCATGCACACTTACCAGGGTCTGGCTCAGAAGCTCGTAGTCGAAGACTTCGCTCTCGTACTGTTGCACCAGCTCCTTGCACACACAATTGCACACACACACTCACGCACACACACACACTCACACACACACTTACCAGGGTGTGGCTCAGAAGCTCGTAGTCGAAGACTTCGCTCTCCTACTGTTGCACTAGCTCCTTGCACACACACGTGCACACACACACTCACGCACACACACACACTCACACACACACTTACCAGGGTCTGGCTCAGAAGCTCGTAATCGAAGACTTTGCTCTCGTACTGTTGCACCAGCTCCTTGCACACACACGTGCACACACACGCACGCACACGCACACACACTCACGCACACTTACCAGGGTCTGGCTCAGAAGCTTGTAGTCGAAGACTTCGCTCTCGTACTGTTGCACCAGCTCCTTGCACACACGTGCACACACACGTGCACACACACGCACGCACACACACTCGCGCACACTTACCAGGGTCTGGCTCAGAAGCTCGTAGTCGAAGACTTCGCTCTCGTACTGTTGCACCAGCTCCTTGCACACACACGTGCACACACACACACACACACGCACACACACACACACTTACCAGGGTCTGGCTCAGAAGCTCGTAGTCGAAGACTTCGCTCTCGTACTGTTGCACCAGCTCCTTGCACAGACAGGTGAACACACACACTTACACACACACACTCATGCACACTTACCAGGGTCTGGCTCAGAAGCTCGTAGTCGAAGACTTCGCTCTCGTCCTGTTGCACCAGCTCCTTGCACACACACGTGCACACACACACTCACGCACACACACACACTCACACACACACTTACCAGGGTGTGGCTCAGAAGCTCGTAGTCGAAGACTTCGCTCTCCTACTGTTGCACTAGCTCCTTGCACACACACGTGCACACACACACTCACGCACACACACACACTCACACACACACTTACCAGGGTCTGGCTCAGAAGCTCGTAATCGAAGACTTTGCTCTCGTACTGTTGCACCAGCTCCTTGCACACACACGTGCACACACACGTGCACACACACTCACGCATACACACACACACTTACCAGGGTCTGGCTTAGATGCTGGTAGTCGAAGACCTTGCTCTCGTACTGTTGCACCAGCTCCTTGCCCAAACAGGTGCACACACACACACACACACTCACACTCACACACACACTCACACACACACTTACCAGGGTGTGGTTCAGAAGCTCGTAGTCGAAGACTTCGCTCTCGTACTGTTGCACCAGCTCCTTGCACACACACGTGCACACACACGTGCACACACACGCGCACACACACTCACGCACACACTTACCAGGGTCTGGCTCAGAAGCTCGTAGTCGAAGACTTCACTCTCGTACTGTTGCACCAGCTCCTTGCACACACACACTCACGCACACACACATGCACACACACTCACACACACACACGCACACACACTCACGCACACTTACCAGGGTCTGGCTCAGAAGCTCGTAGTCGAAGACTTCCCTCTCGTACTGTTGCACCAGCTCCTTGCACACACACGTGCACACACACGCACGCACACGCACACACACTCACGCACACTTACCAGGGTCTGGCTCAGAAGCTTGTAGTCGAAGACTTCGCTCTCGTACTGTTGCACCAGCTCCTTGCACACACGTGCACACACACGTGCACACACACGCACGCACACACACTCGCGCACACTTACCAGGGTCTGGCTCAGAAGCTCGTAGTCGAAGACTTCGCTCTCGTACTGTTGCACCAGCTCCTTGCACACACACGTGCACACACACACACACACACACGCACACACACACACACTTACCAGGGTCTGGCTCAGAAGCTCGTAGTCGAAGACTTCGCTCTCGTACTGTTGCACCAGCTCCTTGCACAGACAGGTGCACACACACACTTACACACACACACACTCACGCACACTTACCAGGGTCTGGCTCAGAAGCTCGTAGTCGAAGACTTCGCTCTCCTACTGTTGCACTAGCTCCTTGCACACACATGTGCACACACACACTCACGCACACACACACACTCACACACACACTTACCAGGGTCTGGCTCAGAAGCTCGTAGTCGAAGACTTTGCTCTCGTACTGTTGCACCAGCTCCTTGCACACACACGTGCACACACACGTGCACACACACGTGCACACACACGCACACACACTCACGCACACTTACCAGGGTCTGGCTCAGAAGCTTGTAGTCGAAGACTTCGCTCTCGTACTGTTGCACCAGCTCCTTGCACACACACGTGCACACACACGCGCACACACACGCACGCACACTTACCAGGTTCTGGCTCAGAAGCTCGTAGTCGAAGACTTCACTCTCGTACTGTTGCACCAGCTCCTTGCACACACACGTGCACACACACGTGCACACACGCACACACACTCACGCACACTTACCAGGGTCTGGCTCAGAAGCTCGTAGTGGAAGACTTCCCTCTCGTACTGTTGCACCAGCTCCTTGCACACACACGTGCACACACACGCACGCACACGCACACACACTCACGCACACTTACCAGGGTCTGGCTCAGAAGCTTGTAGTCGAAGACTTCGCTCTCGTACTGTTGCACCAGCTCCTTGCACACACACGTGCACACACATGCACGCACACACACTCGCGCACACTTACCAGGGTCTGGCTCAGAAGCTCGTAGTCGAAGACTTCGCTCTCGTACTGTTGCACCAGCTCCTTGCACACACACGTGCACACACACACACACACACGCACACACACACACACTTACCAGGGTCTGGCTCAGAAGCTCATAGTCGAAGACTTCGCTCTCGTACTGTTGCACCAGCTCCTTGCACAGACAGGTGCACACACACACTTACACACACACACTCACGCACACTTACCAGGGTCTGGCTCAGAAGCTCGTAGTCGAAGACTTCGCTCTCGTACTGTTGCACCAGCTCCTTGCACACACACGTGCACACACACACTCACGCACACACACACACTCACACACACACTTACCAGGGTGTGGCTCAGAAGCTCGTAGTCGAAGACTTCGCTCTCCTACTGTTGCACTAGCTCCTTGCACACACACGTGCACACACACACTCACGCACACACACACACTCACACACACACTTACCAGGGTCTGGCTCAGAAGCTCGTAGTCGAAGACTTTGCTCTCGTACTGTTGCACCAGCTCCTTGCACACACACGTGCACACACACGTGCACACACACGCACGCACACGCACACACACTCACGCACACTTACCAGGGTCTGGCTCAGAAGCTCGTAGTCGAAGACTTCGCTCTCGTACTGTTGCACCAGCTCCTTACACACACACCTGCACACACACGCGCACACACACGCACGCACACTTACCAGGGTCTGGCTCAGAAGCTCGTAGTCGAAGACTTCACTCTCGTACAGTTGCACCAGCTCCTTGCACACACACGTGCACACACGCACACACACTCACGCACACTTACCAGGGTCTGGCTCAGAAGCTCGTAGTCGAAGACTTCGCTCTCGTACTGGTGCACCAGCTCCTTGCACACACACGTGCACACACACGCACGCACACACACGTGCACACACACACACACACATGCACACACACGTGCACACACACGCACGCACACGCACACGCACACGCACTCACGCACACTTACCAGGGTCTGGCTCAGAAGCTCGTAGTCGAAGACTTCGCTCTCGTACTGGTGCACCAGCTCCTTGCACACACACGTGCACACACACGCACACACACGTGCACACACACACACACACATGCACACACACCTGCACACACACGCACGCACACGCACACACACTCACGCACACTTACCAGGGTCTGGCTCAGATGCTCGTAGTCGAAGACTTCGCTCTCGTACTGTTGCACCAGCTCCTTGCACACGCATGTGCACACACACTCACGCATACACACACACACTTACCAGGGTCTGGCTCAGAAGCTCGTAGTCGAAGACTTCGCTCTCGTACTGTTGCACCAGCTCCTTACACACACACCTGCACACACACGCGCACACACACGCACGCACACTTACCAGGGTCTGGCTCAGAAGCTCGTAGTCGAAGACTTCACTCTCGTACTGTTGCACCAGCTCCTTGCACACACACGTGCACACACATGCACGCACACACACTCGCGCACACTTACCAGGGTCTGGCTCAGAAGCTCATAGTCGAAGACTTCGCTCTCGTACTGTTGCACCAGCTCCTTGCACAGACAGGTGCACACACACACTTACACACACACACTCACGCACACTTACCAGGGTCTGGCTCAGAAGCTCGTAGTCGAAGACTTCGCTCTCGTACTGTTGCACCAGCTCCTTGCACACACACGTGCACACACACACTCACGCACACACACACACTCACACACACACTTACCAGGGTGTGGCTCAGAAGCTCGTAGTCGAAGACTTCGCTCTCCTACTGTTGCACTAGCTCCTTGCACACACACGTGCACACACACACTCACGCACACACACACACTCACACACACACTTACCAGGGTCTGGCTCAGAAGCTCGTAGTCGAAGACTTTGCTCTCGTACTGTTGCACCAGCTCCTTGCACACACACGTGCACACACACGTGCACACACACGCACGCACACGCACACACACTCACGCACACTTACCAGGGTCTGGCTCAGAAGCTCGTAGTCGAAGACTTCGCTCTCGTACTGTTGCACCAGCTCCTTACACACACACCTGCACACACACGCGCACACACACGCACGCACACTTACCAGGGTCTGGCTCAGAAGCTCGTAGTCGAAGACTTCACTCTCGTACAGTTGCACCAGCTCCTTGCACACACACGTGCACACACGCACACACACTCACGCACACTTACCAGGGTCTGGCTCAGAAGCTCGTAGTCGAAGACTTCGCTCTCGTACTGGTGCACCAGCTCCTTGCACACACACGTGCACACACACGCACGCACACACACGTGCACACACACACACACACATGCACACACACGTGCACACACACGCACGCACACGCACACGCACACGCACTCACGCACACTTACCAGGGTCTGGCTCAGAAGCTCGTAGTCGAAGACTTCGCTCTCGTACTGGTGCACCAGCTCCTTGCACACACACGTGCACACACACGCACACACACGTGCACACACACACACACACATGCACACACACCTGCACACACACGCACGCACACGCACACACACTCACGCACACTTACCAGGGTCTGGCTCAGATGCTCGTAGTCGAAGACTTCGCTCTCGTACTGTTGCACCAGCTCCTTGCACACGCATGTGCACACACACTCACGCATACACACACACACTTACCAGGGTCTGGCTCAGAAGCTCGTAGTCGAAGACTTCGCTCTCGTACTGTTGCACCAGCTCCTTACACACACACCTGCACACACACGCGCACACACACGCACGCACACTTACCAGGGTCTGGCTCAGAAGCTCGTAGTCGAAGACTTCACTCTCGTACAGTTGCACCAGCTCCTTGCACACACACGTGCACACACACGTGCACACACGCACACACACTCACGCACACTTACCAGGGTCTGGCTCAGAAGCTCGTAGTCGAAGACTTCGCTCTCGTACTGGTGCACCAGCTCCTTGCACACACACGTGCACACACACGCACGCACACACACGTGCACACACACACACACACATGCACACACACGTGCACACACACGCACGCACACGCACACGCACACACACTCACGCACACTTACCAGGGTCTGGCTCAGAAGCTCGTAGTCGAAGACTTCGCTCTCGTACTGGTGCACCAGCTCCTTGCACACACACGTGCACACACACGCACACACACGTGCACACACACACACACACATGCACACACACCTGCACACACACGCACGCACACGCACACACACTCACGCACACTTACCAGGGTCTGGCTCAGATGCTCGTAGTCGAAGACTTCGCTCTCGTACTGTTGCACCAGCTCCTTGCACACGCATGTGCACACACACTCACGCATACACACACACACTTACCAGGGTCTGGCTCAGAAGCTCGTAGTCGAAGACTTCGCTCTCGTACTGTTGCACCAGCTCCTTACACACACACCTGCACACACACGCGCACACACACGCACGCACACTTACCAGGGTCTGGCTCAGAAGCTCGTAGTCGAAGACTTCACTCTCGTACAGTTGCACCAGCTCCTTGCACACACACGTGCACACACACGTGCACACACGCACACACACTCACGCACACTTACCAGGGTCTGGCTCAGAAGCTCGTAGTCGAAGACTTCGCTCTCGTACTGGTGCACCAGCTCCTTGCACACACACGTGCACACACACGCACGCACACACACGTGCACACACACACACACACATGCACACACACGTGCACACACACGCACGCACACGCACACGCACACACACTCACGCACACTTACCAGGGTCTGGCTCAGAAGCTCGTAGTCGAAGACTTCGCTCTCGTACTGGTGCACCAGCTCCTTGCACACACACGTGCACACACACGCACACACACGCACACACACGTGCACACACACACACACACATGCACACACACGTGCACACACACGCACGCACACGCACACACACTCACGCACACTCACCAGGGTCTGGCTCAGAAGCTCGTAGTCGAAGACTTCGCTCTCGTACTGGTGCACCAGGTCCTTGCACACACACGTGCACACACACGCACACACACGTGCACACACACACACACACATGCACACACACGTGCACACACACGCACGCACACGCACACGCACACACACTCACGCACACTTACCAGGGTCTGGCTCAGAAGCTCGTAGTCGAAGACTTCGCTCTCGTACTGTTGCACCAGCTCCTTGCACACGCATGTGCACACACACGCACACACACGTGCACACACACACACACACATGCACACACACGTGCACACACACGCACGCACACGCACACGCACACACACTCACGCACACTTACCAGGGTCTGGCTCAGAAGCTCGTAGTCGAAGACTTCGCTCTCGTACTGTTGCACCAGCTCCTTGCACACGCATGTGCACACACACTCACGCATACACACACACACTTACCAGGGTCTGGCTCAGAAGCTCGTAGTCGAAGACTTCGCTCTCGTACTGTTGCACCAGCTCCTTGCACAGGTGAATGGCCTCCTCCCACATCTGGAGAGAGAGGGACACCACAGCTGCATTAATGGACCTCTCACCCTGAACACCCGGGCTCTTCCCTTTGAATAAAATGGCATTTGTGTCCCACGTCAACCATGTCGTACATTGTAATTCTCCCAGCCCAGCTGTGCCACCGCCTACAGTGCAGGCTGCCCGGCTCACCCCCGGGCGCAGCCGTGATCTTGTGCAGTCCTTGTGCTGGGGATGGGACAGTGTGGTAAAGAGGGCGCTGCTTGGCTGGAGACCTCCTCCCTATGGGAGCAGAGGGTCCGTGCACCACTGTAAGCATCAGCATGGGGGTACAGGGTGGTGGGGGGCAGAGAAGAAGCGTGAAAAGGTGGATGGATGAGCAGACGAAAGGATGCATTAATGAAAGAGAGGAAGGGCTGAAGGATGAATTGAACTGAATGAATCGGTGGATGGATGGACTAACTTAGATGGTGGATGAGTGAAAGGATGGATGGATGAGTGAAAGAGTGGAAGGACTGATGGATGGTTTGAACAGAGTGAATGGGTGGATGGATGGACTGAGTGAGATGGTGGATGAGTGAAAGGATGGATGGATGAGTGAAAGAGAGGAAGGACTGATGGATGGATTGAACAGAGTGAATGGGTGGATGGATGGACTGAGTGAGATGGTGGAAGAGTGAAAGGATGGATGGATGAGTGAAAGAGAGGAAGGACTGATGGATGAATTGAACTGAGTGAGTCGGTGGTTGAATGGACTGAGTGAGATGGTGGATGAGTGAAAGGATGGATGGATGAGTGAAAGAGAGGAAGGACTGATGGATGGATTGATGAACAGAGTGAATCGTTGGATGGATGGACTGAGTGAGATGGTGGAAGAGTGAAAGGGAGACTAGACAGATGGATGTATGGACAGCGTAAAAGGATGGACAGATGAGCGAAAGGATAGATGGGTGAGCGAAAGGATGGATGTAAAGATGGATGAGGGAAAGCGTCAATGGAGGAGTAAAAGAATGGATGGATGAATGAAAGGGAATGTGAACTGATGTGCAGATCAGTGAGAGTATAGATGGAAGAGTGAGTGAAATGATGGATGGATGAGTAAAAAATGGATGATGATTGAAAGGATGAATGAATGAGTGAAAGGGTCTATGAGGGATGGAAGCGTGAAACGATGGACGGCTGCGTGAAAGGTCAGATGGATGCAGTGAAAGGGTGGATGAGTGAAAGGGTGGACAGAGTGAAAGGATGGATGAATGAGTGAAAGGGTGGATGAGGGATGGAAGAGTGAAACGATGGACGGCTGAGTGAAAGGGTGGACGGAGTGAAAGGATGGATGAGTGAAAGGGTGGATGGATGAGTGAAAGGGTGGACAGAGTGAAAGGATGGATGAATGAGTGAAAGTGTGGACGAGGGATGGAAGAGTGAAACGATGGACGGCTGAGTGAAAGGGTGGATGGATGCAGTGAAAGGGTGGATGAATTAAAGGGTGGACGGAGTGAAAGGATGGATGAGTGAAAGGGTGGATGAGTAAAAGGATGGATGGATGAGTGAAAGGGTGGATGGATGGAGTAAAAGGATGGATGGATGAGTGAAACGATGGATGGATGAGTGAAAGGGTGGATGTGGGTTGGAAGAGTGAAAGGGTGGATGGATGAAAGTTTAGATGAGTGCTGGAACAGTGAAAGGATGGATAGATGGATAGATTGCTTCGAAGGATAGATTTGGAGCCAGATGGATAGGTTTGGATACGGATGGGCAGACAGACGGAAAGGTGAAAGGCTGATGGATGAATGAATAAATGGATGAGAGAATGTAAAGGTGAAATAGTGGATGTCAGCTCGTGGATGGAAAGATGAATGGATAGATGTTTGGTTGGTAAGGACAGGAGAGCTGTTCTGGGGAGGGTCATGATAACTTGCCTCACTTGCTTGGTGCCATAAGAGCTTTCGGTCGAAGTGGGGGGATTTTAATTTTCTAGCTCCCCCCTTGGTTTTAGTGCTTCTCAATGATGTGCTAAGAGGAAGAGGTTAGAGGATGGTCTAGCTGATCACGCTGAGTTGTCTTATATTGCTCCGGTTAGGTCAGTGGTGTAAAGAAACTTGATGGGGCCCCCTGAAAAGTACCTGGAGGCAGTGCTTAATTTGTAAATAAAAACGTGCTAATGCTCAAAGCTCTGCTCTGAAACACGCAGCTGCTGCAATTAAATATGCAAACACGGAATACTGAGGCAGCGTAACCCTGAAGCCATCTCGGGCCTCTTTAATCCATTTACAGCCACTCTCTGTCCCTCCAGCTCACTCTTGCAGCTTTCTGCTTTCTCCCTTTGTGACACATTTTTGGTTTTCTCTTCCTCTGTCTTTCCCATATGTGTCTTTTGCTCGCAGCAAATGCCTGGGGAAAAAGAATAAGTGCCGGTGCTGAAAAATAAGTGCTGGAGCTCAGCACCGGAAACAACAAGTAGAAATTAAGCACTGCCTGGAGGGGGTTCCCTCCCACCTGGACCCAGTCAGAGGCCTGCCGCCGTGCACAGTGTTCTATGCTGATGGAGCCTTCTGGAGCTCGGGCCCCCCGCACTGCGGAGGCCTTTGTTGCGCCACTGAGTTAGGTAACACAGGTTCTTGCTAGAATGCTGGAGTGAATCTCCACATCCTCTCCACCCCACCAGATCCTGAGTGCACTGTTACCTCCCGAGGGCCTCCCCAGGACCCTAGGATAGACGTACCTTGCCTTTGTTGAAGTACTCTATGATTTCGTGATATAGCGCCTCCTTCAGCTGCCGCTGGCTGTGCAGATGGTGCCGGTCCTGCATGTGCGCTGTGTTGGCTTCATCTGACCACTGGAGCCAAGGATAGACAAGACAGGGGGGTCACTAACACTGCACTAGAGACCACAACCACAGAGTGAAACAGCCCCACGACCCTGGGATCACAGCACCTTACCACAAGGGTTTGGACTCCACACCCGAAGTCATCATCTCTGAACGTTCGACCAAGATTTTCATTTTTTGCCATCAGGGTCCCGGAGTAGCACCTGTTTCCAGCAGGTTTAATTTGTACCAGATGTGTGCAAATTAGTGGAGTTACCTCCACTAACCAGGCACAACTTGTTTTAAAGTTCGTGGGCTTTGTGACGCTCGCTAACCTTGGGAGTTGACAGTATATTGTGGTGGAACAAAATTCTCCATAAGTATATTTTGCAGGATTTTCCCCTCAAAAAAATCCTGTGTTAATAGGAGATTTCTACAAAAATGTTCTCTAGAATATTATTCGTACGAACATTTATAGGATTGCGTGGCTTTAAATGTCTCCAAAAATATGGTGTAATCAACGCAGGGTAAATGGCTGAGTTGCCTTACTCTGTGCCAGGAAGGCGTGCCATGGGCGTTGCGAAGGGTGTTCCCACGCAACACCTATGGATTTTGACGCTGCCCCAGATTTACTTAATCACATAAACCTAGAGAGCACCAATACCTTACGCCTTCTGTGGTGAGGAGTAACAAGGAGAAATTTTGCCCACCCCTTGTGTCTACTGCCATGTTCCCTCCTCAGTCAAGGTGGCTTGTGCCTGCCCCAGAAGACAGTGGTCAAACAGTTCAACAGGGTGGGACTCTCCCTTTGTAAGACCAGTCATGTCATTGACTTTGTTCTGATGACGACCACGTGTAAACCACTGTTGGGGCCGAAACGTCAACATCACTGTTACTTAGGACCGCCTATATCTTCATGTGATGAGGGGACCTAGAAGGCCGGAAGTAAGCTGTATAGTAATTTACACACCACAACTCCATGCCGTGCAGCTCCTTTATGAGCCCCGCTATAGTGAGGCAGCCATTGTTTTTTAGCCACCCCCTACTTGTCCTGCATGATTTCCTGCACGTTTGGCTCCCACTATTGTTGCACTGTTACACTTCACCATTCTGTAGCACCTTTTACGATGCAATCATGTCTGTTCTTTTTTTACGGAACTACTATGTTGTTTGTCATATAAATTGTCAATGTTTCACTAGACTCTTTGCTGTGTGCAATATGTAGATTTAATGTAATAGGTAATTGATTTGTCTACGACCTCCCTCTTTTCAATTACAACACAGCACCTTATAGGTCACCAGGGATGCACTCAATTTAACCCTGAAGATTTAGGGTCTTACTTACAAGCCCATTGCACCATCTTAGCGCCGCCATAGAGTCATTTTTTTTATACTAAGGCGGCGCTACGGTGGCTTTTCTGCTGCTCCATGTTTACAAAGTGGCATAAGGCTTGCATTACTCTACTTTGCGACCCCTTGCGTCACATTATGCCTGCGTCAGGCATAATGTATGCAAGGGAGCATTCCGGCGCAGGGAGGCACGAAAAAATGGTGCAGTGAAATTTACAACATTTCACTGCGCCATTATTTTCGTCATTTTTAATGCCTGCTCAGAGCAGGTGTGAACATGACGCACCCATTGTATTCAATGGGCCTCCCTGTGTTTTGCTGAACTAGCGTAATTTTTTTTTTTTCTGCTAGTGCAGCAACGCGCCACAATAGGGTGAAAAATGTTGACGTTATTGTGCTAACGACCACCATGGTGCGTCGTATTCTAAATACGGTGCAACCACGGTGTCATGAGGTGCAGGCAGGGGGGCGCAAGAAAAGTGGCGCATCATCTATGATGCGCCACTTTCTTGTAAATATGCCTCTTAGTGTTTTGTTCCCACGGTAACCAGAAGAAGCACTGTCTATCGTTACTCAGACTGGTACCCAGGGTCATTGGAGCCTCTTTCTTGCCTCTCTTGTCCAACAGGATGTCAACGTTAAGATCAATGCTGGAGGACAGAACAAATCAACAAAGACCCACATGGAGATCATCCTCCTGGACACACAACAGGGTGGTGTGTGGGTCCGGCTGAGACCTGCTTAAAGATCAGGGAGTCATGGGATGAGCCTTAAAAACATCGCTGGGACATTAATAGAGAGTTGTGCTTTCACATTTTTATTTCAAATTTAGAGTTAAACATGATTTTTGGCAGGTGCTGAAGGTGAGGAGAGCACTCACTTCTCTAAGCTGAGATGTTTATTTATCCACTGGACCCCTTGGGCTCAGACTTCAGTAAATTTAAATTTCTATCTGGAAAAAGCTCCACTTCTGACAATTGAGCCAACCAGAGCCTTTCAAAACCCTTTGATGCTTTCGGGTCCCGAATCCAGGCAATGGCTGGTGGCGGGAATTGTGTCTCCCTGTGGCGGGCACGCAGAGTCAGGAATTTTAGCGGGCTGCAGGTACGAAACACTGGTTGCAAATTGCGATCAGGACTTTAGTGAACAGACCTATGTCCTAATAGTCATTTCACAGAATTATCAATCTTACTGCGGCATAATCTGACCTACCCCATTAATATTCATGAGTTAGGTTGCAAATTACAACTCACTATGACAGTGTCCAACACAGGAATAGGCCTGCTAGGTCAGTACACCATCATGTCTTTGATCGCTCTTTAAATATTTTGTTATTTTTAAATGCAATCCATTTTCCTTAAAGGAAACTGGGCAGATTAAAACACACATTTTAAACTCCAATTTTTTTTTTTTAGAGTAGACAGTGGTGCCCGCATTACTGCCTCCTCCCTACCAATCTTTTTTTAACATTCATCAAGAGGAAGGGGACCTCTTTCCTTTTGTAAATGGATTATTACTAAACCTTGTAGGTTGGTAACCTTTTAATAGTTTACAACCGCTATTTCAGTCCTAAACCATCACTGACAAATATGCATTGGAATCACTGTTTGGCGGGGACGTCTAAAAACATGCCCTTTCCAAATAGCGATTCCCTACCCATTTCTAAAACCACTATAGGAGTTGGAAAAAAATTACCAACTCTGAAAATTAGCTTTCTGCAAGCAAAAAGCATTTCTGTGGTTGCAAGTTTCAAATCTGAGCATTTTCAATCACAAAAAGACTTTCAAATCTCGCCCTTGCTTCTAAGGATAGAACATCCTTCGGGGGGGGGGAGAGAAAACACAGCAGCTGTATCTTCTGCTGCCATCTAGTGGCATTGTCGGATGCAGCTGTGTCTGTAGTAATAAGCTGGCCACCCTAAAATTAAAAAAAAAAATTGCAGAACGAACGTGGGGCCCTCAAAAAGGCAGGGCTTGGGGCATTATGCCCTCTCTGTCCTCCAGTTGTAAAGGCTCTGCCTGGTTGAAATGAGATTTGCCATCCCCTGCCTATCAGGACACATCTGCCGTCGCTGGTACCCTATGAGGGTGGTCAGTACTGCCAACACTACAACGGATCCTGCATATGCCATAAATTGGTGTTGGGGTGAAGGGAGAGTATGTTTCGGAGGATGTGGCATAACAGCCTGAGCTGCTGACTTTGGGGCTGGAGAACCTGAGTTGTCAGCTTCGGAGCGGGGACCCAGGTTCGAGTCGTTGGCTCAACACCCTGTGGTTCTGGGCAAATCACTTAGGGGCTCATTCTAAGCCCGGCAGGCGGCGGGAGCCGCCCGCCTGGAGGGAGCCGCCAAATGACCGCACCGCGGTCAAAAGACCGCGGCGGCCATTCAGACATTTCCTCTGGCCCGGCGGGCGCTCTCCAAAAGAGCGCCCGCCGGCCCAGAGGAAATGCCCCTGCAACGAGGACGCCGGCTCAGAATTGAGCCGGCGTAGTTGCAGGGGTGCGACGGGTGCAGTTTGCACCCGTCGCGTATTTCAGTGTCTGCATTGCAGACACTGAAATACACAGTGGGGCCCTCTTACAGGGGCCCCTGCAGTGTCCATGCCATTGGCATGGGCACTGCAGGGGCCCCCAGGGGCCCCGCGGCACCCCCTACCGCCATCCTGTTCCTGGCGGGAGACCTGCCAGGAACAGGATGGCGGTAGGGGGTGTCAGAATCCCCATGGCGGCGGAGCGCGCTCCGCCGCCATGGAGGATTCCCCCGAGCAGCGGGAAATCGGCGGGAGACCGCCGACTTTCCGCTGATGACCATGCTCATGGGAGCACCGCCAGCCTGTTGGCGGTGCTCCCGTGGTCGGTGACCCCCTTAATCTCCCAGTGCCTACAATTCAGCGCCTTGAGACCCTAACGGGTGATTTGGCGCGTTTTACAAACCCTGGATTTATTTCCGTTTGCAACCCCGGACGTACCTTGAGCAGCTTGGCGTGCAGCAGGAGTGTGAACGCAGCCTCAGTGTAGTTTTCGTAGCTGACGTGGAGGTCCTTCAGCTTGTACAGGTACCTGAAGGAGCAGAGAGGGAGGGTTCAAGGAAGTCATCTGCTCAGGACAATACACTTTGGGGGTTATTCTAACTTTGGAGGAGGTGTTAATCCGTCCCAAAAGTGACGGAAAAGTGACGGATTTACCACCAGCCGTATTACGAGTCCATTATATCCTATGGAACTCGTAATACGGCTGGTGGTATATCCGTCACTTTACCGTCACTTTTGGGACGGATTAACACTCCTCCAAAGTTAGAATAACCCCCTTTATATCTTGCAAAGTCGATTCGTGGGGGTGGAATGAAGTCCCTGCCTTGTTCCACCACCAGCCCACTACCTGCTATTATCCAAAGGGGGTCAAACCCCTCACTATTCACTGTAATGCCTAGTAGAGTAGTTGGGTGGAGTGTGTAACTGGTGTGTATTTTTACAATCCTAGCACTGAAGGTAGAGCCCCTACCACACAAGTTACAAAGACTTTTTAGGCAATGGAAGACTCATGCCATAGTATTTTGACCAAACATAGCTTACATAAAATAATGCATGATATCTGACAGAACATATTAGTCACAAGCACTGTAACAGTGTTTAATATGTAAAAATGTGGCAGGGCCCTCATCGGGTGCCCACTGCAGCTTGTACCACCCAGTGTCCCTGCCAGTGCTGCCAATGATAGTAACTCCACAACCACTAACCACCTGTTCCAGGCACACGACGCTATAAGAATGGCCCGGCCTAGTCATTTTTTTTGTTTAGCAATTCTTCATGAATGAAAGCATCACAGTGCATTACAGAGGGTGAAACATTGAAGAGTGAGTATCAGACATTAAAAGAGCATGAACTGAGCCAGTACACCTCGCCAGGCCAATGATCATAGTACAACAGCAATACACAGTTCCGTACGTATACGTAGACGAGGGATAAGGCGTAAACTAAAGCTTGGACGCCTGAGGGGGGCCCCAAGTACGTTGGATCAGTATCGGGGGTGGGGTCACTGTGGGGCGTACCGAGACATACTGGGACATAGGTATGTGGGTGAAGGAGGCAATCAGTGACCAGTGCTAGGTATCCACATGTACCTTCACGGGGAGGGGCCGAGGAGGGGTGGAGGGAGCGGGTTAGGAAGGAAGGGGGGGGGGAATAGAAGTAAATAAAAGGGCAGCTATGGGGATGGAGGAGGTGGGGGGAAGGTGTTGTGCATGGCCGTCGGAGGAGTCAGGAAGGAGACGTATGGGTAGGTGAGTGGGTAGATGAAGGGGGGATCTAGGATTGCCCCCCATCAGCATGGAGGAAGGGTACCCATGTTCGAAGGAAGACCTCAGTCCTACCCTGCAGGTTGTAGATGATTCGCTCATGGGAGGACGTCTGATACATTGCCCTGAGCCATTCATCATGAGAAGGAGGCCAGGGGGGACGTCAGAGTCAGAGCATAGATATCTTGGCTGTGGCTAGTGCCTGTGTAGGAGTCGGGTCTGCTGGCTAGAGAGGTCCAGAGACCCCGCCGTGTCATGCAAGAAGATCAGGGGGAAGAGGAGGGGGCTCACGATCGGCAAGGTCTCACCTACCTGCGTCCCAAATAGGCCGCATGAAGGGACAATCACACATAATGAGTAATAGGTCACAATGGGCATGGGGTAACGCCTCTAATTCACATGGGGCAGTGGGCCGGCTGCCCTCAGTTTCACTGGTGTCCAATGCCAGTCGTGTAGGGTTTTGAAGAGACAGAGTTCTCATCCGAGCATCCTTCGGTCCACGGTCAGTCCAGTCGTCCATTTCGTAGTCCACCTGTAGCCTCATCTGCCATTTAGTGCGCAGATTATTTAAAGTTAGTAGGGAGAATAGCTGGTGGTTCAGGAGGTTATGGAAGCCACGGAAATAGCCCCAGGTCCTCAGGTATGAAAGCACGGGGAGGGCTGGAGGGTCCAGGGACGCTCTCCCATGCAATGGTTAAGGCAGTGTTGGGGCTGTGGATGTCTCCAGGATTCTCGCGGTGGGAGGCCAAACTCCCTGCGGAGACCTGCGAAGGGCCTAAGCATGCCACCATCCGAGATCTGGCCCAGGTGGGTAATGCCTGCTGAGCGGCAAACGTCCCATCCTACCACCTCTCCACCGATTCGCAGACGGGCATTTCCCCAGAGTGGCACACGCTCGTGAAGGTGGGGTCTACCCCAGTGATGAGCTCGTCTCCAAGATTTCACCATGGCTTGCACCATTGGGTTGACTGGGTGCAGCGTTCACCCCCCGTCACCATAGAGTGGGCTCGGTCCCTGGGGGCTCTGCAGTGGCACCCACAGCGGGGGGTCCCATGTCTCGGGGGGCGTGTAGGCAAGCTGACAGAGGTGGGGGGCTAATGCGCGGTGTTACACTGAGGGTAAACCCAATCTTCTGCAAGAGGGATGGGCCATGAGTCTAGCACGAGGCGTGGTTGGGAAGTCCCCCAAATGAAGGAGCGTATACACTTATCCACTGATCATCACATGGGGAGAGGGACCAACAGGGCAAGCATGTGTACCTCCGTCATGTCATCATTCGCACCGCCTGCACCCTCCCCCACAGGGAGAGTTCTTGAAACCTTGCTTCATCGGGTGACAAGGGGTCAGAGGTGTCTGCTAGCATGGAGTCCAGGACTCTAATGACAACATCCCCAGGTACTTGAGACCTGACGGCTCCCATCGGATTAGGAAGTCAGACCACGCACAGGGGTAATGCCACGCTCGTATCCCAATTTACCCTCTAACCCGACAGGGTCCAAGAAGCACCAACTCCTGCTATACCCCTCCCAGGCCTCGGCACAGCTCTGCTGATGTACCTCAGTCCAAGAAGCACCAACTCCTGCTATACTCCTGGCAGGCCTCGGCACAGCTCTGCTGATGTACCTCAGTCCAAGAAGCACCAACTCCTGCTATACTCCTGCCAGGCCTCGGCACAGCTCTGCCGATGTACCTCAGTCCAAGAAGCACCAACTCTCAGCTCTGCTGATGTACCTCAGTCCAGGGAAGCACCAACTCCTGCTATACCCCTCCCAGGCCAACTCCTGCTATACCCCTCCCAGGCCTCGGCACAGCTCTGCTGATGTACCTCAGCCCAAGAAGCACCAACTCCTGCTATACCCCTCCCAGGCCTCGACACAGCTCTGCTGATGTACCTTAGTCCAGGGAAGCACCAACTCCTGCTATACCACTCCCAGGCCTCGGCACAGCATGCTGATGTACCTCAGTCCAAGAAGCACCAACTCCTGCTATACCCCTCCCAGGCCTCGGCACAGCTCTGCTGATGTACCTCAGTCCAAGAAGCACCAACTCCTGCTATACTCCTGCCAGGCCTCGGCACAGCTCTGCCGATGTACCTCAGTCCAAGAAGCACCAACTCCTGCTATACCACTGCCAGGCCTCGGCACAGCTCTGCTGATGTACCTCAGTCCAGGGAAGCACCAACTCCTGCTATACTACTACCAGGCCTCAGCACAGCTCTGCTGATGTACCTCAGTCCAAGAAGCACCAACTCCTGCTGTACTCCTGCCAGGCCTCGGCACAGCTCTGCTGATGTACCTCAGTCCAAGAAGCACCAACTCCTGCTATACTCCTCCCAGGCCTCGGCACAGCTCTCCTGATGTACCTCAGTCCAAGAAGCACCAACTCCTGCTATACTCCTCCTAGGCCTCGGCACAGCTCTGCTGATGTACCTCAGACCAGGGAAGCACCAACTCCTGCTATACCCCTCCCAGGCCTCGGCACAACTCTGCTGATGTACCTCAGACCAGGGAAGCACCAACTCCTGCTATACCCCTCCCAGGCCTCGGCACAGCTCTGCTGATGTACCTCAGTCCAGGGAAGCACCAACTCCTGCTATACCCCTCCCAGACCTGGGCACAGCTCTGCTGATGTACCTCAGTCCGAGATGCACCAACTCGTGCTACACTACCGCCAGGCCTTGGTACAGCTCCAGCCCCTGCTATACTCCTGTCAGGCCTCAGCAGAGCTCTGCTGATGTACTTCAGACCAGGGAAGCGCCAACTCCTGCTATTCCCCTCCCAGGCCTCGGCACAGCTCTGCTGACGTACCTCAGACCAGGGAAGCACCAACTCATGCTATACTCCTGCAAGGACTGGGCACAGCTCTGCTGATGTACCTCAGTCCAAGAAGCACCAAGTCCTGCTATACCCTTCCCAGGCCTCCGCACAGCTCTGCTGATGTACCTCAGACCAGGGAAGCACCAACTCCTGCTATACTCCTGCCAGGCCTGGGCACAGCTCTGCTGATGTACCTCAGTCCGAGATGCACCAAGTCGTGCTATACTACCGCCAGTCCTTGGTACAGCTCCAGCCCCTGCTATACTCCTGTCAGGCCTCAGCAGAGCTCTGCTGATGTACCTCAGACCAGGGAAGCGCCAACTCCTGCTATACTCCTGCCAGGACTCAGCACAGCTCTGCTGATGTACCTTAGGGAAGCACCAACTCCTGCTACACCCCTCCCAGGCCTCGGCACAGCTCTGCTGATGTACCTCAGTCCAAGAAGCACCAACTCCTGCTATACCACTCCCAGGCCTGGGCACAGCTCTGCTGATGTACCTCAGACCAGGAAAGCACCAACTCCTGCTATACTCATGCTATACTACTGCCAGGCCTCAGCACAGCTCTGCTGATGTACCTCAGTCCGAGATGGACCAACTCCTGCTATACTACTGCCAGGCCTCGGCACAGCTCTGCTGACGTACCTCAGACCAGGGAAGCACCAACTCATGCTATACCCCTCCCAGGCCTCGGCACAGCTCTGCTGATGTACCTCAGTCCAAGAAGCACCAACTCCTGCTATACTCCTCCCAGGCCTCGGCACAGCTCTGCTGATGTACCTCAGTCCAAGAAGCACCAACTCCTGCTATACTCCTGCCAGCCCTCAGCACAGCTCTGCTGATGTACCTCTGTCCAGGGAAGCACCAACTCGTGCTATACTCCTGCTAGGCCTGGGCACAGCTCTGCTGATGTACCTCAGACCAGGGAAGCACCAACTCCTGCTATACTCCTGCCAGGCCTGGGCACAGCTCTGCTGATGTACCTCAGTCCGAGATGCACCAACTCGTGCTATACTACCGCCAGTCCTTGGTACAGCTCCAGCCCCTGCTATACTCCTGCCAGGCTTCACCAGAGCTCTGCTGATGTACCTCAGTCCAGGGAAGCACCAACTCCTGCTATACTCCTGCCAGGACTCAGCACAGCTCTGCTGATGTACCTTAGGGAAGCACCAACTCCTGCTACACCCCTCCCAGGCCTCGGCACAGCTCTGCTGATGTACCTCAGTCCAAGAAGCACCAACTCCTGCTATACCACTCCCAGGCCTGGGCACAGCTCTGCTGATGTACCTCAGACCAGGAAAGCACCAACTCCTGCTATACTCATGCTATACTACTGCCAGGCCTCAGCACAGCTCTGCTGATGTACCTCAGTCCGAGATGGACCAACTCCTGCTATACTACTGCCAGGCCTGGGCACAGCTCTGCTGATGTACCTCAGTCCATCAGTGGCTCCTGACCCCGGCTGCCCGTAACCTGCAGCTCCCCGGAACGAGGCTCCCTGGTGACTCACGTCATAAGCAATTAAAAACCCCAATCGTTCGCCTTTCGTCATTTGTTTCAGCGAACTCTGCGCCTTCTCTTCTGCAATTAACGACGCTATAATTACTGAAAATCACTTCTCGCTGCGGCATTGGATTCGGTTCAAGCGTCACCGACTGTCCGGGGCAGAGCCTGTCCCTGTGGTGCCACAGCACTGCCTGGCAGCCTGTTCAGGGGGCGGAGCCTGTCCCTGTGGTGCCACCCCTGTGGTGCCACAGCACTGCCTAGCAGCCTGTCCGGGGGGCAGAGCCTGTCCCTGTGGTGCCACAGCACTGCCTGGCAGCCTGTTCAGGGGGCGGAGCCTGTCCCTGTGGTGCCACCACTGTGGTGCCACAGCACTGCCTGGCAGCCTGTCCAGGGGGCGGAGCCTGTCCCTGTGGTGCCACAGCACTGCCTAGCAGCCTGTCCGGGGGGCGGAGCCTGTCCCTGTGGTGCCACAGCACTGCCTGGCAGCCTGTCCGGGGGGCGGAGCCTGTCCCTGTGGTGCCACAGCACTGCCTAGCAGCCTGTCCAGGGGGCGAACCCTGCCCCTGTGGTGCCACAACGAGTCCCCCCTGCCTGTCACTCCCCCTGTGTGACAGCCTGTCCAGGGGGTGACGAGTCAGTCCCTGTAGTGCCACAGTCAGCTCTCCCTGCCTGGCAGCCTGTCCAGGGGGCGGAGCCTGCCCCTGTGGTGCCCCAGTCACCACCCCGTGCCTGGCAGCCTGTCCAGGGGGCCAGAGCCTACCCCTGTAGTGTGACACTCAGCTCCCCCGCGTGACATCCTGGCCAGGGGGTGAAGCGTCAGTCCCTGTAGTGCCACAGTCAGCTCCCCCTGCCTGGCAGCCTGTTCAGGGGGCCTGGAGCCTGCCCCTGTGGTGCCACAGTCAGCTCCCCCTGCCTGGCAGCCTGTCCAGGGGCGAAGCCTGCGCCTGCCCCTGTGGTGCCACAACGAGTCCCCCCTGCCTGTCACCCCCCCTGCGTGACAGACTGTCCAGGGGGTGAAGAGTCAGTACCTGTAGTGACACAGTCAGCTCTCCCTGCCTGGCAGCTTGTTCAGGGGCCTGGAGCGTGCCCCTGTGGTGCCACAGTCACCACCCGTGCCTGGCAGCCTGCCCAGGGGGCCAGAGCATACCCCTGTAGTGTGACACTCAGCTCCCCCTGCCTGGCAGCCTGCCCCTGTGGTACCACAGTCACCACCCCGTGCCTGGCAGCCTGCCCGAGGGACAGTGTCCAGCGGGTTGTACCCAGCCCTTGTGCTGGCAGGGCCAGGTCTCTGCTCACTTCAGGTGCTGATGTCCTCTGACCTGGCAGTCCACGCCGGGATCTGTGTCCAGCGGGCTGTGACCTCCCTGGCCGTGCCAAGGCCAGCTCTCACTGCTACCTGAGGCGCTCATCTCCCATCCTGGCTGCCACCCTGTCCTGGGCACTGTGTCCAGCGGGTTTGTGAACTGCCTTTGTAGTGCCAACCTAGCTCTCAGTGCCAATGAAGTCGCCAGTGCCCTCTTGCCTACTAGCCCACGCAGCAGGTTGTGTCCAGTGGGCTGTGACCTCCCCCTTCAGTGCCACCCTAAGCTCTCCTTGCCACACCAGAGGAGGCGGCGTTATGGCCAATGCTGCGGACTTTGGAACTGAGGAATCAGATTCGAGTCCTGGCGTCCTCTCAACGCCCTGTGATTCTCGGCAAATCACTTAGGGTGTCATTATGACCCCGGCGGACGGCGGTAAAATGGAGAAACGTACTGCCAACAGGCTGGCGGTACTTTTCGCCATATTAAGGCACTGGCGGCTTGGCTCAAGCCAAACCGCCAATGTACCACACCGCCCGCCACGGCGGTAACGGCCATCGGCCTGGAGGCAACAATCTCCAACCCAGCGGCGGCCGTCAGTAGGCCTCCTGTGGGATTATGACACCGCCTACCGCCATGGTTTTCGTGGCTTCCTTACCGCCACGAAAACCATGGCGGTAGGCACTTTCAGTGACAGGGAATATCTTCCCTGTCACTGATAGGGTCTTCCCCTCCCCCTCCCCTGGTTTCCCCCCACACCACGCCTGTCCAGACCCCCCTTCACTCATGCACCTTCATTCACACACACGCATTCACTCTCATTCCCACATTTAACCACGCATGCAGACATCCATAACACACATATCCACACACACTTACATACATACAAGCACACATGCATTCACACAACACAAAATACATGCACTCACACATCCAAACATGCACACACATACAACACGCAACACACACCCGCATTCCGCATGCACAGACATGCACCCCCCCCACACACAACACCCCCCTCATCTGTCGGAGAATCCCGACTTACCTTTTGTGAGAGGCTCCTCCGGCAGGAGACGGGACGTGGCGCTGCTACCAGCAGCAGCATCCGCCAGCAGAACACCGCCAGGCCGTATCATGGGTCATGATACGGTCTGCAGCGGTCTACTGGCATGGCGCTTCTGCTGGCAGCAACGCCATGATGCCAGGGTGCCTGCATTACTAGTCTGCCAAAAGGTGCCAGCACTTGGACAAAGGTAGGAATTTGCTGTATTCTTTTAAATGCAATGCATTCCTGCCCTGTCCCTGTGACGCAGTGCCACAATCCTATAGATATGTCTGTTAGTTGAATGTAATAGCGCATTAATTGTTTATTCAGTGGTGGCCTTACTGGCTACCGGTGCATGGTGGCCTTACTGGCTACTGGTGCACCGCAGAGTACTTTAGTGAAGTCTGGTTATCGAAGGTGGACAGAGTGTTGACCTAGCAGCTATGCCTTTCTGCCAGGGAGCAGTCACCTCTTCCAGCAATCTAATGGGTGTGACTGCTTCAAATGTGGGGCAATCAGTGCTTAATTGGTGCTTGTTGTTTCCGGTGCTCAGCACCGGCACTTATTTCTGAGGGCCGGCGCTTAGTTTTGTGTCTCAGGCATTTACTCTGAGCAAAAGACATGTGGGAAAGACGGAGGAAGAGAAAAAAGAAGAAGAGTCCGAAAGGGAGAAAGCAGAAAGCTGCAAGAGTGAGCTGAAGGGGCAGGGAGTGGCAGTAACTGGATTGAAGAGGCCCGAGATGGCTTCAGGATTACTCTGCCTCAGTATTATGTGCTTGCACTTTTAATTGCAGCAGCCGCGTGTTTAGGATGAGGGCTTTTAGCACCGGCACCTTTTTATTTACAAATTAAGCACTGGGGGCAATGCTACCTATAACTCCATAAAATGTACAAGCAGACCAAAGTCCACGACTCCATGCGTGGAAACTGCCTTCAGAAGTCGAAATTCTACTTATATAGCGCTTACCACTCCTGACGAGGCGTCGAATGTGTGTGATTTGTCAAACACCCCTTTTCTTTTTTGGGAAATGGAGAGTCTTGGTGAATTTTTGTGGAAAACTTTCAATGCCTCACATCTGAGGTGGGACGGACGGCCTGACATTTTAGGTGATTTTGAGGTTTTCAAACTCCTGAACTTACTGGTGATTGAATTGGTTGGTTCATGGGAAAGGCCGGGGTGGGAGGGCTCTCTGCAGCCCCAAGGCTCGATACAATACAATGGTGGTCATTCCGACCTAGGCGGGCGGCGGTTGCCGCCTGCCCGTCGGAAGCCGCCTGAATACCGCCCCGCGGTCAATAGACCGCGAGGGGTATTCTGACTTTCCCGCTGGGCCGGCGGGCGATCTGATTCAGATCGCCCGCCGGCCCAGCGGGAAAGCGCCTTCCACAAGGAAGCCGGCTCGGAATCGAGCCGGCGGAGTGGAAGGCGTGCGACGGGTGCAGCAGCACCCGTCGCGCTTTTCAGTGTCTGCATCGCAGACACTGAAAAGCCTAGTTGGGCCCTGTTAGGGGGCCCCTGCAGTGCCCATGCCATGGGCATGGGCACTGCAGGGGCCCCCAGGGGCCCCAAGACGCCCGTTCCCGCCGGCCAGGTTCTGGCGGTAAGAACCGCCAGAGCCAGGCCGGCGGGAAGGGGGTCGGAATCCCCATGGCGGCGCAGCATGCTGCGCCGCCATGGAGGATTCCCCAGGGCAGCGGGAAACTGGCGGGAGACCGCCAGTTTTCCCTGTCTGACCGCGGCGTTAGCGCCGCGGTCAGAATGCCCTTAGGGGCACCGCCGGCCTGTCGGCGGTGCTCCCGCGCCCGTTGGCCCTGGCGGATTGTATCCGCCAGGGTCAGAATGAGGGCCAATGTGTTTCTGACACAAACTGGAATGGGCCTTTACCTCCTTCTATGAAGACATCAAAGTGAATTTAGACGTGTTAAATAACTATCTGTGTATTTTACTGCTCTTAAGTGCCTGTATATTTTTATATCTTTATTGCCTGAGTGCTCCCATTATACCAGATTCTGGGCATATTTAAGAGCCCCTCGCACCACCTTAGCGCCATTGTTTTTTACGCTAAGGCGGCGCTAAAGTGGCTTTTCTGCCACACCATATTTACAAATTGGCGCATGCATTGCACCACTTTGAAACCCCCTGCGCCAGAATATGCCTGCACCAGGCATAATGTATGCAAGGGAGGCGTTCCGGCGCTAGGAGGCCCGCAAAAATGGGGAAGTTAAATTGTTCACAAAATTGTTAACGCTTGCTCGTAGCAGGCGTTAAAATGACGCTCCCATGGAAACCTATAGCCCTCCTTGCACTTCTCTGCACTAGCATCAAAACCTTTGACACTAGCATAGCAAAGCGCCACAACAGCGTTAAAAATGTTTGCGCTAATGTGCTAACGCCAGCCATGGCGTGCCGAATCATAAATACGGCACAAACATGGTGTCGTTAGCTGCCGGTAGGGGGGCGAAAGAAAAGCCGCACACCATAGTTGATGCGCCACTTTTTCTTAAATGGGGGCCTCTGTTTTGTAAAGTGCGCGGTCACCCTGCACCGTGTCCTGGCGCACTATATCAGGAAACACAAAAAATATACATTCCCTGAAATTAGTTTTTTTTAGTAAATGATGTACAGTCTGGCATACGTTAGAGTGAATGCTTCCTTCTCTGGCCCATGCATGCTGAAGAACTTCCAACTTGTGGTGGCTTCTCTGGACAATCCCAAAAAAGTGAATATTAGACTTGTCCAGGCTGGAAGCCAAAAGGTATTTTCGTTGGCCCTTAGAAGATGCTTTTCTAGGAATTATCAAACCAGTTCCAACTGGCAGCAGGGAGATCTGATCAGTTGCATTTGAGGGACATGGTTGTGTCTAATATCACATATATTAAGAGGTCAGCTTCATGAATATTAAGGGGCTTTTTACGGGGGAATGGCATAGAGCAGTGCCCCAGGTCTACTTGCTGCGCTGCCCTCTGCCAATGTGAAAGGGCAGGAATGCACCGTATTTATGAAATACAGGACATTCCTGTCATTTCCCCCCGCTCTGGCGCACAGTTTGGTGCCTAGCGCCAATGCAAGCACCCATGCATCATGGTGCAACGGTGCCTGTGTGTCAGCAGTATTGTTTTGTGCAGGAAGGTATTTTCCTGCATGAGAGAAAGAGTCAAAAATAAGGAGGACTTAAGATATTTCTCCTCATTGTACCTCACCCGGGGATGCGTAGCATTTTACTGCATTCCCAGCTCTACCGCTTCTGGTAAATGTGGAATCCATCAAAATCCATGGATGGTGCTTGGGAACACTCACACAACACCCATGGGACGTCTCCCTGGGGCAGATTAACGCAAGGCAGCAGTTTGCACTGCATTGCGTGACTCCAGGTTTTTTAAGCCACTCAGGACCACGCAAGGTGGCCTTGCGTGGCTTCCAGCGGTAGCTCCTCCGCTATGGTGGAGGAGCGTCGACCCCCCTGCCAGCAGCTGCAAAACCTTTTGAAGTACAACGATAATAAACAATGTTTTTTATCGTTTTATTTTTAAAGGGGCGTGGCCATGAGGGATAACAGAGACGGAGGGGGAGTGGTCACTTCTCTCCAGGACAGCCAAACACACATACGCATGGAGCTCTCTCGAACCCGGCACTGTGTTGCTGGGTTGGAGACAGCAGGCACAGGCTCCCAGTCTGCCTGGGAGCGCAAAGCTAGGGCACTCAGGCCAATCCTGTTGCTGCTCTTATGCTCCCAGCAGCATGAGAGCTGCATTAGGATTGGCCAGAGGGCAGGTGGGGAGCCTGTGCCTGGGAGCCTGCAGTCCAGCGGGGACCTGAAGAGCGGCGGTGCAGCAGGGATGAGGTACGTTTTTTTATTTTTTTTAATTTTTTTTAGTTCACCCTCCCCCTAAACCTCGCCACTTTGCCCCGCTGCCCACCGCGACTGGTGTCTTTATAAGTCGCATTTTGGTCTTGCGTTCCGCATGCACCTTGTTGTGTAGTACAAGAGCAACGCAACCCCACTTATAAATATGGCCCTTAAGTGTACAGCACAGAGGACGTTATCCTGCTCTGCAGTACACACAGAAAGACTGCCTATTAACATAGACAAAGAAAAAAGACTTCCGCCTGCAATCTTTGTACTGGAGAACTGGCAGAAGGTGGTCATGGGGGTAAGATAACTGATTTAAAAAAAACACAAATGTCATACTATGGGGCACAGGGAGCCCTGTAGAAAATAGAAAATCCCTCCTTTTCCTGCGGCTGTGGAAACTGCCATATGACTCCCATAAATCTCTGAATACTACTAGATGGGTCATGGATTTGTAAGGCCTTGATTAGGTCTGGATGTGGAGCCCTCCTGACCTGGACAGGACAGGTGACCAACGACTTTCTGGCAGGGGCAACCAAACAAGACTTCACATTGGGATGTTTTTGGACCACTGGAGAGTTGTAATTGTATTTATATAGCGCTTACTACCCATGACGGGGCATCGAACGGCTTTCGGTGAGTAGCACCATACTCCGGAACCCAAAAGGATTAGTGGTGGATTAGTACAGGTAAATATGAGTAAATTTGAGCGGTGGATGAAATTTGCACCCTGTGATGCATGGAGCTGAGTTTTGTGATCTTGGGCCAAACCTGCAGCATTAATGATAACGGTGATAATAATAACATGAATAACAATAAATATAATTTCCTTTTCTACATAGCGCTGCATACCATCTTTCTGCTATTTCTAAGTGTTAACATATGAACAGAAATATTTAGGGGGTCAATGCGTTGCAGACAGCCCCTGGTTTGTCTCTCTCAAGTTTAAACTACACCCCGTGGAGCTGACTGAACATCCTCTGGGGGGGGGTTCAGCTACAAAAACCTCTTCCCCTGCAGCCCCCCCACACTTTTCATTCTGACACCTCAGTTGCTGATTCGCCACTCCACGGATTGACAGATGGGTGATAGATCGAGTCAGTGGGGCCCACAGGAAGCAAGGCACCCCCCCTTTAGGACCCTGCGGCTGTTGTCAGACTCAGGACCCAGATGTACAATCCGGAGGGGTTTAGCACATTACCAGCCATTCTTGGGGGTTGGGGTGGGGCTCCCAGACTCACCAGCCCCCCTCCAGGGAAGAGCTTTGTGCAGCAAAAAGGGTCAATTCGCAGAGAGGAATTTAACCCCCCAAACCCTCCCCATGCTGTTTCTTCCTACTGTCCTGCCCAGTCATAGCTGGGTCCATGTGCCAAAGGTCACTCGAAGTGTCTGCCTGGTCTGAGGTCTGAGGCCTACATCCGTCTGCCCTTCCGCTCCCGAGGATACATCGCCTAAGAAACAGCCCTGGGTCGGGTCTGCGATTTTCAAACCACTGCCCAGCTATAGTTTATTAATGTATTGGTTTTCATATATATCAGCTAGAGGGCCCAAATACATATGCGAATGCCTACCCAGGTTTGAGTCACCTGTAAAACCACAATGTTTTAATAATATCTCAAAATATACAAATAGATGCAAAGAGAAATGAGACCTCAGAGTTTGATAACAGATCAGGCCAGGGCCCTTCATTCTAGGCACAAGACACCTGGTGAGCTCTGGTGATGGCCATCACGCCAACACCTTCTGGGACCAGACACCGAGGTGACCTCCGCACACTTGTGAAACTCACTATCGAAGAGTGATCGTGATCGAACCCTGACCATGACGATTGTGTGAAGAGATGAGGACACAGACCCTCCCCCCAACACAGTTGTATGGAAAACCGCTGAGTCCTTGTGATCACATAACATGCATCTCCTGGTTCAGGAGGAGTGGCAGTGCGTCCCTACAAATGGTGACATCTTGTGATCTGGGGCACTAGTGATTCTGGGTCAGCGGTTTCACACTCTGGCCCTCATTATAACATTGAAGGAAAATACCGCCTACCTTTGCTGAAACGGCTGCCAAAATACCGTCGCCGCGGATACCACACGTCTGCCAAATTATGACCATACCCGGAATTCGGCCAGAAGGCTGGCGGAATTCTGGCGGTGGCCATGGCGGCGGATGGCGGTAAGGTGGTGCTGCTGCCAGCAGCAGCACCACGCCAGTAGACCGCCGCAGACCGTATCATGACCCATGATTCGGCCTGGCGGTGTTCTGCTGGCGGATGCTGCTGCTGGCATCAGCACCGCGTCCCGTCTCCTGCTGGAGGACCCCCTGCAATCAAGTAAGTTGGGGGCCCCGACAGGGGAGTGGTGTAGGGGGTGTTGTGTGTGTGTGGGGGGGGGGTGTATGTTTGTGCGTGCATGGATGCGAGTGTGCATGTATGGATGTGTGTGTATGTTGTAGTGTGTGAATGTGTGTGTGCGTGTATGTATGTCAGTATGTGTGGATGTGTGTGTGAATGGATGTATGCATCCATGGATGAATGTGGGAATGAGTGTGTAAATGCTTGTGTTCGATGGTGCATGTATGTTGGGGAGGCCTGGAGTGGGGGTGAGTGGGGGGGACACCAGGGGAGGTCGAGGGGGGTGGGGAAAACCCCTATTAGTGACAGGGAAGGAATTCCGTCACTGATAGTGCCTACCGCCATGGTTTTCGTGGCGGTACGGTTGCCACGAAAACTACGGCGGTAGGCAGGGTCATAATCCCCCGGGCAGGCTAGTGACGGCCGCCGTGGCAGACAGAGTGGTACATTGGCGGTTTGGCTTGCCAATATAGTAATATGGGGAAAAGTACCGCCAGCCTGTTGGCAGTACTTTTCTCCATTTTACTGCCGTCCGCCGGGGTCATAATGACCCCTCAGTCTTGTGTGCGGACCAGTAGGACACCCTCGGAGCTACTCACACCCTCTCCGTCAAGGTAGCCAGTGCAGAAAAGGAAACTCAGAGAATTAAAAACAATAAGGGTCATGTTTACTGTAGATTTTGTGCCGCCCTGCGCCACGCAAGGCGATGCAGGCTGTCGCAAAACCCAAAGTGAGATTTCCAGTCTTCAGCGTTCCCTTTTGTCTGTGTTAGTCAAGACATTAGTTCCTTATCATCAGGGCCACTGGAATTATGCGGCAGGAGAAGGCAGAATTATGCGGCATAGTTGAGTAAATTATGCGGCTAGAAAAGCAAATTTTGTGGCGTAACACAGCACATTTTTAATAGTATTACTTCATTATTTCAAACTCGGTAACACTTTCTAGGCATTGCTTGCACCTCATTAGTACCAGGTTAGCACCCAAATATAGCATTGAGCAAGAGAAAAGAGAGTAGTCCTGCTTAAATCTGCAGATTATGCAGCAGATGATGGACTAGGTGGCAAATACGGGAAATCTATAATTATGCGGAAATCGCCACAGCAGCACTACCGCATAATTCAATGGCCCTGCTTATCATTTGTAAGTAATATTGCACATAAAGAGCTCTGGTGAAGAGGCGCTGTAGAAAACCAATGCAGAATATGTTTTTAAATAACTGCCATCGTTGCAGAACCCCTGCTGCATGAATCTTGTTTCAACAACCAACCCCTGGTCTGTGTTCTGCCCCTGGTGATGATATGACTGGAGGGTACCCCCCGAAAGGTGCGTGCGTGGGGGGGTCACAGACCAGAGGATGCCTTGCCTCACCTGATGTACATGGCTTGGCGCTCAATCTCCTTGTAGAAGTTCTGGGGAAAAATGAAAACAGAGGTTACAAAGTAGGTGAACGTTGTGGCAGAACTGGGAAGGATTGTGAAGACATTCTGGGCCCATCTGTGCCTTTGACATATCTCTAAATTACAAACATTTCAGTTAGTGGGATCACTTTACTGAGCTGCTGACCTAGGGCACTCAGTCCTTTCACTGTGGGTCATAGTAGAGTAACCACTGAAGTCACAGGGCCTGAGCCACAAACACACACTGTAACTTCACGGTTGCGTACCGATGCCCGAGATCTTGCTTTGAGATTTAAAGGTAATCCCTGAACTGTGCACACAAATTCACAGAAATCATGGCTTTCCATGGGTAGGCCCACACCGACACTGGCAGACTGTTTGCTAGTTTATTTAAGCTTGTTGTGCAAATGCCCACAGCTAGTTATCTTTCGTTTCTCCTGAATGTGGGCTTATCTGGGGCTTTTTCACACCCAATGTGCACTCTTGCACTACTCAGCACTAATCTTAAGTGTGCAAAGTGAGTGTGAAAAGCCAATGGGAATGTCTGTAAACTCGGGCATCTATCTATCTATCTATCTATCTATCTATCTATCAATCTATCTATCTATCTATCTATCTATCTATCTATCTATCTATCTATCTATCTATCTATCTATCTATCTATCTATCTATCTGTCTATCTGTCTATCTCCCTACTTATCTATCTATCTATCTATCTATCTATCTATCTATCTATCTATCTATCTATCTATCTATCTATCTATCTATCTATCTATCTATCTATCTATCTATCTATCTATCTCCCTACATGTCTATCTATCTATCTATCTATCTATCTATCTATCTATCTATCTATCTATCTATCTATCTATCTATCTATCTATCTATCTATCTATCTATCTATCTATCTATCTATCTATCTATCTCCCTACTTGTCTGTCTATCTATCTATCTATCTATCTATCTATCTATCTATCTATCTATCTATCTATCTATCTATCTATCTATCTATCTATCTGTCTGTCTGTCTGTCTGTCTGTCTGTCTGTCTGTCTGTCTGTCTGTCTGTCTATCTATCTATCTATCTATCTATCTATCTATCTATCTATCTCCCTACTTGTCTATCTATCTATCTATCTATCTATCTATCTATCTATCTATCTATCTATCTATCTATCTATCTATCTATCTATCTATCTATCTATCTATCTAGCTCCCTACTTGTCTGTCTATCTATCTATCTATCTATCTATCTATCTATCTATCTATCTATCTATCTATCTATCTATCTATCTATCTATCTATCTATCTATCTATCTATCTATCTATCTCCCTACTTGTCTATCTATCTATCTATCTATCTATCTATCTATCTATCTATCTATCTATCTATCTATCTATCTATCTATCTATCTATCTATCTATCTATCTGTCTGTCTGTCTGTCTGTCTGTCTGTCTGTCTGTCTATCTATCTATCTATCTATCTATCTATCTATCTATCTATCTATCTCCCTTCTTGTCTATTTATCTATCTATCCATCTATCTATCTATCTATCTATCTATCTATCTATCTATCTATCTATCTATCTATCTATCTATCTAGCTCCCTACTTGTCTGTCTGTCTATCTATCTATCCATCATCTATCTATCTATCTATCTATCTATCTATCTATCTATCTATCTATCTATCTATCTATCTATCTATCTATCTGTCTGTCTGTCTGTCTGTCTGTCTGTCTGTCTGTCTGTCTATCTATCTATCTATCTATCTATCTATCTATCTATCTATCTATCTATTTATCTATGTATCTATCTATCTGTCGATAGTTTACCATCGCTTGGTCTGATCTGTTTCATCTTATTAACACCAAGCACACATGGGTTGCAATGGCCACAGACATGTAATCTCTGATGTCTGATAAAAACAGTGTGTGATCTGATTGCCTGATTGCCTCATTTACAGGGATTTGGCTTAGGGCAGGAATGCATTGTATTTATGCAACACAGGGCATTCCTGTCCTTTTCCTCTTCGCTGGTGCCATTTCGGCAGCCCAGTGCCAACGCGGGCACCCTTCCACCATGGAACAGGGGTGCCTGTGTTGTTGGCAGGATTGTTTTTGTGCAGGAAGGGTCATCTTCCTGAACAGAAACAATCTCCTGTACAAAAGCAATCCTGAGAGGCGTTTTCCTCTTTCCATGTCTGCTGCAGAATGCTTATTAATGCATATTAATTCACTCTCCACTTTTTTGTTGTTGGAACATGTGTGTCTATGCATCAGAAAGACCAACTCACCCAGGGTATGCTTGGTGAGTAAACCTTCAGACACAGCATTACCACCCCGAGATGAAGAGGTGGGGTTAATGTATGACATAAACATTTTCATCACTTAAGTGAACAACAGTCATCAAAATCGAAAACTAATCGTTTCTTACCTGTAGGTGTAGTTTAGCAGCTCGAATAGTTTTCTGGTTTCACATGCTGTGCGATATTCTGCCATCTAGTGGTTGGGTTCGGAATTCTCAAACTTTTGGCCTTTTTTAGTCCTTCCTTTGTTTTTTGTTTTTTGTTGGGAGTCGACAGATCTGCCCATTTGGTGCTTCCTGTAATCTTGTATTACCTCCTCCGGAAGTTCCCAACTTTGGCCACAATCTTCAGATTCTTTTTTTTCCCTTCTTCTCCATCTTCTTGGTGGAGGTTGGTGGGTCGCTTGCAGATACAGAAAACTCTTTAAGCTGCAAAACTCCATCTACACATAAGAAATGTTTTGCAGCGTGAATGTTTTCTGGATTGACATGCTGTGCATTGATTTTGTAGCGGTTTGTTATTCTTGCGGCTAAGATGGATTTAAATTTATAAAGAGATGTTTTAGCACTTGTTGTCCCACCTGAGCTTCTTTGTTCATTTCAATGTCGATACAGTAGTGTTTTGTAAATGTATGTAGCTGAGACCATGTTGCTGTCATACATGTATCTTGAAACAGTGTGTTTGCTAGAAAGGCAATGGTTGCTCCTTTTTAGGTCGAGCGCGTAATCGCTCTGGCCTGTTGTAATGTATCTGTGGGCTTTTAACCACGCCCACCTTACGCCCATCACTTTCACTCGTTCATGGGCTTGCTTTTCAAATATTCTTTGTTATCATTGGTAAATGCTTTACGTTTGTCCGCAGTTCTGTTACCGCCTTGGCCATCGACCCTGTTACATGGATAACTGCACGATAGCCGATGCGTTTAACTGCAAGCAAACTTCTTTTTCCTTTTGTGTCTCTCCTTCTCAATCACACTCATGACGGCCGTGGCGCTTCGAATCGGCTCACTTATGTCAACTGTTTTACTTTTCAAGTTCAATTTATGTGGCAAGAAAAGTCTAGTTAGGAATTTACAACGCTAATAGCTCTAACTCGAGAAAACACGAGACCCACTGTATTGCAAATGTTTGTTTGTTGTGGAGTGCGCGTTTGGGGTTGAATTTAGTTTCACCCCCTCCCCTGTGTGGCATAGTTGAATGGTTTGTGTGATACATCTGGCAATAGTCCCTTTAGACACAACCTTTCTTATACTATTGTCTGCAAAAGACACAAACAGCTGAATGGACTTCCTCTTTGTCTTTTCAATGTTGTACATTATCGCCCGCCTTGTGTCCAGCGTATGTAGCACTCTCTCTGCTTGAATCTTTGGGTTTTGGAAGAAACTTGGTATTTGTACAGTTTGATTTAACCTCACGACTACTCTGTCTTTGCGAATTTGTGAGTGTGGTTCTTGGATTGTGAGTGCTTGTAGTTCACTCACTCTGTGAAGGGATGGTATGGCTACAAGAAATGTGGTCTTCAACGTGAGCATCTTTAGTGCGGCTTGATGTAGAGATTCAAAGGGTGTTTTCATCAACTTAGTACCACATTCCGGTTCCACGTGGGTGCGGGTACTTTCCTTGGTCGTGCTATTCTGTTAGCCCCTTCTAAAAATCTTTTGACTACTGGAGCTGTGAAAAAGCTTCTTCCTGTGTGACCTCTTGTGTAGGCCACCACTGCAGCTAAGTGCACTTTTAAAGATGCTTACGTCAACTTGCAGTCTAGCAGGTGTGTTAGATATTTCAACATCATTGCTTCCCTTGTGTTTTTCTTTAACAACCTACTTTTTAGACACCACAATCAGTATTACGGTATTTCCATTTTGCGATGTAACAATTCCTTGTAGTTGGCCTCCATGCCTCTCTGAGGACCGCCGTGTGCTCTCTGGCAGTTTTAGATGACTGAACTCTAAGTCATAGGCTGCCAGGCTTCAAGACTCTGGTTCTGGGTGTAGTATCCTTCCTCCTTTCATTGACAACGAGTCAGGTTGTGTTGATATTTTCAGAATGTTCCCCTGCGCCATTTCTATGTGTTATGAAAACCATGTCTGTCTTGCCCTTAGTTTTACCTTGCTTCTCCTGCATTTGTTGAACACTTTGTGTAGCAGTGGTATCGGGGCAAAAGCGTATGCAAATTTCCCTGACCAGTCTATCGACAGGGCATTCGGGCATTCCTTAATGACTGGTGAAGTGGATGTCTGGACACAAAGGCCCCGAATTTAAGAAGGGCCTAGTGCCAACTAGAGCCACATTAGCGTCATTTATTTGACGCTAATGTAGCGTTAGATTGGCAAAAACGCTGTGCCATATTTACAAAGTGGTGCAATGCTTGCATTGCGACACTTTTTAAACCCTTGCGCCACATTATGCCTGCACCGGTCATAATGTGTACAAGAGGGGCGTTCCCCTGTTGCGCCATTTTTTGCGGCATTTTTAATGCACCATAATAGGAGGTGCACCATTATTTTTAACGGGCCTCCATGTACTGTGCAGTATTAGCGCCAAAGCTTTTGGTGCTAATCCTGCAAAGTACAACAATAACGTCAAAAATGATGACGCTATTGTCCCTAACCTGCGCCATGGTGTGCCGTATGTTAAATATGGCGCACACATAGTGGCGTTAGGGGGACGCAATGGGCTGCAAGAAAAATGGCGCTTCATGACATGAAGTGCCACTTTTCTTAAATCTGGGCCAAAGTTTTGCAATTTTGAATTCTCTGGAGTTGTGAATAGGTCTATTTTCGGTGTTTCCCAGTTTCTGAAGATCATCTCGATCACTTTCTGATTGATTTCCCATTCGAGAGAGCACGTTGCTTGTCTGCTCAAGTTGTCTGCTTGAATATTGTCTGTGCCTCGTAGATGAACTGCTGTCATCTCTATTCTCCTCTGAATTGCCCACTTCCAGATTTCTTGAGCTAGCTTCATAAGAGCAAAGGATTGAGCGCCCCTTGCTTGTTGATATAAAACATTACTGTTGTATTGTCTGTTTGAATCAATGTTGTTTGCTGAACAGCTCTTTCTGAAATGCTTTTAAGGCTAGGAACGCGATCTTTAATTTGAAGATATTGATGTGCCGTGCAGCCTCCTGTTCCTTCCAGACTCCTGGTACATTGAGCGTGTTCATGTGAGATCTGCATCCATAGGACAGACATCTGTTGTAATGGCTTCTGTTGGAGATGGTTGTGTGAATGTTCTTCCTTGTATTATATGTGATCGGCTCCACCATGACATTTCCTGACGTACCCTCCGGGTGACAACCACTTGATCCTCCCAACTCCCTGTGGCTTGTGCCCACTGGTTCTGGAGTCATTCTTGAATTGGTCTCTGTTAGAAATGGGGTTTTTTGGTTGGCAGTCAGGTTGCCCTCTGTCCAAGCAAGGACCCTCACTCTAGTCAGGGTAAGTCACACACAATCCAAATTATCCTGTGCCCACCCTCTGGTAGCTTGGCACGAGCAGTCAGGCTTAACTTAGAAGGCAATGTGTAAAGTATTTGTGCAATAAATCATACAATACCACAATAAATACACCACACAGTGTTTAGAAAAATATAGAATATGTATCTGGATCTTTGTAGATCAACACAATAAAAGATGTAATAAGAATTTGTAGAAATATCACTGAAAGGTGATATAAAGGGGGTCATTCTGACCCTGGCGGTCACCGACCACGGGAGCACCGCCAACAGGCTGGCGGTGCTCCCAAGGGCATTCTGACCGCGGCGGTTCAGCCGCGGTCAGAAAGGGTAAACCGGCGGTCTCCCGCCGGTTTACCGCTGCCCCATTGAATCCTCCATGGCTGCGGAGCGCGCTCCGCAGCCATGGGGATTCTGACACCCCCTACCGCCATCCTGTTCCTGGCGGGTCTCCCGCCAGGAACAGGATGGCGGTAGGGGGTGCCGCGGGGCCCCTGGGGGCCCCTGCAGTGCCCATGCCCATGGCATGGGCACTGCAGGGGCCCCCGTAAGAGGGCCCCACAAAGTATTTCAGTGTCTGCTTTGCAGACACTGAAATACGCGATGGGTGCAACTGCACCCGTCGCACCCCTGCAACTACGCCGGCTCAATTCTGAGCCGGCGTCCTCGTTGCAGGGGCATTTCCGTTGGGCCGGCGGGCGCTCTTTTGGAGAGCGCCCGCCGGCCCAGCGGAAATGTTTGAATGGCCGCCGCGGTCTTTTGACCGCGGTGCGGTCATTTGTCGGCGGTACCTTGGCGGACGGCCTCCGCCGTCCGCCAAGGTCTGAATGACCCCCAAAGTGTCTTAAGTCTTTAAAAAGCAAACAAAGGGGGTCATTCTAACCCTGGCGGCCGGTGACCGCCAGGGTCACCGACCACGGGAGCACCGCCAACAGGCTGGCGGTGCTCCCGAGAGCATTCTGACCGCGGCGGTTCAGCCGCGGCCAGAAAGGGTAAACCGGCGGTCTCCCGCCGGTTTACCACTGCCCTTGTGAATCCTCCATGGCTGCGGAGCGAGCTCCGCAGCCATGGGGATTCTGACACCCCCTACCGCCATCCTGTTCCTGGCGGGTCTCCCGCCAGGAACAGGATGGCGGTAGGGGGTGCTGCGGGGCCCCTGGGGGCCCCTGCAGTGCCCATGCCCACGGCATGGGCACTGCAGGGGCCCCCGTAAGAGGGCCCCGCAAAGTATTTCAGTGTCTGCTAAGCAGACACTGAAATACGCGACGGGTGCAACTGCACCCGTCGCATCCCTGCAACTACGCCGGCTCAATTCTGAGCCGGCGTCCTCGTTGCAGGGGCATTTCCTCTGGGCCGGCGGGCGCTCTTTTGGAGAGCGCCCGCCGACCCAGAGGAAATGTCTGAATGTCCGCCGCGGTCTTTTGACCGCGGTGCGGTCATTCAGCGGCGGTACCTTGGCGGACGGCCTCCGCCGTCCGCCAAGGTCAAAATGACCCCCAAAGTCTCTTTCAAGCACAAAGTACCTGGTTTGGAGTGGAAAATCTCTGCAGAGGGCCGCAGAGGAGGAGATGCGTGGATAAATGGTGTGTGCGTCGCTTTCGCCCCTTCGCACACGGACTTGCGTCGTTATTTTTCACACAAGGAGACGTGCGTCGTTCTGCGGGAAGAAAAATTGTGTGTGCGTCGGTTTCGCCCCTTCACACACGGACTTGCGTTGTTATTTTTCACTCGGGGAAGACGTGCGTCGTTTTCCGGCACGCAGGCCGACTCCTTCTATGGTTCGCAGGATTACCAGATGCCCCAAGGTCTGTGCGTGGAATCCTAGACTTGTTAACCGGCTGCGCATCGTTCCGGGGACCTGTGCCTGGAATTTTCTTCCTCACGGCAGGCGTCGCGTCGATTTCCTCTCTGGAAGACGGGCAGCGTTGTCCAGGCGAGGCCGTGCGTCGAAGTTCCGGTCGCACTGTAGGCGTCACGTTGAGCGCCATCTTTCCGGATCAGCGTGCAGTGAATTTCTCACCGCAGAACAAGCTGTGCGTAGAATTTTTCGGCGCACACGGCATCCAGTTGAAAGAAAGAAGTCTTTTTGGTCCTGAGACTTCAGGAAACAGGAGACAAGCTCTATCCAAGCCCTTGGAGAGCACTTTTACAGCCAGACAAGAGTTCACACAAGGCAGCAGGCCAACAGCAAGGCAGCAGTCCTTTGTAGAAAGCAGACAGGTGAGTCCTTTGAGCAGCCAGGCAGTTCTTCTTGGCAGGTTACAGGTTCTGGTTCAGGTTTCTTCTCCAGCAAGTGTCTGATGAGGTAGGGCAGAGGCCCTGTTTTATACCCAAATGTGCCTTTGAAGTGGGGGAGACTTCAAAGAGTGGCTAAGAAGTGCACCAGGTTCCCTTTCAGTTCAATCCTGTCTGCCAGAGTCCCAGTAGGGGGTGTGGCAGTCCTTTGTGTGAGGGCAGGCCCTCCACCCTCCCAGCCCAGGAAGACCCATTCAAAATGCAGATGTATGCAAGTGAGGCTGAGCACCCTGTGTTTGGGGTGTGTCTGAGTGAATGCACAAGGAGCTGTCAACTAAACCTAGCCAGACGTGGATTGAAAGGCACAGAAAGATTTAAGTGCAGAGAAATGCTCACTTTCTAAAAGTGGCATTTCTAAAACAGTAATATTAAATCCAACTTCACCAGTCAGCAGGATTTTGTATTACTATTCGGGCCATACTAAGGGGGTTATTCTAACTTTGGAGGAGTGTTAATCCGTCCCAAAAGTGACGGTAAAGTGACGGATATACCACCAGCCGTATTACGAGTTCCATAGGATATAATGGACTCGTAATACAGCTGGTGGTAAATCCGTCACTTTTCCGCCACTTTTGGGACGGATTAACACCTCCTCCAAAGTTAGAATAACCCCCTAAATATGACCTTCCTACTCCTTTCAGATCAGCAGCTACCACTTCAATACTGTATGAGGGCAGCCTCAATGTTAGCCTATGAAGGGAGCAGGCCTCACAGTAGTGTAAAAACGAATTTATGAGTTTTACACTACCAGGACATATAACTCCACAGGTACATGTCCTGCCTTTTACCCACACAGCACTCTGCTCTAGGGGTTACCTAGGGCACACATTAGGGGTGACATATGTAGAAATAGGGGAGTTTTAGGCTTGGCAAGTACTTTTAAATGCCAAGTCGAAGTGGCAGTGAAACTGCACACACAGGCCTTGCAATGGCAGGCCTGAGACAAGGTTAAGGGGCTACGGAAGTGGGTGGCACAACCAGTGCTGCAGGCCCACTAGTAGCATTTAATCTACAGGCCCTAGGCACATATAGGGCCTCATTACGACCCTGGCGGGCGGCGGAGGCCGCCCGCCAGGATGCCGCCCTCCATAATACCGCTCCGCGGTCAGAAGACCGCGGAGGGTATTATGAGTTTTTCCCTGGGCTGGCGGGCGGTCTCCAAAAGACCGCCCGCCAGCCCAGGGAAAAACTCCCTTCCCACGAGGATGCCGGCTCGTAATCGAGCCGGCGGAGTGGGAAGGTGCGACGGGTGCTACTGCACCCGTCGCGTATTTCACTGTCTGCTACGCAGACAGTGAAATACTAGCGGGGCCCTCTTACGGGGGCCCCTGCAGTGCCCATGCCATTGGCATGGGCACTGCAGGGGCCCCCAGGGGCCCCACGACAATCCTTACCGCCATCCTGTTCCTGGCGGGCGAGCCGCCAGGAACAGGATGGCGGTAATGATTGTCAGAATCCCCTCGGCGGCGCAGCGAGCTGCGCCGCCTTGGAGGATTCTTAGGGGCAGTGGAAAACCGGCGGGAGACCGCCGGTTTTCCCTTTCTGACCGCGGTCAAAGCGCCGCGGTCAGAATGCCCAAGGGAGCACCGCCGGCCTGTCGGCGGTGCTCCCGCCCCCGTTGGCCCTGGCGGTTCTCTACCGCCAGGGTCATAATGAGGCCCATAGTGTACTCTACTAGGGTCTTACAAGTAAATCAAATAGTCAATCATGGATAAACCAATCAACAGTACAATTTACACAGAGAGCATATGCACTTTAGCACTGGTTAGCAGTGTTAAAGTGCCCAGAGTTCATAAGCCAACAACAACAGGTCAGAAAAAATAGGAGGAAGGAGGCAAAAAGTTTGGGGATGACCCTGTCAAAAAGCCAGGTCCAACAGTCTCATGTGCAATCTTGCATGTGAAATTAACAGGATGCATGATGCCATCTTTCCTATTAATTTCCCCACAGTCCTCACTGTCAGAGTTTGTCCCTTCTGGTAAAGGTGAATTTCTTGGTAGAGCGACTGAATTCTTTTCTCGCTGGGATATGCTTTCCCCTGTATCGAGCTGATCCTTTATCTCAGAAACTTACTTTCCAGTTCTGCACTGATGATGATTTTTCTAGGTTTAACAAGACACCCAGTGTGAATAATGTCATTATTACCTGCTGCATATGTTTCTGGCACTTTTTGCATGAGTTTGCCCTTACCTACCAGTAATCTAGGTAAGGGTAGACATGTTTCCCTTGCTTTCTGAGGTGAGCTGCTACTGCGGGTAGGTACTTTGGGAAGACATTTGGAGCAGAAATGCCAGCACTGTGAACGGGTACTGGGTTTTGTTTACTACAAATCACAGGTATTTTTTGCTTTGTATTCATTGAGATGTGCAAGTAAGTGCCCTTCAGAACTAATCATTGCCATGTAATCCACTTTTTGCAGTTGTGGGATAACCTCCTGTAAGGTTGTCATCTTGAGTCTTTGTGTTTTATAAACTTGTTTATGAGTCTAAGAGCTAGGATTGGTCGCAGGGATCCATCTACCTTTGGTATTAGGAAATATGTTGGGTACTTTCCTTTGCTGATCTCTGTTTTGGGGCCGTCCTCTATTGCTTTCTCCCAGCAATTCCTTCACTAATTTGAGTAGTTGTGATGTTTCTTCCTTTGGATGTATCTTTGGTTTGGTCCCCTTGCTGGAGGTGTCATTAACTATTCTATGCAATATCCCAATTTTGTGATGTTTAATATCCATTTCTCTGATGTGATCTTCCTCCACTCTTGGAGGAAGATTTTTGTTCTGCCTACCAGTATTGTTGTGTGTGAGAGGTTAGGATGCTTTAAGTCACCTCTTATTGGTTTTATTTGCAAAAGATTGTGAGTCTCCTTTGAGTCACTTGCTGGTGGAGGTTGTGTCTCCTCTTTGAGGCTCTCCTCTTCCCCTTGGTCCTCCCCGAAAGGATCGGCATCCTTGTTATTAAAATTGCCACTGTTGTTGGGGTGCTGTTGATACGTTGGTCCTGAGAAACATTTGGTGGGAGGTCTTTGATAGGATGCTGCCTCCTCCTGTAGGGCTTTGCAATAGCATGGACCTCTTCTTATGCCTCCTCTGGACATGCAATGACCCCAGCGACTTTGTTTTTTCATTGTCTTCCTTGATTTGATTTAATATATTATCTACTTTGCTCCAAAACAGTTGTTTTCCATTAAGTGGGGTCTTTAGAATGTTGGCTTGTACTTCAGGTTTGAACCCTGACATTCGCAGCCACGAGTGCCTCCGTAAGTTTGCCCCCATCATCCTCTGACGGCTTGGGTGTCCCCGCATCAATGGATGATTTGAAGAAGGTATTCGCAATGTTCTTTCCCTCTTCTGACAGATGTGCCACTCTTTTCTTATACTGCTCTGGGAGATGTTTCATTAACTCAGCCATATGCTCGCAGCGCTGTCAGGCGTGTCTATTCAGTAAGGCATTAGAGTTTGCAATACGCCACTAATTTGCTGCAATGAGTTTGAATGTGAGTCTCACGAGGTCCATCCTCTTACTCTCCTTTTCTGAAGGCGACCTGATGTTGAAGGGATGTTAATCATTTTACATACTGTTGTATTAATGATGGAATCTGCTGGCACTGAACCCTTGATGTAAGCTGGATCCTTCGATGAGAACGTGTATTTCTTCTCCGCCCTTGGAGTCACAGCTCTACAAGTGGTGGGCTCTTTGAATGCTTCTCTCTCCTGATTTACTACACTAGGAAACATTGGCAGGAATTCGTTCCTGGCTTGAGATGGTTGTAGTGTCTCTAAGAGGAAACAGGATTGGGGTTTCTCCTCCTCTAGTTGGACCCCCTATTTATCATCAGCCTTCTAGGTTACCTGGTTATAGATTACGATGTCGTTGGGAGGTGAAGGTATCGACAGACAGGTGTCAACAGCTTCTTCCGGGAAGTCTGTTTCTAGGTCTTCCCAATGGCACTCAGTATACTCTGACTCTACAGAGCCCTGATATCAGGTCTCCAACTGTTCCTCTTCTTCCTCATAGAAGAGTTCTTCCTCTTCCTCTTGCAGTTCTGGGGTCAAAGGGGCCTCTAGTTCTTAGACTTTTTTTTCCTTGACCTTTCAGCGTCAAGTCTTGTGTGGGATTTGAAATCCCTTCAAGGATTCTTCAAATTCGTTGTGTTTTTGGAGTAAGGCATTCATTGAAGTTTGCAGGCTCTTCCTTTTCCTTTTGATTTCTGCTGAATTGTCTTCAGCGTTGACAAGCCTTTTTCTCTTTGTTGTTGAAGAATCCTTCATTGATATGTGCGCTGCTGAGCTTCTGAGCTCCTCCCCAGCCTTCTCTTTTTTTGACGTTGAAACGTCTTTCCTTCGACCGTCTTTCGACGACTGGGATATTTCAGGAGTTCTCCCTCTGTTTAGAGTCAGATTTTCATGACCCAGGCCCTTTTTTTGGAGTCTCTCTTACCTCCTGTTTTTTCAAGCTGCCTGGGGTTCGACGTTGACAATACTCAAGTCAGCATCCGATGTTCCTCCCTAGACATCTTCAGGGATATTTTCCTCCTCGTCACTCGACAACCCCAGGTCTTTCAGGAATGGAGAGGTACCTTTCCCCATTGTAGGTGCGCTCGTCTTTGCCTTTCCCTCACCCTCAGCGTCTTGGATGTAAATACAGCACAGGGGTTGCAGTCCTCACTCCTATGTTCAACGGCAGGCAAAGATTGCACACTGGGTGCTAATCCTTTGGCACAAATTTGTCATGGCAATTTGGGCAGAACTAGAATAGAGTCTTCTCCATCCAGGCCATCCGTGGGGCTCCCGATCTGGTTTCCCTAAATAAATTCCCTTGAGGGAATCCTGCTTCTTCTCTGTCGACTTGCCACTGTACCTCTTGTTCGCTGTTTGTCTTCAAAGTTGGTGATTCTTTTAGCGAACTTTGACATACTTCTTCAAAGTTTTTCTTCCTATTGTTGGACAGCCTTCAGCCAAACATCCAGACCCAAAGGCAGAAAAAAAGAATTTGAAGATGGTGACCAAAGGTGGGAGCTTCCGGAGGAGGGGATACAGTGTCACAGGAAACGCCAAATGGGCAGATCCGTCAATTCCCAAAAACAAAAAACAAAGGAAGGACTAAAAAAGACAAAAAGTTAGAGAATTTCAGACCCAGCCACTAGATGGCAGAACAATGCACAGCATGTGAATCCAGAAAAGATTTACGCTGCAAAACCAAAGTTTGTTGTTTAGTTCCTCTCCAGTAGACTCAGCAAAACCTGCATATTTGCAACCTAGACTCCAGTAAAGGGCTATCATCCCTGTGGCAAAAATTCGAATAACTATTAAGTGAGTTACACCTTCTCTTTTTATGGCACACATATGGCAACTCAATTCCTAACAAACTCAGGGACAAAAGAAACTTCCTGTTCTTCAAGACAAAAACTCAAAGATTTACAGTTCTTAGTGTTCATGCTGTCATTAGTCTATCTTCACTATCAACCTTGATTTACGTGTGCCCCACCACAGGTAGAGTATTTACAAATGGTATAAACATTAAAATCAATATTTTAAGCCATTTTAGAACTTGGGTCTGCCATAAGGCCACAGACGAAGGGCCTGATTTAGATATTGGTGGACCGGTTACTCCATCGGCGGGAGGGATATCCATCACCATTGTGACGGAGTAACTCACCCACCAAGGTCTAAGGGCTTGATTTAGAGTTTGGTGGAGGGAATACTCCTTCACAAATGTGATGGATATCCCATCTGCCGTATTAGGATCTCCATATGATATAGTGGGATTGTAATACAGTAGACGGGATATCTGTCATGTTTGTGATAGAGTAATCCCCTCCGTCAAATTCTAAATTAGGACCAAAATCTGGCCCATGGATGGAAGGCCGTAGACATAGACAAAAGACTACAGTTTCTGTTGTTCAGACTCCAATGTTTGAGGCCCCTGACAACATGTGCATTACTAAGCATGAGGTTTTGTCAGTAGTAATCCCACCCTGTCCCTCACCAGTAGGTTGACTGTACAGCTCATGCAGTAGGCCTTGTTCTCGTCGTTCATCACGGCTCGGTAGTCCAGAAGTCTTTCCAGCAGACCAGTGACGAGGGCAACAAAGTTCTCCCCTGGCTTGGCCAGTTGAGGATGCTTCTTACAGCAGCTGAGGAGGCTGGAAGTACATGAGATTGGGATGTCAGTGGGAAGCAAGCAGTTGTGGGATTATAGCGCGGTACAAAATACAACCAGATTGTTTTTATGCTGAAGGATAACAGCATTAAGGACGGTTCCCCTTTACATGCAAAGTGTTGCTCGGAGGTAAAATCATTAGTCAATTGCCCCATACTCACAGAGGATGCAGTGGTGGAATTAATTAACCAAACTAAGGCCCTTATTACAACTTCAGCGGTCTTACAGAAAGACCGCTGGAGCCGCAGGCGCCACTATACCGCCAGTGCTGGCGCTACTTGTGGCTCCCTATTATGACTTTTCCGCTGGGCCAGCGGACGGAAACAGCATTTCCATCCGCTAGCCCAGCGGAAAAGTCACATCAACATTGCAGCCGGCCTATAATAGAGCCAGCAGCAATGTTGATGTGCAGCAGGTGCAGCAGCACCTCTCGCGCATTTCACTGCCCGAAATTAGGGCAGTGAAATGCGCGATGGGGCTGCGCCTGGGGGCCCCTGCACTGCATATGCCAAGTGCATGGGCAGTGCAGGGGCCCCCAGGGGCACCCTGAGACCCCCTTACCACCACCCTTTCCATGGCGGTGTTTACTACCATGGACATGCTGGCGGTTGGGGACTCATAATCCCCAGGGCAGCAGTGCTTGCACCGCTACCCTGAGGATTATTACCGCTTGGCAGAAGCCTGACGGTATAGTGGAGGGGCCAGCGGTATGGCCGTGGCTAATGCGCCATGGTCATAATACACTGGCGGAACACTGCTAGCCTGTTGGCGCCGGCCACCTGGGTCGTAATGAGGCCCTAAATCTGGAGCTCCTTTTGATCCATATCCTCCAAAATCATGCATGAAATTAAGGAAGTAGTTGCACTAACTATCACTCAGTTATTTAATTACATATTGGAGATGAGATCTTTTCCTTCTGAATGGAAGAGGGCTTCAATTCTTCCACTGTCGAAAAAGGCAACGTTGGATCCTAAAGAGGTGAAGAACGACCGTCCCATATCTCGTCTTCCCCTAGCAGCGAAGGTTTTGGAAAAACATGGGAATATCTCCCTGTCCAAGTACATAGCGGAGGACAATGCGCTAGGTCCATCTCAGTTTGGACTTAGGCCCAATCACAGCACAGAATCTGCTTTGGTTGTGGCCACTGACCAAGTGAGGACTATTCTGGACAGAGGAGGAAGGCCGCCTTGATTTTATTAGATATCTCAGCAGCTTTTGACATAGTTGACCATGAGATTTGCAGCTGGCAGGAAGTGGTTTAAGAGGCTCAGTATTAAAGCTGTTCCGTTCTTTACTCTCACAGAGAGAACATTTTGCGGCGGTGGGAGACCTGACGTCAAAACCTTTCACTTTGCCTTGAGGAGTTCCGCAGGGCCCATCATTGAGTCCCACTCTGTTCAATATCTATGTGGCACCACTGGATAAAGTAATTCATTAGTTTGGCTTTCCTCCCATTGCATATGCTGATGATACTCAGCTTATTGTCTCTATCGCAAACAACTCCGACGGCTTCGACGTTTAGTAAACGTATGGAGGAAGTTGTACTGTCTGATGCTCAATGCATCTAAAACTGAGGTCCTTTGTTTTGGAACAAATTCCCCTACCTCTAATCTATCCTGGTGGCCTCAACTTTTGGACCCTCCCCCATCACCAGTGTCCACAGTTAAGAATTTAGATATTTCATCCGACACCAGCGTGTCCTTCAATGCGCAGATAAATAGGTTAACTTTTTCGTGTTTTTATTTGCTGCACACAATCAGGAAAGTTCTGGCATGCATTCAGCTTGAGATGAAAAAAACTGTGGTCACTGCACTGGTTTTCTCCAGATTGCATTACTGTAATGCCCTTTATTTGGGCATCCACCAGCATTCCTTAAACAGATTGCAAAGGCTCCACAATGCAGCAGCGAGAACCCTAAACAATTTCTAAATTCCAGTCAGTTTCAGACAGAACTTCACTGGTTGCCCTTGAGGAAAAGAGTTGAATTGAAATCACTGTGTCTTGGTCATAAATCACTGTATGGGATGCTCCCACTTAATGTAAGCAAAATATCATCTAGTACACCCCAGCAGAGACTGTAGGTCCTTCTACTCTAAAATGATCAAGGTCTGTAACATCAGGAGATCTAGGTGGGGTGGGTAAGAGATTGATGCATATCTGTGGAATAATTTGCCAGATCAACTGAAAGGCCAACCCAATGTTATGAGCTTCAGATAACAGCTTAAAACCTGGGTGTTCTCTGGTCCAGTTGGGGAGATATAATCTGTGTCTGGGGGATGCACGTGGCACAGGTTGCAATCATAGGAGGCAGTGGTAGTTTTTAGCACCAGGACGCCTCTGTCATTCGAGCGCTCTATCAAAATTATCAATATCAATAAACTGTGAACATTAGCCCTGTGGCTGTGGATAAAACATTTTGGGATGTCCACTGGATACGAATAGTGGTGTTTGCAAAAGTCCACTGGCTGTGGATAGAGCTGCATGGGATGTCCACTGGCTGTGGATAGAGCTGCATGGGATGTCCACTGGCTGTGGATAGAGCTGCATGGGATGTCCGCTGGCTGTGGATAGAGCTGCATGGGATGTCCGCTGGCTGTGGATAGAGCTGCATGGGATGTCCGCTGGCTGTGGATAGAGCTGCATGGGATGTCCGCTGGCTGTGGATAGAGCTGCATGGGATGTCCGCTGGCTGTGGATAAAGCTGCATGGGATGTCCGCTGGCTGTGGATAAAGCTGCATGGGATGTCCGCTGGCTGTGGATAGAGCTGCATGGGATGTCCAGTGGATGTGGATAAAGCTGCATGGGATGTCGGCTGGCTGTGGATAAAGCTGCATGGGATGTCCACTGGTTGTGAATAAAGCTGCATGGGATGTCCGCTGCCTGTGGATAGAGCTGCATAGGATGTCCACTGGCTGTGGATAGAGCTGCATGGGATGTCCGCTGTCTGTGGATAAAGCTGCATGAGGTGTCCGCTGACTGTGGATAAAGCTGCATGGGATGTGGGCTGGCTGTGGATAAAGCTGCATGGGATGTGGGCTGGCTGTGGATAAAGCTGGATGGGATGTCGGCTGGCTGTGGATAAAGCTGCATGGGATGTCCACTGGTTGTGAATAAAGCTGCATGGGATGTCCGCTGGCTGTGGATAGAGCTGCATGGGATGTCCACTGGCTGTGGATAGAGCTGCATGGGATGTCCGCTGTCTGTGGATAAAGCTGCATGAGGTGTCCGCTGGCTGTGGATAAAGCTGCATGGGATGTGGGCTGGCTGTGGATAAAGCTGCATGGGATGTGGGCTGGCTGTGGATAAAGCTGCATGGAATGTCCACTGGCTGTGGAGAAAGCTGCATGAGATGTCTTCCGCTTGTGGATAAAGCTGCATGGGGTGTCCGCTGGCTGTGGATAAAGCTGCATGGGATGTGGGCTGGTTGTGGATAAAGCTGCATGGGATGTCGGCTGGCTGTGGATAGAGCTGCATGGGGTGTGGGCCGTCTGTGGATAAAGCTGCATGGGGTGTGGGCTGGCTGTGGATAAAGCTGCATGGGGTGTCCGCTGGCTGTGGATAAAGCTGCATGGGATGTGGGCTGGCTGTGGATAAAGCTGCATGGGATGTGGGCTGGCTGTGGATAAAGCTGCATGGGATGTCAGCTGTCTGTGGATAAAGCTGCATGGGATGTGGGCTGGCTGTGGATAAAGCTGCATGGGATGTCGGCTGGCTGTGGATAGAGCTGCATTGGGTGTGGGCTGTCTGTGGATAAAGTTGCATGGGGTGTGGGCTGGCTGTGGATAAAGCTGCATGGGGTGTCCGCTGGCTGTGGATAAAGCTGCATGGGATGTGGGCTGGCTGTGGATAAAGCTGCATGGGATGTGGGCTGGCTGTGGATAAAGCTGCATGGGATGTCCACTGGCTGTGGAGAAAGCTGCATGAGATGTGGGCTGGCTGTGGATAAAGCTGCATGGGATGTGGGCTGGCTGTGGATAAAGCTGCATGGGATGTCCACTGGCTGTGGAGAAAGCTGCATGAGATGTCTTCCGCTTGTGGATAAAGCTGCATGGGGTGTCCGCTGACTGTGGATAAAGCTGCATGGGATGTGGGCTGGCTATGGATAAAGCTGCATGGGATGTCCGCTGGCTATGGATAAAGTTGCATGGGATGTCCGCTGACTGTGGATAGAGCTGCATGGGATGTCCGCTGGCTGTGGATAGAGCTGTATGGGATGTCCACTAGCAGTGGATAGAGCTGCGTGGGATGTCCACTGGTTGTGGATAAAGCTGCATGGGATGTCCGCTGGCTATGGATAAAGTTGCATGGGATGTCCGCTGACTGTGGATAGAGCTGCATGGGATGTCTGCTGGCTGTGGAGACAGCGGCATGGGGTGTCCACTGGATACGAATAGTGGTGTTTGGAAGGTCTGCTGGCTGTGGATGGCCGCTACATGGAATGTCAGCTGACTGTGGCTGATCACTGTATGGAATGTCCATTGGCTGTGGATAGCCACAGTATAGAGAGTCCGCTGGCTGTGGATAGTGCCGCATGGAATGCCCTCTGGCTGTGAATACTGTTGTAAGGAATGTCTACTGATGATGCATAGTATTGTATGGAATGTCCACTGGTTGTGTTTAGTCCTTTATGGAATGTTTGCTGGCTGTGGGTAGTACTGTATGGAATGTCCACCGGTTGTGGATAGTCACTGTACGGAATGTCTACTGCCTGTGGATAGTGATTTATGGAATGTGCCATGGCAGTGAATAGTCACTGCAAGGAATATAGGCTGTCTGTGGACAGTCACTGTCAGGAATGTGCATGCCCTGTGGCCGGTCACTGTAAGGAATGTGTACTGGCTGTGGCCGGTCAATGCAAGGAATGTGCAGTGGCTGTGGCCGGTCACTGTAAGGAATGTGCACTGGCTGTGGCCGGTCACTGTAAGGAATGTGCACTGACTGTGGACGGTCACTGTCAGGAATGTGCAGTGGCTGTGGACGGTCACTGCATGGAATGTGCAGTGGCTGTGGACGGTCACTGTAAGGAATGTGCAGTGGCTGTGGCCGATCACTGCAAGGAATGTGCAGTGGCTGTGGCCGGTCACTGTAAGGACTGTGCACTGGCTGTGGCCGGTCACTGTAAGGAATGTGCACTGACTGTGGACGGTCACTGTAAGGAATGTGCACTGGCTGTGGACAGTCACTGTAAGGAACGTGCAGTGGCTCTGGATGTTCACTGTAAGGAATGTGCACTGGCTGTGGACGGTCACTGTAAGGAATGTGCACTGGGTGTGGAGCGTCACTGTAAGGAATGTGCACTGGCTGTGGACGGTTTCTGTAAGGAATGTGCAATGGCTATTGATGGTCACTGTAAGGAATGTGCCCGGGCTGTGGCCGATCACTGCAAGGAATGTGCACTGGGTGTGGACGGTCACTGTAAGGAATGTGCACTGGCTGTGGATGGTCACTGTAAGGAATGTGCGCTGGCTGTGGACAGTCAGTGACAGGAATGTGTACTAGCTGTGCACGGTCCCTGTAAGGAATGTGCACTGGCTATGGATGGTCACTGCAAGGAATGTGCACTGGCTGTGGACGGTCAGTGTAAGGAATGTGCACTGGCTGTGGACGGTCGCTGTAAGGAATGTGCAATGACTGTGGACAGTCAGTGTAAAGAATGTGCACTGACTGTGGACGGTCACTGTAAGGAATGTGCACTGGCTGTGGACGGTCACTGTAAGGAATGTGCACTGACGGTCACTGTAAGGAATGTGCACTGGCTGAGGACGGTCACTGTAAGGAATGTGCACTGGCTGAGGACGGTCACTGTAAGGAATGTGCACTGCCTGTGAACGGTCACTGTAAGGAATGTGCACTGGCTGTGGACGGTCACTGTTAGGAATGTGCACGGGCTGTGAACGGTCACTGTTAGGAATGTGCACTGGCTGGGAAAGGTCACTGTAAGGAATGTGCACTGGGTGTGGACAGTCACTGTAAGGAATGTGCACGGGCTGTGGACGGTCACTGAAAGGAATTTGCACGGGCTGTGGATGGTCACTGTAAGGAATGTGCATGCCCTGTGGTAGGTCACTGTAAGGAATGTGCACTGGCTGTGAACGGTCACTGTAAGGAATGTGCACTGGCTGTGGACGGTCACTGTAACAAATGTGTACTGGCTGTGGCCGGTCACTGCAAGGAATGTGCAGTGGCTGTGGCCGGTCACTGTAAGGAATGTGCACTGGCTGTGGCCGGTCACTGTAAGGAATGTGCACTGACTGTGGACGGTCACTGTCAGGAATGTGCAGTGGCTGTGGACGGTCTCTGCATGGAATGTGCAGTGGCTGTGGACGGTCACTGTAAGGAATGTGCAGTGGCTGTGGCCGATCACTGCAAGGAATGTGCAGTGGCTGTGGCCGGTCACTGTAAGGAATGTGCACTGGCTGTGGCCGGTCACTGTAAGGAATGTGCACTGACTGTGGACGGTCACTGTAAGGAATGTGCACTGACTGTGGACGGTCACTGTAAGGAATGTGCACTGGCTGTGGACAGTCACTGTAAGGAACGTGCATTGGCTGTGGATGTTCACTGTAAGGAATGTGCACTGGCTGTGGACGGTCACTGTAAGGAATGTGCACTGGGTGTGGAGCGTCACTGTAAGGAATGTGCACTGACGGTGGACAGTCACTGTAAAGAATGTGCACTGGGTGTGGACAGTCACTGTAAGGAATGTGCATTGGCTGTGGACGGTCACTGTGAGGTATGTGCACTGGCTGTGGACGGTCACTGTGAGGAATGTGCACTGGCTGTGGACAGTCACTGTAAGGAATGTGCACTGGCTGTGGACGGTCACTGTAAGGAATGTGCACTGGCTGTGGACGGTTTCTGTAAGGAATGTGCAATGGCTATTGATGGTCACTGTAAGGAATGTGCCCGGGCTGTGGCCGATCACTGCAAGGAATGTGCACTGGGTGTGGACGGTCACTGTAAGGAATGTGCACTGGCTGTGGATGGTCACTGTAAGGAATGTGCGCTGGCTGTGGACGGTCAGTGACAGGAATGTGTACTAGCTGTGCACGGTCCCTGTAAGGAATGTGCACTGGCTATGGATGGTCACTGCAAGGAATCTGCACTGGCTGTGGACGGTCAGTGTAAGGAATGTGCACTGGCTGTGGACGGTCGCTGTAAGGAATGTGCACTGACTGTGGACAGTCAGTGTAAAGAATGTGCACTGACTGTGGACGGTCACTGTAAGGAATGTGCACTGGCTGTGGACGGTCACTGTAAGGAATGTGCACTGACGGTCACTGTAAGGAATGTGCACTGGCTGAGGACGGTCACTGTAAGGAATGTGCACTGGCTGAGGACGGTCACTGTAAGGAATGTGCACTGCCTGTGAACGGTCACTGTAAGGAATGTGCACTGGCTGTGGACGGTCACTGTTAGGAATGTGCACGGGCTGTGAACGGTCACTGTTAGGAATGTGCACTGGCTGGGGAAGGTCACTGTAAGGAATGTGCACTGGGTGTGGACAGTCACTGTAAGGAATGTGCACGGGCTGTGGACGGTCACTGAAAGGAATTTGCACAGGCTGTGGATGGTCACTGTAAGGAATGTGCATGCCCTGTGGAAGGTCACTGTAAGGAATGTGCACTGGCTGTGAACGGTCACTGTAAGGAATGTGCACTGGCTGTGGACGGTCACTGTAAGGAATGTGTACTGGCTGTGGCCGGTCACTGCAAGGAATGTGCAGTGGCTGTGGCCGGTCACTGTAAGGAATGTGCACTGGCTGTAGCCGGTCACTGTAAGGAATGTGCACTGACTGTGGACGGTCACTGTCAGGAATGTGCAGTGGCTGTGGACGGTCACTGCATTGAATGTGCAGTGGCTGTGGACGGTCACTGTAAGGAATGTGCAGTGGCTGTGGCCGATCACTGCAAGGAATGTGCAGTGGCTGTGGCCGGTCACTGTAAGGAATGTGCACTGGCTGTGGCCGGTCACTGTAAGGAATGTGCACTGACTGTGGACGGTCACTGTAAGGAATGTGCACTGGCTGTGGACGGTTTCTGTAAGGAATGTGCAATGGCTATTGATGGTCACTGTAAGGAATGTGCCCAGGCTGTGGCCGATCACTGCAAGGAATGTGCACTGGGTGTGGACGGTCACTGTAAGGAATGTGCACTGGCTGTGGACAGTTTCTGTAAGGAATGTGCAATGGCTATTGATGGTCATTGTAAGGAATGTGCCCGGGCTGTGGCCGATCACTGCAAGGAATGTGCACTGGGTGTGGACGGTCACTGTAAGGAATGTGCACTGGCTGTGGATGGTCACTGTAAGGAATGTGCGCTGGCTGTGGACGGTCAGTGACAGGAATGTGTACTAGCTGTGCACGGTCCCTGTAAGGAATGTGCACTGGCTATGGATGGTCACTGCAAGAAATGTGCACTGACTGTGGACGGTCAGTGTAAGGAATGTGCACTGGCTGTGGACGGTCGCTGTAAGGAATGTGCACTGACTGTGGACAGTCAGTGTAAAGAATGTGCACTGACTGTGGACGGTCACTGTAAGGAATGTGCACTGGCTGTGGACGGTCACTGTAAGGAATGTGCACTGACGGTCACTGTAAGGAATGTGCACTGGCTGAGGACGGTCACTGTAAGGAATGTGCACTGTCTGAGGACGGTCACTGTAAGGAATGTGCACTGCCTGTGAACAGTCACTGTAAGGAATGTGCACTGGCTGTGGACGGTCACTGTTAGGAATGTGCACGGGCTGTGAACGGTCACTGTTAGGAATGTGCACTGGCTGGGGAAGGTCACTGTAAGGAATGTGCACTGGGTGTGGACAGTCACTGTAAGGAATGTGCACAGGCTGTGGACGGTCACTGAAAGGAATTTGCACGGGCTGTGGATGGTCACTGTAAGGAATGTGCATGCCCTGTGGAAGGTCACTGTAAGGAATGTGCACTGGCTGTGAACGGTCACTGTAAGGAATGTGCACTGGCTGTGGACGGCCACTGTAAGGAATGTGTACTGGCTGTGGCTGGTCACTGCAAGGAATGTGCAGTGGCTGTGGCCGGTCACTGTAAGGAATGTGCACTGGCTGTAGCTGGTCACTGTAAGGAATGTGCACTGACTGTGGACGGTCACTGTCAGGAATGTGCAGTGGCTGTGGACGGTCACTGCATGGAATGTGCAGTGGCTGTGGACGGTCACTGTAAGGAATGTGCAGTGGCTGTGGCCGATCACTGCAAGGAATGTGCAGTGGCCGGTCACTGTAAGGAATGTGCACTGGCTGTGGCCGGTCACTGTAAGGAATGTGCACTGACTGTGGACGGTCACTGTAAGGAATGTGCACTGACTGTGGACGGTCACTGTAAGGAATGTGCACTGGCTGTGGACAGTCACTGTAAGGAACGTGCAGTGGCTGTGGATGTTCACTGTAAGGAATGTGAACTGGCTGTGGACGGTCACTGTAAGGAATGTGCACTGGGTGTGGAGCGTCACTGTAAGGAATGTGCACTGACTGTGGACAGTCACTGTAAGGAATGTGCACTGGGTGTGGACAGTCACTGTAAGGAATGTGCATTGGCTGTGGACGGTCACTGTGAGGAATGTGCACTGGCTGTGGACGGTCACTGTGAGGAATGGGCACTGGCTGTGGACAGTCACTGTAAGGAATGTGCACTGGCTGTGGACGGTCACTGTAAGGAATGTGCACTGGCTGTGGCCGATCACTGCAAGGAATGTGCACTGGGTGTGGACGGTCACTGTAAGGAATGTGCACTGGCTGTGGATGGTCACTGTAAGGAATGTGCGCTGGCTGTGGACGGTCAGTGACAGGAATGTGTACTAGCTGTGCATGGTCCCTGTAAGGAATGTGAACTGGCTATGGATGGTCACTGCAAGGAATGTGCACTGGCTGTGGACGGTCAGTGTAAGGAATGTGCACTGGCTGTGGACGGTCGCTGTAAGGAATGTGCACTGACTGTGGACAGTCAGTGTAAAGAATGTGCACTGACTGTGGACGGTCACTGTAAGGAATGTGCACTGGCTGTGGACGGTCACTGTAAGGAATGTGCACTGACGGTCACTGTAAGGAATGTGCACTGGCTGAGGACGGTCACTGTAAGGAATGTGCACTGGCTGAGGACGGTCACTGTAAGGAATGTGCACTGCCTGTGAACGGTCACTGTAAGGAATGTGCACGGGCTGTGAACGGTCACTGTTAGGAATGTGCACTGGCTGGGGAAGGTCACAGTAAGGAATGTTGTAGGAGGCTGGACTGGCTTGTAGTGAGTACCAAGGGGTACTTGCACCTTGCACCAGGCCCAGTTATCCCTTATTAGTGTATAGGGTGTCTAGCAGCTTAGGCTGATAGATAATGGTAGCTTAGCAGAGCAGCTTAGGCTGAACTAGGAGACGTGTGAAGCTACTACAGTACCACTTAGTGTCATATGCACAATATCATAAGAAAACACAATACACAGTTATACTAAAAATAAAGGTACTTTATTTTTATGACAATATGCCAAAGTATCTTAGAGTGTACCCTCAGTGAGAGGATAGGAAATATACACAAGATATATATACACAATAGCAAAAATATGCAGTATAGTCTTAGAAAACAGTGCAAACAATGTATAGTTACAATAGGATGCAATGGGGAAACATAGGGATAGGGGCAACACAAACCATATACTCCAGAAGTGGAATGCGAACCACGAATGGACCCCAAACCTATGTGACCTTGTAGAGGGTCGCTGGGACTATTAGAAAATAGTGAGAGTTAGAAAAATAACCCTCCCCAAGACCCTGAAAAGTGAGTGCAAAGTGCACTAAAGTTCCCCTAAGGACAAAATAGTCGTGTTAGAGGGAAAATGCAAGGAAAACACAAATCAGCAATGCAACAACGATGGATTCCTGACTGAGGGTACCTGTGGAACAAGGGGACCAAGTCCAAAAGTCACAAGCAACTCGGAGATGGGCAGATGCCCAAGAAATGCCAGCGGTTGGTGCAAAGAAGCTCTTACTAGGCTGAAGAACTGTGAATACTGCAGGAACGACAAGGGCTAGAGACTTCCTCTTTGGAGGATGGATCCCCTACGCCTTGGAGAGTCGTGCAGAAGTGTTTTCCCGCCGGATGGACGCCAACAAGCCTTGCTACACGCAAATCGTGCGTTTGGCGTTTTTGGACGCTGCTGGGGCCCAGGAGGGACCAGGAGGTCGCAAATTGGACCTGCAGAGAGAGGGGACGTCGAGCAAGACAAAGAGCCCTCACTGAAGCAGGTAGCACCCGGAGAAGTGCCAGAAACAGGCACTACAAGGATGCGTGAAACGGTGCTCGCCGAAGTTGCACAAAGGAGTCCCACGTCGCCGGAGACCAACTTAGAAAGTCGTGCAATGCAGGTTAGAGTGCCGTGGACCCAGGCTTGGCTGTGCACGAAGGATTTCCGCCAGAAGTGCACAGGGGCCGGAGTAGCTTGCAAAGTCGCGGTTCCCAGCAATGCAGCCCAGCGAGGTGAGGCAAGGACTTACCTCCACCAAACTTGGGCTGAAGAGTCACTGGACTGTGGGGGTCACTTGGACGGTGTCGCTGGATTCGAGGGACCTCGCTCGTCGTGCTGAGAGGAGACCCAAGGGACCGGTAATGCAGCTTTTTGGTGCCTGCGGTTGCAGGGGGAAGATTCCGTCGACCCACGGGAGATTTCTTCGGAGCTTCTGGTGCAGAGAGGAGGCAGACTACCCCCACAGCATGCACAAGCAGGAAAACAGTCGAGAAGGCGGCAGGATCAGCGTTACAGAGTTGCAGTAGTCGTCTTTGCTACTATGTTGCAGGTTTGCAGGCTTCCAGCGCGGTCAGCGGTCGATTCCTTATCAGAAGGTGAAGAGGGAGATGCAGAGGAACTCGGCTGAGCTCATGCATTCGTTATCTAAAGTTTCCCCAGAGACAGAGACCCTAAATAGCCAGAAAAGAGGGTTTGGCTACCTAGGAGAGAGGAAAGGCTACTAACACCTGAAGGAGCCTATCAGCAGGAGTCTCTGACGTCACCTGGTGGCACTGGCCACTCAGAGCAGTCCAGTGTGCCTGCAGCACCTCTGTTTCCAAGATGGCAGAGGTCTGGAGCACACTGGAGGAGCTCTGGACACCTCCCAGGGGAGGTGCAGGTCAGGGGAGTGGTCACTCCCCTTTCCTTTGTCCAGTTTCGCGCCAGAGCAGGGGCTAAGGGGTCCCTGAACCGGTGTAGACTGGCTTATGCAGAATTGGGCACCTCTGTGCCCAACAAAGCATTTCCAGAGGCTGGGGGAGGCTACTCCTCCCCTGCCTTCACACCATTTTCCAAAGGGAGAGGGTGTCACACCCTCTCTCAGAGGAAGTTCTTTGTTCTGCCATCCTGGGCCAGGCCTGGCTGGACCCCAGGAGGGCAGCTGCCTGTCTGAGGGGTTGGCAGCAGCAGCAGCTGCAGTGAAACCCCAGGAAGGGCAGTTTGGCAGTACCAGGGTCTGTGCTACAGACCACTGGGATCATGGGATTGTGCCAACTATGCCAGGATGGCATAGAGGGGGCAATTCCATGATCATAGACATGTTACATGGCCATATTCGGAGTTACCATTGTGAAGCTACATATAGGTAGTGACCTATATGTAGTGCACGCGCGTAATGGTGTCCCCGCACTCACAAAGTTCAGGGAATTGGCTCTGAACAATGTGGGGGCACCTTGGCTAGTGCCAGGGTGCCCTCACACTAAGTAACTTTGCACCTAACCTTTACCAGGTAAAGGTTAGACATATAGGTGACTTATAAGTTACTTAAGTGCAGTGTAAAATGGCTGTGAAATAACGTGGACGTTATTTCACTCAGGCTGCAGTGGCAGGCCTGTGTAAGAATTGTCAGAGCTCCCTATGGGTGGCAAAAGAAATGCTGCAGCCCATAGGGATCTCCTGGAACCCCAATACCCTGGGTACCTCAGTACCATATACTAGGGAATTATAAGGGTGTTCCAGTAAGCCAATGTAAATTGGTAAAATTGGTCACTAGCCTGTTAGTGACAATTTGAAAGTAATGAGAGAGCATAACCACTGAGGTTCTGGTTAGCAGAGCCTCAGTGAGACAGTTAGGCACCACACAGGGAACATATACATGCACACCTATGAGCACTGGGGCCCTGTGTGACAGGGTCCCAGTGACACATACATATAGGCCACAAAACCTATGAGCACTGGGGTCCTGACCAGCAGGATCCCAGTGACACATAACAACCATACTGAAAACATAGTGTTTTCACTATGAGCACTGAGGCCCGGCTATCAGGATCCCAGTGAGACAGTGAAAACAGTGACAAACACCCTGGCATACACTCACAAACAGGCCAAAAGTGGGGGTAACAAGGCTAGAAAGAGGCTACCTTCTCACAAATGTGCACTGGTTGTGGACAGTCACTGTAAGGAATGTGCACGGGCTGTGAACGGTCACTGTAAGGAATGTGCACTGGCTGTGGATGGTCACTGTAAGGAATGTGCACGGGCTGTGAACGGTCGCTGTAAGGAATGTGCACTGGCTGTGGCCGGTCGCTGTAAGGAATGTGCACTGGTTGTGGACGGTCACTATAAGGAATGTGCACTGGCTGTGGCCGGTCACTGTCAGGAATGTGCATGCCCTGTGGCCGGTCACTGTAAGGAATGTACACTGGTTGTGGCAGGTCACTGTAAGGAATGTGCACGGGCTGTGGACGGTCACTGTAAGGAATGTGCACTGGCTGTGGACGGTCACTGTAAGGAATGTGCACTGGCTGTGAACGTCACTGTTAGGAATGTGCACTGGCTGTGGCCGGTCACTGTAAGGAATGTGCACTGACTGTGGACGGTCACTGTAAGGAATGTGCACTGGCTGTGGCCGGTCACTGTAAGGAATGTGCACGGGCTATTGATGGTCACTGTAAGGAATGTACACTGGCTGTGGCCGGTCGCTGTAAGGAATGTGCACTGGGTGTGGACGGTTCACTGTAAGGAATGTGCACTGGCTGTGGACAGTCATGTAAGGAATGTGCACTGGCTGTAGACGCACACTGTAAGGAATGTGCAGTGGGTGTGGAGAGTCACTGTAAGGAATGTGCACGGGCTGTGGACGGTCACTGTAAGGAATGTGCGCTGGGTGTGGACGGTCACTGTAAGGAATGTGCACGGGCTGTGGCCGGTCGCCTTAAAGAATGTGCACTGGCTGTGGCCGGTCACTGTAAGGAATGTGCACTGACTGTGGACGGTCACTGTAAGGAATGTGCATTGGCTGTGGCCGGTCACTGTAAGGAATGTGCACTGGCTGTGGACGGTCACTGTAAGGAATGTGCACGGGCTGTCGATGGTCACTGTAAGGAATGTGCACGGGCGGTGGCCGTCACTGTAAGGAATGTGCAGTGGGTGTGGAGAGTTACTGTAAGGAATGTGCACTGGCTGTGGACGGTTTCTGTAAGGAATGTGCACTGGCTGTGGCCGTCACTGTAAGGAATGTGCACTGGCTGTCAATGGTCACTGTAAGGAATGTGCACTGGCTGTGGACGGTTTCTGTATGTGCACTGACTGTGGGTGGTCACTCGAAGGAATGTGCACTGGCTGTGGACGGTTTCTGTAAGGAATGTGCACTGGCTATTGATGGTCACTGTAAGGAATGTGCACTGGCTGTGGTCGGTCGCTGAAAGGAATGTGCACTGGGTGTGGACAGTCACTGTAAGGAATATGCACGGGCTGTGGATGTTCACTGTAAGGAATGTGCACTGGCTGTGGACGGTCACTGTAAGGAATGTGCACTGGGTGTGGAGAGTCACTGTAAGGAATGTGCACTGACTGTGGACAGTCACTGTAAGGAATGTGCACTGGGTGTGGACAGTCACTGTAAGGAATGTGCATTGGCTGTGGACGGTCACTGTGAGGAATGTGCACTGGCTGTGGACGGTCACTGTGAGGAATGTGCACTGGCTGTGGACAGTCACTGTAAGGAATGTGCACTGGCTGTGGACGGTCACTGTAAGGAATGTGCACTGGCTGTGGACGGTTTCTGTAAGGAATGTGCAATGGCTATTGATGGTCACTGTAAGGAATGTGCCCGGGCTGTGGCCGATCACTGCAAGGAATGTGCACTGGGTGTGGACGGTCACTGTAAGGAATGTGCACTGGCTGTGGATGGTCACTGTAAGGAATGTGCGCTGGCTGTGGACGGTCAGTGACAGGAATGTGTACTAGCTGTGCACGGTCCCTGTAAGGAATGTGCACTGGCTATGGATGGTCACTGCAAGGAATGTGCACTGGCTGTGGACGGTCAGTGTAAGGACTGTGCACTGGCTGTGGACGGTCGCTGTAAGGAATGTGCACTGACTGTGGACAGTCAGTGTAAAGAATGTGCACTGACTGTGGACGGTCACTGTAAGGAATGTGCACTGGCTGTGGATGGTCACTGTAAGGAATGTGCACTGACGGTCACTGTAAGGAATGTGCACTGGCTGAGGACGGTCACTGTAAGGAATGTGCACTGGCTGAGGACGGTCACTGTAAGGAATGTGCACTGCCTGTGAACGGTCACTGTAAGGAATGCGCACTGGCTGTGTACGGTCACTGTTAGGAATGTGCACGGACTGTGGACGGTCACTGTAAGGAATGTGCACTAGCTGTGAACGGTCGCTGTAAGGAATGTGCACCGGCTGTGGCCGGTCACTGTAAGGAATGTGCACGGACTGTGGACGGTCGCTGTAAGGAATGTGCACTGCCTGTGAACGGTCACTGTAAGGAATGTGCACGGGCTGTGGCCGGTCACTGTAAGGAATGTGTACGGACTGTGGACGGTCGCTGTAAGGAATGTGCACTGGCTGCGGCCGGTCGCTGTAAGGAATGTGCACTGGCTGTGGAAGGTCGCAGTAAGGAATGTGCACTGGCTGTGGCCGGTCACTGTCAGGAATATGCATGCCCTGTGGCCGGTCACTGTAAGGAATGTACACTGGCTGTGGCCGGTCACTGTAAGGAATGTGCACGGGCTGTGGACGGTCACTGTAAGGAATGTACACTGGCTGTGGACGGTCACTGTAAGGAATGTGCACTGGCTGTGAACGGTCACTGTTGGGAATGTGCACTGGCTGTGGCCGGTCACTGTAAGGAATGTGCACTGACTGTGGACGGTCACTGTAAGGAATGTGCACTGGCTGTGGCCGGTCACTGTAAGGAATGTGCACTGGCTGTGGACGGTCACTGTAAGGAATGTGCACGGGCTGTCGATGGTCACTGTAAGGAATGTGCATGGGCTGTGGCCGTCACTGTAAGGAATGTGCAGTGGGTGTGGAGAGTCACTGTAAGGAATGTGCACTGGCTGTGGACGGTTTCTGTAAGGATTGTGCACTGGCTGTGGCCGTCACTGTAAGGAATGTGCACTGGCTGTCGATGGTCACTGTAAGGAATGTGCACTGGCTGTGGACGGTTTCTGTATGTGCACTGAATGTGGATGGTCACTCGAAGGAATGTGCACTGGCTGTGGATGGTTTCTGTAAGGAATGTGCACTGGCTATTGATGGTCACTGTAAGGAATGTGCACTGGCTGTGGCCGGTCGCTGTAAGGAATGTGCACTGGCTGTGGCCGGTCGCTGTAAGTAATGTGCACTGGGTGTGGATGGTCACTGTAAGGAATGTGCACTGGCTGTGGACGGTCATGTAAGGAATGTGCACTGGCTGTAGACGCACACTGTAAGGAATGTGCGTTGGGTGTGGACGGTCACTGTAAGGAATGTGCACAGGCTTTGGCCGGTCGCCTTAAAGAATGTGCACTGGATGTGGACGGTCACTGTAAGGAATGTGCACGGGCTGTGGATGGTCACTGTAAGGAATGTGAACTGGGTGTGGACGGTCACTGTAAGGAATGTGCACTGGCTGTCGACGGTCGCTGTAAAGAATGTGCACGGGCTGTGGACGGTCGCTGTAAGGAATGTGCACTGGCTTTGGACGGTCATTGTAAGGAATGTGCACTGGCTGTGGACACTCACTGTAAGGAATGTGCACTGGCTGTGGACGGTCACTGTAAGGAATGTGAACTGGGTGTGGACGGTCACTGTAAGGAATGTGCACGGGCTGTGGCCGGTCGCTGTAAGGAATGTGCACGGACTGTGGACGGTCACTGTAAGGAATGTGCACTGGCTGTGAACGGTCGCTGTAAGGAATGTGCACGGGCTGTTGCCGGTCACTGTAAGGAATGTGCACGGACTGTGGACGGTCGCTGTAAGGAATGTGCACTGGCTGTGAACGGTCGCTGTAAGGAATGTGCACGGGCTGTGGCCGGTCACTGTAAGGAATGTGTACGGACTGTGGACGGTCGCTGTAAGGAATGTGCAATGTAAGGAATGTGCACTGGGTGTGGAAGGTCGCTGTAAGGAATGTGCACTGGCTGTGGCCGGTCGCTGCAAGGAATGTGCACTGGCTGTGGCCGGTCGCTGTAAGGAATGTGCACTGGGTGTGGAAGGTCGCTGTAAGGAATGTGCACTGGCTGTGGCCGGTCGCTGTAAGGAATGTGCACTGGGGGTGGAAGGTCGCTGTAAGGAATGTGCACTGGCTGTGGACGGTCACTGTAAGGAATGTGCACTGGCTGTGGACGGTCACTGTAAGGAATGTGCACTGGGTGTGCACATGCACTGTAAGGAATGTGCACTGGGTGTGCACGTGCACTGTAAGGAATGTGCACTGGCTGTGGCCGATCACTGTAAGGAATGTGCACTGGCTGTGGACGGTCGCAGTAAGGAATGTGCACGGGCTGTGGACGGTCGCTGTAAGGAATGTGCAGTGGGTGTGGACGGTCACTGTAAGGCATGTGCACTTGCTGTGGACGGTCACTGTAATGAATGTGCACGGGCTGTGGACGGTCAGTGTCAGGAATGTGCACTGGGTGTGGACGGTCACTGTAAGGAATGTGCACGGACTGTGGACGGTCACTGTGAGGAATGTGCACGGGCTGTGGACGGTCAGTGCCAGGAATGTGCACTGGGTGTGCAAGTGCACTGTAAGGAATGTGCACTGGCTGTGTATCGGGCACTGTAAGGAATGTACACTGCCTGTGGACGGTCAATGCACGTGCATGTCACTGCACGTGCACTGGAAGGAATGTGCACTGGCTGTGGACGGTCACTGCACGTGCACTGTAAGGAATGTGCACTGTAAGGAATGTGCACTGGCTGCGGATCGCCACTGTAAGGAATGTGCACGGGCTGTGGACGGTCACTGTAAGGAATGTACACTGGGTGTGCACGTGCACTGTAAGGAATGTGCACTGCATGTGCACGTGCACTGTAAGGAATGTGCACTGGCTGTGCACGTGCACTGTAAGGAATGTGCACTGGCTGTGGACAGTCACTGTAAGGAATGTGCACTGGCTGTGGACGGTCGCTGTAAGGAATGTGCACGGGCTGTGGACGGTCACTGTAAGGAATGTGCAGTGGGTGTGGACGGTCACTGTAAGGAATGTGCACTTGCTGTGGACGGTCACTGTAAGGAATGTGCACGGGCTGTGGACGGTCAGTGCCAGGAATGTGCACTGGGTATGGACAGTCACTGTAAGGAATGTGCACTGGGTGTGCACGTGCACTGTAAGGAACGTGCACTGGCTGTGCACGTGCACTGTAAGGAATGTGTACTGGGTGTGGACGGTCACTGTAAGGAATGTGCACTGGCTGTGGACGGTCACTGTAAGGAATGTGCACGGGCTGTGGACGGTCACTGTAAGGAATGTGCACTTGGTGTGCACGTGCACTGTAAGGAATGTGCACTGGCTGTGTATAGGGCACTGTAAGGAATGCACACTGGTTGTGGACGGTCACTGCACGTGCACTGGCAGTGGACGGTCACTGCACGTGCACTGGCTGTGGACGGTCACTGCACGTGCACTGTCAGGAATGTGCACTGGCTGTGGACGGTCACTGCACGTGCACTGTAAGGAATGTGCACTGTAAGGAATGTGCACTGTTATCGACCCTCAATCAAGACAGTGTCACCGGCTGTGAATGGCGCTTAGAAGCCCATGCTCTGTTTATTCAGAATGGGGGTGCGCTTGGGTGGGCTTCACCAGGCGTGGTTCAGATGGGCCTTATTTTTGGCTGCACCCCCACACACTGCCCCCTCCACAGTACCCTGACTCCCCCAGACAGCAGCAGCCGCCCCCCCACCCTCACAGTGCCCCCCTCTTCAGTACCCTCCCCCCCCCCGCAGGCAGCAGCAGCCCCCACCCCAGCCCCTTCCAGGTCCCGCACATTAACCTGGTAAGCAAGAAAGTTGCTGTTCCAGCGCAGAATTAATTCCCATTTCGTTTAAAACAAAAAACTCCGACTTATGCCCGTCTGCTGAGCAAACATTCTCTTATTTTTCAATTTAAATTAAATCCAAATCCCAGCGCCCCCCAGGACTCTCCGGCAGCCGGACGGCTTCTAATGTGCTGTTACAGAAAGAAAAGCCGAATGATTAACTTGTTAACCCCTCCGTCCCTGGTGCCCCCCGCAGTTTTCATCTAATTAACGGGTTTATCCACGGAGGGGGCTGGATGGGGCTGAGGGGGGGGGCAGGAGATAGCTGGGGGGAGTTGCTGATGCCAGCATTCAGGGGGTTCCCCCGTGACGTGTCTGCCGAGGGCCTGGGTATAGATGAAGAATAATGTATCTCTGCACATATAATCCTCTGCCCCCCCCCCATCAATACCCCTCTACACCACCCCCCCAGATTGTCAAGGAGAAGCCTCTTCCTCGGCGATAAACCCGCGCGCCGGGTCTTCTGGGATTCATGTGCATGAAATGAAAAATTATTCATAGAGTAAATCAAAAAATCCATTTCCTGTGGGCCGAGCATCTCAGCCATGACTTGAACGGCTAATTCTGAATTATATAGAGAAGAAATACTCCAGATATTGCCGGATATGTTATGTCTGTTATCTAGGGGCTATGTAAAGTGACACATGCATCCTCAGGGGTGTGGGGGGGGGGGGGGGCTGGTCATGCTTGTGCGGAAGGTCCTTACTAGCAGGGGTGCATGAAATACTTGTGTTGTTTGTATTTCAATCTATTCACTTAATGTTTTAATATGTAGCGCCTACTGGGCCCTGGAGCGTCAGGCCGCTTCACGTAACACAGAAAACACCACAACATCCCCAACAACAGGGAAGGCGAAGAGCAGAGGGATCAAGTATGAAAGCATATGGAGTCCCCAGAAGGAGAAACCTTAGCAGCTGTCAGCATATTGCGATATTTTATTTATTAAGACAAATGCATTCTGGGATATATCAAGAATTCAGAATACACAGCTGTGAAACTCGCTATACACCAGCAGATCACGTCTAGGTCTTGGGGGAAAGGAGGAAGACGGCTCTACATCCCTTTCCAGATTCTGGGGAGTCGCCATGTTTCGGCACCATGCGGCTTTAGTCGATGTCTGCATCTGGTCTGGTGTGTGAGGAGGCTGTATTACAAGACTAAACCCACATGATCATTTCAGGGCTCGGACTGCTCTCACTTCTCTGATCAGTTTAATTTGAGCTGTGGGGTCCCACAGGGCTCTTCGCTCAGCCCTACTTTATTCAACATAGACATGCTCCCCCTTGGCAGAGCTAGTGGACTCCTTTGGATTATCATTGGTCTCCTATGCAGATGATTCTCAGCTAGTGGTTTCTTTTTCTACGATGGAAGGGTCAGAAGGATCTTCATTGCCTTTGTGTTTACAGGCAATATCCAGTTGGATGACGAACAGTATGCTCCAACTTAATGGGGATAAAACAGAAATAATGATCCTCGGCCACCATCCTAACCCTGGCAATAGCCCCCTAGCTACTTCCCCGTTGGAGTACCTGCCCCCTCCTAAGAATTATATTAAAAGCTTGGGAATCTGGTTAGACCCTCATCTCACTTTGGAACATCATGCCAAGAACATTTCTGCTGCCTGCTTTGGGTCATTAAGACTCTTGAGAAAGGCACTTGTAATACTGCCCCCTCTGGCAAAAAGACTTATTGTACAAGCAATTATTCTGTCCCGACTCGACTATGGTAATAGTATATTTCTTGGCTCCCCCAAATATGTGGTCAGCAAATTGCAGGTGGTCCAGAACGCCGCAGCGGGTCTTCTGCTAGATTTTCCGAGGCATACTTCAGTTAAACTGGCCTTGTCCTCTCTCCACTGGCTTCCGGTGGAACACCGTATAAAATTAAAAACCCTATGCATTATCCATAGATCTCTACACAATAGAGGACCTCACGTGCTAAAAAGCTTAGCTACCCTTTACAAACTCGTTAGAACTCTTAGATCTGCATCTATAGCATTAGCTTTACTTACTAAAGTCAAAAAAGCCAGATGGGGTGGCGCTACGATGGAATATCAGGGAGCCAAATTATGGAACTCCCTCCCCCTTAGTATTCGATTAACTAGTCACGAACTTAGTTTTCAAAAGGCGATTAAAGCCTGGCTTTTTAAACCTGTTTCCCCCCTCTTTGCTCCTGTTGTCCTTTCAGCGCTGCGAGGCCTCCGGGTAGTCAGGCGCTTTACAAGTGCAAATAACATAACATAACATGCCCAGCATGTCTGACCATCTGGACAGGGGTGTAGTTAAGTAGATCATCCCTGGGAAAGAAGACTTTGAGAGGCTTTTAAACGCTGATAGGGAAGTTAGAATCTGAATTTCAGGAATTGATTTCCAAATTCTGGAAGCACATCCAGAAAAAGCATTAGTTTAAGATGAGTTTTTTTTCCTCAAGTTTCGGATTTCGAAGCAGTTGGGATGTTGGTCTTAGCTGACAGGAGCGGCTGCAATGCTTCAGGTTCTTTGCACGGGAATGCGGGTGGTCAAAATGGTTGATCTTGTGGAGTAAGCACAGTTTAAACATGGGTCTCCCGTCAATAGGATTCCAGGACACAATCAGGGTGATATGGTCAAATCGTTTGGTATCTGAGGCCAGGCGAGCTACGGCATGTGGTGAGGCTTTCATCGGGTCAACATGAATTTTGGTGATCCCCGCTAACACATCCTTCCCACAGTCCAGTCTGGTAGGAACGTCGCCTGTATCACCATTTCAGGTCTTTGGTTGATAGGAATGGTTTTGGTACCCCTGAGGAGTTTGAATTACTAGGTTGCCGATCCTGTTGTCACATTGATGTGGTTAAGGAAATTAGATTTTTCATCTAGAAGTTTGTCGTTTTCATAGATAGTAGTATCCCATAGGATATAATGGGTTTAGACTGCGACACAAGGGATATCCTTCACCGTTGTGACAGAGTAACTCATCCGCCAATATCTAAATCAGGCCCTAAGTCTCTTGGGGATTTAGCATGAAATGATGAGTTGTCATCCAGGATAGTATTTTGACAAGAGTGATAGCAGATTTCTAGTTGTGTGTCATCAGTGAATTGATAATAACATATGTCAGTGTTCTTAAAGAGATCACTAGTATAAATCGGAGTTATTACAAGGATCTCTCGATGGTTTGAGGTAAAAGTTGAACAGTGTAGGAGCAAAGATGGAGTTCTGTGGAACTCGCTGGAAGACTTGTATGGGGTTTGACAATGCATGTTCTACCTTAATCACATGGGAGAGTTTCTTCAGGCATGACTTAAACCACTCCAGGGTGTTTGGTTGGACTGGGACAGAAAGTAGGGGGCCCTTGTTTGCAAATCGGGCCGTTTTTAACTTGTAAAGACATGCGGTATAAGAGTTTTGCAAGGTACGGAAAACTGCAACAGTAAGGACCAGCCCAGCAGACCACAAAACAGGCCGACAAACACCAAAAAACTGGACCACACACTGACATTTTAGACCAGCCCATCAGGCACTGCCTGATTTCCCGATAGGCCAGTCCAACCCTGCCAAGACTTTCCCTTAAAGAGCCTTACAACCTTTCTCTGTGCAGACAAGGATATCACAATTGAGAGTATCGAATGCCGCAGAGAGGTCAAGTGGGATTAGGAGGCATGCGCCTTCATTGTCCATAATTCTATGGGCCTCATTTACAAGAAACCTGCGCATTGGAATTGATGCACCAGTTTTCTTGCACCAGCCCTGGATCCGCTAACGACGCCCTCGTAGCACTGTATTTATGATACAGCGCTCCAGGGTGCACGTTTCCACAGATGCGTCAGAAATTCTGACGCATCTGTGACGCTAAACTGACGCATTGCTGGACTAGCATCAAATAAATGACACTGGTCCAGTAATGCGAGTGGGGTCCAATGTTAAAAAGCCCAGAGTCACTTTACCAAAAAATTTACGCTATGAATGCGCAGAATGGCGCAGTGAAATCTTGTGGATTTCACTGCGCCAGTTCTGCGTGGGTTTTAATGGGGGAACGCCTACCTTGCATACATTATGCCTGGCGCAGGTGTAATGTGGCACAAAGCTTTAAAACTGGGGCAATGGTCCCATTGTGCCAGTTTGTAAATGTGGCGCACTGTAGGAGACTGCTTCACGCCACCGCTGCATAAAATAAGAATGATGCAACAGTGGCACAGGGGGCTTGTAAATAAGCCTCTTAGTGCATGAGTTATTTGTAGTTAAGGCTCCCAGTTTTCTGTTCTTACTGATTTTCACAGATAAATACAGACAAAAAACAATGGCCCAGGTTTAAGAGGGGCAAGCTCCATTCCAATGCCACATTAGCATCATTTGTTTTACGCTAATGTGGCGTTACAAGTCCAAAAACGCCGTACCATATTTACAAAGTGGCGCACTGCATGCATTGCACCACTTTGTAACCCTTTGTGCCACATTATGCCTGCGCCAGGCATAATATATGCAAGAGGAGCGTTTCCTCATTATGGGGACCTTAAAAATGGCACAAAGAAAGCTAACAGATTTCTTTGCGTAATTTCTTCTGGGATTTTTAACGACTGTTCTGAGCAGGTGTTAAAAGGAGGCTCCCTTTGCTTTCAATGGGCCTTTAGGCGCTTTGCAGGATTACCGTCAACATGTTTTTACGCTAGTCCTGCAAAGCACCGCACTAGTGTAAAATATTATGGTGCTAGTTCCCTAACTACCGCCATGGTGCACCGTATTTTAAATACGGCGTACACATGGTGGTGTTAGGGGGATGCTAAGGGGCGCAAGAAAATTGGCATTGCACTAGGTGAGAGCCACTTTTCATAAATCTGCCCCAATGTCTTTCCTGTCTGTATTTACTTTTAAAACAGAAAAATACAGAAAATTGAGCTTCTTATAGGGGGCTCTCCATGCTGTCTTTTGTGAATTCCAGGGCAACAGATGAGCTGATAGACAGCACGGGGAGATAAAAACAGGTTGAGATTTCTCTACATACAAACATATGTTAACATATATTTGTATTATAATGGTGATATTTACCAGTGGGTGTAATGTTTCACTATATTTGGCTGCTTAATGTGCTAAACCCTGACAGGCAGCAAAGTATGAGCAAATTTTTCAGGTAAACAGATGTGGAAATACACAATTTTATGACTCCATTTATTTTCAAAACACAAAATAAAAAGGGGTAAATAGCAATAAGATGGGCAAAAAATAAATATGGATGAATACAGTCAGAAATGTTGAAAAAATAAATATCATAAAACCGGGAGCCCTATTTGTAGTTGTGCTGTCTCAGTGCGCCGAGCATCCCAAGACCCGGATTGAAACTCATGAAACTGATTGTGTCCATTACAACTTGTTCACATCTGCGTTATTGCAGCTCTCGCTAACATTTTTCCTAAGAACGGGAAGTTCAGATCTGCGTTGGTGCAGCTCTCACTAGGATTTTTTCTAAGAACGGGAAGTTCAGATATGTGTTGATGCAGCTCTCGCTAGAATTTTTCCTAAGAACGGGAAGTTCAGATCTGCGTTGGTGCAGCTCTCGCTAGGATTTTTCCCAAGAACGGGAAGTTCAGATATGTGTTGATGCAGCTCTCGCTAGAATTTTTCCTAAGAACGGGAAGTTCAGATCTGTGTTGGTGCAGCTCTCACTAGGATTTTTCCTAAGAACGGGAAGTTCAGATCTGCGTGGGTGCAGCTCTCACTAGGATTTTTCCTAAGAATGGGAAGTTCAGATCTGTGTTGATGCAGCTCTCGCTAGGATTTTTCCTAAGAACGGGAAGTTCACATCTGCGTTGGTGCAGCTCTTACTAGGATTTTTCCTAAGAATGGGAAGTTCAGATCTGTGTTGGTGCAGCTCTCGCTAGGATTTTTCCTAAGACAGGAAGTTCAGATCTGCGTTGGTGCAGCTCTCGCTAGGATTTTTCCTAAGAATGGGAAGTTCAGATCTGTGTTGGTGCAGCTCTGACTAGGATTTTTCCTAAGAACGGGAAGTTCAGATCTGTGTTGGTGCAGCTCTCGCTAGGATTTTTCCTAAGAACAGTAAGTTCAGATCTGTGTTGGTGCAGCTCTCGCTAGGATTTTTCCTAAGACGGGAAGTTCAGATCTGTGTTGGTGCAGCTCTCACTAGGATTTTTCCTAAGAACGGGAAGTTCAGATCTGTGTTGGTGCAGCTCTCGCTAGGATTTTTCCTAAGAATGGGAAGTTCAGATCTGTGTTGGTGCAGCTCTCGCTAGGATTTTTCCTAAGAACGGGAAGTTCAGATCTGTGTTGGTGCAGCTCTCGCTAGGATTTTTCCTAAGAACAGTAAGTTCAGATCTGCGTTGGTGCAGCTCTCACTAGGATTTTTCCTAAGAACGGGAAGTTCAGATCTGCGTTGGTGCAGCTCTCGCTAGGATTTTTCCTAAGAATGGGAAGTTCAGATCTGTGTTGGTGCAGCTCTCGCTAGGATTTTTCCTAAGACAGGAAGTTCAGATCTGCGTTGGTGCAGCTCTCGCTAGGATTTTTCCTAAGAATGGGAAGTTCAGATCTGTGTTGGTGCAGCTCTCGCTAGGATTTTTCCTAAGAACAGTAAGTTCAGATCTGCGTTGGTGCAGCTCTCACTAGGATTTTTCCTAAGAACGGGAAGTTCAGATCTGTGTTAGTGCAGCTCTCGCTAGGATTTTTCCTAAGAACAGTAAGTTCAGATCTGTGTTGGTGCAGCTCTCGCTAGGATTTTTCCTAAGACGGGAAGTTCAGATCTGTGTTGGTGCAGCTCTCGCTAGGATTTTTCCTAAGAACAGTAAGTTCAGATCTATTTGGTGCAGCTCTCACTAGGATTTTTCCTAACAACGGGAAGTTCAGATCTGCGTTGGTGCAGCTCTCGCTAGGATTTTTCCTAAGAATGGGAAGTTCAGATCTGCGTTGGTGCAGCTCTCGCTAGGATTTTTCCTAAGAATGGGAAGTTCAGATCTGTGTTGGTGCAGCTCTCGCTAGGATTTTTCCTAAGACAGGAAGTTCAGATCTGCGTTGGTGCAGCTCTCGCTAGGATTTTTCCTAAGAATGGGAAGTTCAGATCTGTGTTGGTGCAGCTCTCGCTAGGATTTTTCCTAAGACAGGAAGTTCAGATCTGTGTTGGTGCAGCTCTCGCTAGGATTTTTCCTAAGACAGGAAGTTCAGATCTGTGTTGATGCAGCTCTCGCTAGGATTTTTCATAAGACAGGAAGTTCAGATCTGTGTTGATGGAGCTCTCGCTAGGATTTTTCCTAAGAACGGGAAGTTCAGATCTGTGTTGGTGCAGCTCCCGCTAGGATTTTTCCTAAGACAGGAAGTTCAGATCTGCGTTGGTGCAGCTCTCGCTAGGATTTTTCCTAAGAATGGGAAGTTCAGATCTGTGTTGGTGCAGCTCTCACTAGGATTTTTCCTAAGAACGGGAAGTTCAGATCTGCGTGGGTGCAGCTCTCGCTAGGATTTTTCCTAAGAACGTGAATCCTCAGACCGCATGGTAATTATTGAGGTCCTTTGGGTCATCCGGGGAGAAACTTTCCCTATTTTTTAAGCAGTCAGGGAAAATGGCTTGCTGTAGGGAGACCTTTATAATGTTATAGCAATGAGGCATTGGGACATTGCACATCAACATCAACGGCAGGAAGTGAGTCTCGGAAGTGGCTAGCGGGGTTAATACATGGAGTTTCTAAGTTCAGACGGGGTAAAGTCCCTGAAGTTTGACCTGATTTTTGTGGATTTCCTGGTCAAAGTGGCCCCGGTGTTGGTAGTTTGAACAGGAAGGGATGCACCAATGTTTTTTATTTTAGTATCAAAAAAGTCTGCAAATTCTTCACACTTCTTTTCCGGTTCTGATAGTTCTTGAACAGGATGTGGATGTTGCATTAACTATTTCAAGAATCATTCTAGGTGTATCTTTAACTGACTTGATCTGAGATATTATGGATTGGGCTTTTGCTTCAAAGATATGTTTTTTATCAATCAATCAAATAGGATTTATAAAGGACAGCTAATCACCGTCAAGGGTATCCAGGCATTTGTAGGTCTCAGCGGCTCACCTAAATGGGCAAGTCTTGAGTACCCTACAGGATACCGGAAGTGAGATGATGGTCCGGAGATGTGGGGGGGAGGAAGTTCCAAGTTTTTGTTATGATGTGTGAGAAGGATCGTCCTCTGCTTCTGCTTAGGTGGATGCGAGGAGTGTGGGCAAATGATAGGGAGGTGGAGCTTAGTCTTCTCGATGGCTGGTGGAATTTCAAGTGGTGGTCAATGTATGGGGGTCCTTGGTTTTGTAGAGCTTTGTGTGCGTGGGTCAGCACCTTGAATCGGCATTTATTCTGCACAGGGAACTGGTGGAGTTGCCTGAGGTAGGGTGGGATGTGGGATTGTCGGGTAAGGTCGAGGATGAGTCTGGATGCGGGTTCTGTATGGTCTGAACTCTCTGTAGGAGGTGAGCATCGATTCCTAAGTAGAGGGCGCTGCTGTAGTCCAGTCGGCTGGTGATGAGGGCCTGTGTCACAGTGGATCTCGTGTGCAGGGGTAGCCACCTTTGTAGGGATTTACAGGATCGTCTTGTATCATGAAGGACTTTTAGATTTGCCCTGGAAGGTTTTGGCCACCATGAGCGTTCTAGCAGTCTGGGGTGTTTTCCTTTTTCACTGAGATCATTCTTAAACTATCTCTAAATGTTCGTCTGCTAAACCTTTTTTCTGTAAAGATGCAACATTATCCGTCATCGCAGTTAAGGAGTTGTGACAGGGTGGAGAATTCTGGTTGCTCGGTAGACTTCCAGGTTATCTTGGTGTTGAGTATCTCTTGTCCATATTTTAGGTAGTTTAGGTTGTCCATCTGTCCTAGAAGGAGGAGACATCAAAGGGGATTTGGAGGTGATCAGACCAGTGAAATGCAGCGGGGTCTGCAGGGATGATGAGATTGTTTTGTGTTATAATCAGACCCATTGTGGCTTCTTTGATGCGCGTAGGTTTGAATGAACGTTGGGTCAAGTCCTGCTCAGCCAGGAATGAGGAGATGGTCTTATGAGACTTGTCGTTGTGGTCTCTCCAGTGGAAGTTAACCTCACCAGGGAATATAGGGTGGTGGTTGGACATAGTGAGTTGTGATGTGAGGAAGTCTATAAATTACTTTACAAATATTTTGTTGTCCTGTGGCGGGCGGAATGTGATGGGCCACGTATTTCAGGTCTATAGTAAGGCAGTGGAGAGCATGGAGAGAGTGTCTGCCCCCACCTGCGTACAGGTAATGGACTTTGGGCCTGATACAGAGTTTGGCAGAAGGCCTACTCCATCATAAATGTGACGGGTATCCCGTCTGCAGTATTACAAGTTCCATAGGCTATCTTGGAATTGTAATATGGTGGACAGGATATCCGTCACAGTTGTGATGGAATAATCCCCTCCGCCAAATTCTAAGTCTGGCCCTTTGGGTGATTGTTCGCAACTCCACCATCAATTTTACTTTCCCTGTCCGAGAGTATGATAGCACTCTCCGGTGGGATGAGGAAATCCAGGGCTGGCTGGGAGTATTCATTGAGCCATGTTCCCATCAGAAGCATGTGATCTACATCTAGGCATCTGGCGCCTTTGTCAATACAAGAAAAAACTCAGAAGTTTCCATTTCCCCCCGGTGTGGCGTTCTCTGCTATGGAGGAAGCCAAACAAGCAGAACAAGAAACCTTAGAAAAAGTTACATGACATTCCCAGAAGGACACCTGGAAACCTGGAAGAACTGGAATGCTTATGAATAGAAAAAAAGATAACAGAAGGTTCTGGCAGAGATGTAAACCCCTTTCTGTACGCTCAAGAGTTATTGTGTGAACAGAGTTGCGGTATCCACACCCTAGTCAGCGCAAAATAAGAAAACTATATTTATATTCACTGAAAAAACAAAGGTTACAGGGATGTTATAGTTAGGTTCTACTCTCACAAAACCATAGAAATTCAGAAGTTCTTTCAAGTAACTATAACTCGTGCCCTAAGGTAATTCTAACTAGCCCACAGTGTGTTGTCCACCTACAAGTGACATTACAGACAATAGTCACACAAAAACAAAAGGTTAAACTTACATCATCTCAAAGAGCTGCTTGTATTGCTCATCTCCACGGCCTCCCTCCACCTCGCTGTCCAACTTCTTGATTATTTCCTCTTCAAACTGCAAATAAAATGAAAATGAGGAGCTGAGTGGACGGTCCATCACTGCACAGGCTCTGAGAGTAAGGAAAGCAGACACGTCCCTTCGCCCTGCCCCAGGAATGTGTGCCTGCATGGTCTTTAGCACTGTCCTTGCATATTCATTCTTTCTGTGCCCCTGCTGTAGCATCAGTCACGCACCGAGTGCAAGGTGGCAACTCACTCCGCGAATGACCAGTCGCACGCTGTCACTCAGTGCAAGAAGACACCTCCCTCCAAAAATAACCAGTCACATGCTGTCACTCAGTACAGAGAGACTCCTCACTCAGTGAATAACCACTCACATGCCGTCACTCAGTGCAGGGAGGATCCTCGCTCCATAAATAACCAGTCACACGCTGTCACTCAGTGCAAGGAGGCTCCTCGCTCCGTCAATAACCAGTCACACACAGTCACTCAGTCAAGGGAGACTCCTCGCTCCATAAATAACCAGTCACACAGTGTCACTCAGTGCAGGGAAGCTCCTCGCTCCATAAATAAACAGTCACACGCTGTCACTCAGTGCAGAGAGAGTCCTCGCTCAGTGAATAACCAGTCACACGCTGTCACACAGCGCAGGGAGGCTCCTCACTCAGTTAATAACCAGTCACACAGTGTCACTCAGTGCAGGGAAGCTCCTCGCTCCATAAATAACAAGTCACGTACTGTCACTCAGTGCAGGGAGACTCCTCTCTCCATAAATAACCAGTGACACCATGTCACTCAGTGCAGGGAGGCTCCTCGCTCCATCAATAACCAGTAACACGCTGTCACTCAGTGCAGGGAGACTCCTCACTCAGTGAATAACCAGTCACATGCTGTCACTCAGTGCAGGGAGGATCCTCGCTCCATGAATAACTAGTCACAAGCTGTCACTCAGTGCAGGGAGGCTCCTCGCTCCATCAATAACCAGTCACACGCTGTCACTAAGTGCAGGGAGACTCCTCACTCAGTGAATAATCAGTCACATGCTGTCACTCAGTGCAGGGAGGATCCTCGCTCCATGAATAACCAGTCACATGCTGTCACTCAGTGCATGGAGGCTTCTCGCTCCATAAATAACCAGTCACATGCTGTCACTCAGTGCAGGGAAACTCCTCACTCAGTGAATAACCAGTCACATGCTGTCACTCAGTGCAGGGAGGATCCTCACTCCATAAATAACCAGTCACACAGTGTCACTCAGTGCAGGGAAGCTCCTCGCTCCATAAATAACCAGTCACACACTGTCACTCAGTACAAAGAGGCTCCTCGCTCTATAAATAACCAGTCACACGCTGTCACACACCACAGGGAGGCTCCTCGCTCAGTGAATAACCAGTCACACACTTTCACTCAGTGCAGGGAGGCTCCTCGCTCCATAAATAACCAGTCACACGCTGTCACTCAGTGCAGGGAGGCTCCTCGCTCCATAAATAACCAGTCACACACTGTCACTCATGGCAGGGAGGCTCCTCACTCTATAAATAACCAGTCACACACTGTCACTCAATGCCGGGAGGCTCCTCACTCCATAAATAACCAGTCACACGCTGTCACTCAGTGCAGGGTGACTCCTCACTCAGTGAATAACCAGTCACACACTGTCACTCAGTGCAGGGAGGCTCCTCCCTCCATAAATAACCAGTCACACACTGTCACTCAGTGAAGGGAGGCTCCTCGCTCAGTGAATAACTAGTCACACACTGTCACTCAGTGCAAGAAGGCTCCTCCCTCCATAAATAACCAGTCTCATGCTGTCACTCAGTACAAGGAGGCTCCTCCCTCCAAAAATAACCAGTCACACAGTGTCACTCAGTGCAGGGAAGCTCCTCGCTCCATAACCAGTCACACGCTTTCACTCAGTGCAGAGAGACTCCTCGCTCAGTGAATAACCAGTCACATGTTGTCACTCAGTTCAGGGAGGATCCTCGCTCCATAAATAACCAGTCACACACTGTCACTCAGTGCAAGGAGGTTCCTCCCTCCAAAAATAACCAGTCACACAGTGTCACTCAGTGCAGGGAAGCTCCTTGCTCCATAAATAACCAGTCGCACGCTGTCACTCAGTGCAGGGAAGCCCTTCGCTCTAAATAACCATTCACATGCTGTCACACAGCGCAGGGAGGCTCCTCACTCAGTGAATAACCAATCACATGCTATCACTCAGTGCAGGGAGGCTCCTCACTCCATAACTAACCAGTCACACACTGTCACTCAGTGCAGAGAGGCTCCTCACTCCATAAATAACCAGTCACACACTGTCACTCAGTGCAGGGAGGCTCCTCACTACATAAATAACCAGTCACACACTGTCACTCAGTGCACAGAGGCTCCTCCCTCCATAAATAACCAGTCACACGCTGTCACTCAGTGCAGGGAGGCTCCTCGCTCAGTGAATAACCAGTCACACACTTTCAGTCAGTGCAGGGAGGCTCCTCGCTCCATAAATAACCAGTCACACGCTGTTACTCAGTGCAGGGAGGCTCCTCGCTCTATAAATAATCAGTCACACACTGTCACTCAGTGCAGAGAGACTCCTCGCTCAGTGAATAACCAGTCACATGTTGTGACTCAGTCCAGGGAGGACCCTTGCTCCATACATAACCAGTCACACACTGTCACTCAGTGCAAGGAGGTTCCTCCCTCCAAAAATAACCAGTCACACAGTGTCACTCAGTGCAGAGAGGCTCCTCGCTCCATAAATAACCAGTCACACACTTTCACTCAGTGCAGGGAGGCTCCTCGCTCCATAAATAACTAGTCACATACTGTCACTCAGTGCATGGAGGCTCCTCACTCAGTGAATAACCAGTCACATGCTGCCACTCAGTGCATGGAGGCTCCTCACTCAGTGAATAACCAGTCACACGCTGTCACTCAGTGCAGAGAGGCTCCTCACTCCATAAATAACCAGTCACACACTGTCACTCAGTGCACGGAGGCTCCTCCCTCCATAAATAACCAGTCACACGCTGTCACTCAGTGCAGGGAGGCTCCTCGCTCAGTGAATAACCAGTCACACACTTTCACTCAGTGCAGGGAGGCTCCTCGCTCCATAAATAACCAGTCACACGCTGTCACTCAGTGCAGGGAGGCTCCTCGCTCTATAAATAACCAGTCACACACTGTCACTCAGTGCAGAGAGACTCCTCGCTCAGTGAATAACCAGTCACATGTTGTGACTCAGTCCAGGGAGGCTCCTCGCTCCATAAATAACCAGTCACACGCTGTCACTCAGTGCAGGGAGGCTCCTCCCTCCAAAAATAACCAGTCACACAGTGTCACTCAGTGCAGAGAGGCTCCTCGCTCCATAAATAACCAGTCACACACTTTCACTCAGTGCAGGGAGGCTCCTCGCTCCATAAATAACTAGTCACATACTGTCACTCAGTGCATGGAGGCTCCTCACTCAGTGAATAACCAGTCACATGCTGCCACTCAGTGCATGGAGGCTCCTCACTCAGTGAATAACCAATCACATGCTGTCACTCAGTGCAGGGAGTCTCCTCGCTCAGTGAATAACCAGTCACATGCTCTCACTCAGTGCAGGGAGGCTCCTCACTCCATAAACAACCAGTCACACGCTGTCACTCAGGGCAGGGTGGCTCCTCGCTCAATGAATAACCAGTCACACACTTTCACTCAGTGCATGGAGGCTTCTCGCTCCATAAATAACGAGTCACGTGCTGTCACTCAGTTCAGGGAGACTCCTCTCTCCATAAATACCCAGTGACACCCTGTCACTCCGTGCAGGGAGGCTCCTCGCTCCATCAATAACCAGTCACACGCTGTCACTCAGTGCAGGGAGACTCCTCACTCAGTGAATAACCAGTCACATGCTGTCACTCAGTGAAGGGAGGATCCTCGCTCCATGAATAACTAGTCACATGCTGTCACTCAGTGCAGGGAGGATCCTCGCTCCATCAATAACCAGTCACCTGCTGTCACTCACTGCAGGGAGACTCCTCACTCAGTGAATAACCAGTCACATGCTGTCACTCAGTGCATGGAGGCTTCTCGCTCCATAAATAACCAGTCACACGCTGTCACTCAGTGCAGGGAGACTCCTCACTCAGTGAATAACCAGTCACATGCTGTCACTCAGTGCAGGGAGGATCCTCACTCCATAAATAACCAGTCACACAGTGTCACTCAGTGCAGGGAAGCTCCTCGCTCCATAAATAACCAGTCACACACTGTCACTCAGTACAAGGAGGCTCCTCGCTCTATAAATAACCAGTTACACGCTGTCACACACAACAGGGAGGCTCCTCGCTCAGTGAATAACCAGTCACACACTTTCACTCAGTGCAGGGAGGCTCCTCGCTCCATAAATAACCAGTCACACGCTGTCACTCAGTGCAGGGAGGGTCCTCGCTCCATAAATAACCAGTCACACACTGTCACTCATGGCAGGGAGGCTCCTCACTCTATAAATAACCAGTCACACACTGTCACTCAATGCCGGGAGGCTCCTCACTCCATAAATAACCAGTCAGACGCTGTCGCTCAGTGCAGGGATACTCCTCACTCAGTGAATAACCAGTCACACACTGTCACTCAGTGCAGGGAGACTCCTCCCTCTATAAATAACCAGTCACACACTGTCACTCAGTGCAGGGAGGCTCCTCGCTCAGTGAATAACTAGTCACACACTGTCACTCAGTGCAGGAAGGCTCCTCCCTCCATAAATAACCAGTCTCATGCTGTCACTCAGTACAAGGAGGCTCCTCCCTCCAAAAATAACCAGTCACACAGTGTTACTCAGTGCAGGGAAGCTCCTCACTCCATAACCAGTCACACGCTTTCACTCAGTGCAGAGAGACTCCTCGCTCAGTGAATAACCAGTCACATGTTGTCACTCAGTTCAGGGAGGATCCTCGCTCCATAAATAACCAGTCACACACTGTCACTCAGTGCAAGGAGGTTCCTCCCTCCAAAAATAACCAGTCACACAGTGTCACTCAGTGCAGGGAAGCTCCTCGCTCCATAAATAACCAGTTGCACGCTGTCACTCAGTGCAGGGAAGCTCCTCGCTCTATAAATAACCATTCACATGCTGTCACACAGCGCAGGGAGGCTCCTCACTCAGTGAATAACCAACCACATGCTATCACTCAGTGCAGGGAGGCTCCTCACTCCATAACTAACCAGTCACAAACTGTCACTCAGTGCAGAGAGGCTCCTCACTCCATAAATAACCAGTCACACACTGTCACTCAGTGCAGGGAGGCTCCTCCCTCCATAAATAACCAGTCACACGCTGTCACTCAGTGCAGGGAGGCTCCTCGCTCAGTGAATAACCAGTCACACACTTTTACTCAGTGCAGGGAGGCTCCTCGCTCAATAAATAACCAGTCACACGCTGTCTCTCAGTGCAGGGAGGCTCCTCGCTCTATAAATAACCAGTCACACACTGTCACTCAGTGCAGAGAGACTCCTCGCTCAGTGAATAACCAGTCACATGTTGTGACTCAGTCCAGGGAGGACCCTCGCTCCATAAATAACCAGTCACACACTGTCACTCAGTGCAAGGAGGTACATCCCTCCAAAAATAACCAGTCACACACTGTCACTCAGTGCAGAGAGGCTCCTCGCTCCATAAATAACCAGTCACACACTTTCACTCAGTCCAGGGAGGACCCTCGATCCATAAATAACCAGTCACACACTGTCACTCAGTGCAAGGAGGTTCCTCCCTCCAAAAATAACCAGTCACACACTGTCACTCAGTGCAGAGAGGCTCCTCGCTCAATGAATAACCAGTCACACACTTTCACTCAGTGCATGGAGGCTTCTCGCTCCATAAATAACGAGTCACGTGCTGTCACTCAGTTCAGGGAGACTCCTCTCTCCATAAATAACCAGTGACACCCTGTCACTCAGTGCAGGGAGGCTCCTCGCTCCATGAATAACCAGTCACACGCTGTCACTCAGTGCAGGGAGACTCCTCACTCAGTGAATAACCAGTCACATGCTGTCACTCAGTGAAGGGAGGATCCTCGCTCCATGAATAACTAGTCACATGCTGTCACTCAGTGCAGGGAGGCTCCTCGCTCCATCAATAACCAGTCACACGCTGTCACTCACTGCAGGGAGACTCCTCACTCAGTGAATAACCAGTCACATGCTGTCACTCAGTGCAGGGAGGATCCTCGCTCCATGAATAACCAGTCACATGCTGTCACTCAGTGCAGGGAGGCTCCTCGCTCTATAAATAACCAGTCACACACTGTCACTCAGTGCAGAGAGACTCCTCGCTCAGTGAATAACCAGTCACATGTTGTGACTCAGTCCAGGGAGGCTCCTCGCTCCATAAATAACCAGTCACACGCTGTCACTCAGTGCAGGGAGGCTCCTCCCTCCAAAAATAACCAGTCACACAGTGTCACTCAGTGCAGAGAGGCTCCTCGCTCCATAAATAACCAGTCACACACTTTCACTCAGTGCAGGGAGGCTCCTCGCTCCATAAATAACTAGTCACATACTGTCACTCAGTGCATGGAGGCTCCTCACTCAGTGAATAACCAGTCACATGCTGCCACTCAGTGCATGGAGGCTCCTCACTCAGTGAATAACCAATCACATGCTGTCACTCAGTGCAGGGAGTCTCCTCGCTCAGTGAATAACCAGTCACATGCTCTCACTCAGTGCAGGGAGGCTCCTCGCTCCATAAACAACCAGTCACACGCTGTCACTCAGGGCAGGGTGGCTCCTCGCTCAATGAATAACCAGTCACACACTTTCACTCAGTGCATGGAGGCTTCTCGCTCCATAAATAACGAGTCACGTGCTGTCACTCAGTTCAGGGAGACTCCTCTCTCCATAAATAACCAGTGACACCCTGTCACTCCGTGCAGGGAGGCTCCTCGCTCCATCAATAACCAGTCACACGCTGTCACTCAGTGCAGGGAGACTCCTCACTCAGTGAATAACCAGTCACATGCTGTCACTCAGTGAAGGGAGGATCCTCGCTCCATGAATAACTAGTCACATGCTGTCACTCAGTGCAGGGAGGATCCTCGCTCCATCAATAACCAGTCACCTGCTGTCACTCACTGCAGGGAGACTCCTCACTCAGTGAATAACCAGTCACATGCTGTCACTCAGTGCATGGAGGCTTCTCGCTCCATAAATAACCAGTCACACGCTGTCACTCAGTGCAGGGAGACTCCTCACTCAGTGAATAACCAGTCACATGCTGTCACTCAGTGCAGGGAGGATCCTCACTCCATAAATAACCAGTCACACAGTGTCACTCAGTGCAGGGAAGCTCCTCGCTCCATAAATAACCAGTCACACACTGTCACTCAGTACAAGGAGGCTCCTCGCTCTATAAATAACCAGTTACACGCTGTCACACACAACAGGGAGGCTCCTCGCTCAGTGAATAACCAGTCACACACTTTCACTCAGTGCAGGGAGGCTCCTCGCTCCATAAATAACAAGTCACACGCTGTCACTCAGTGCAGGGAGGGTCGTCTCTCCATAAATAACCAGTCACACACTGTCACTCATGGCAGGGAGGCTCCTCACTCTATAAATAACCAGTCACACACTGTCACTCAATGCCGGGAGGCTCCTCACTCCATAAATAACCAGTCAGACGCTGTCGCTCAGTGCAGGGATACTCCTCACTCAGTGAATAACCAGTCACACACTGTCACTCAGTGCAGGGAGACTCCTCCCTCTATAAATAACCAGTCACACACTGTCACTCAGTGCAGGGAGGCTCCTCGCTCAGTGAATAACTAGTCACACACTGTCACTCAGTGCAGGAAGGCTCCTCCCTCCATAAATAACCAGTCTCATGCTGTCACTCAGTACAAGGAGGCTCCTCCCTCCAAAAATAACCAGTCACACAGTGTTACTCAGTGCAGGGAAGCTCATCACTCCATAACCAGTCACACGCTTTCACTCAGTGCAGAGAGACTCCTCGCTCAGTGAATAACCAGTCACATGTTGTCACTCAGTTCAGGGAGGATCCTCGCTCCATAAATAACCAGTCACACACTGTCACTCAGTGCAAGGAGGTTCCTCCCTCCAAAAATAACCAGTCACACAGTGTCACTCAGTGCAGGGAAGCTCCTCGCTCCATAAATAACCAGTTGCACGCTGTCACTCAGTGCAGGGAAGCTCCTCGCTCTATAAATAACCATTCACATGCTGTCACACAGTGCAGGGAGGCTCCTCACTCAGTGAATAACCAACCACATGCTATCACTCAGTGCAGGGAGGCTCCTCACTCCATAACTAACCAGTCACAAACTGTCACTCAGTGCAGAGAGGCTCCTCACTCCATAAATAACCAGTCACACACTGTCACTCAGTGCAGGGAGGCTCCTCCCTCCATAAATAACCAGTCACATGCTGTCACTCAGTGCAGGGAGGCTCCTCGCTCAGTGAATAACCAGTCACACACTTTTACTCAGTGCATGGAGGCTTCTCGCTCCATAAATAACCAGTCACACGCTGTCACTCAGTGCAGGGAGACTCCTCACTCAGTGAATAACCAGTCACATGCTGTCACTCAGTGCAGGGAGGATCCTCACTCCATAAATAACCAGTCACACAGTGTCACTCAGTGCAGGGAAGCTCCTCGCTCCATAAATAACCAGTCACACACTGTCACTCAGTACAAGGAGGCTCCTCGCTCTATAAATAACCAGTTACACGCTGTCACACACAACAGGGAGGCTCCTCGCTCAGTGAATAACCAGTCACACACTTTCACTCAGTGCAGGGAGGCTCCTCGCTCCATAAATAACAAGTCACACGCTGTCACTCAGTGCAGGGAGGGTCGTCTCTCCATAAATAACCAGTCACACACTGTCACTCATGGCAGGGAGGCTCCTCACTCTATAAATAACCAGTCACACACTGTCACTCAATGCCGGGAGGCTCCTCACTCCATAAATAACCAGTCAGACGCTGTCGCTCAGTGCAGGGATACTCCTCACTCAGTGAATAACCAGTCACACACTGTCACTCAGTGCAGGGAGACTCCTCCCTCTATAAATAACCAGTCACACACTGTCACTCAGTGCAGGGAGGCTCCTCGCTCAGTGAATAACTAGTCACACACTGTCACTCAGTGCAGGAAGGCTCCTCCCTCCATAAATAACCAGTCTCATGCTGTCACTCAGTACAAGGAGGCTCCTCCCTCCAAAAATAACCAGTCACACAGTGTTACTCAGTGCAGGGAAGCTCCTCACTCCATAACCAGTCACACGCTTTCACTCAGTGCAGAGAGACTCCTCGCTCAGTGAATAACCAGTCACATGTTGTCACTCAGTTCAGGGAGGATCCTCGCTCCATAAATAACCAGTCACACACTGTCACTCAGTGCAAGGAGGTTCCTCCCTCCAAAAATAACCAGTCACACAGTGTCACTCAGTGCAGGGAAGCTCCTCGCTCCATAAATAACCAGTTGCACGCTGTCACTCAGTGCAGGGAAGCTCCTCGCTCTATAAATAACCATTCACATGCTGTCACACAGTGCAGGGAGGCTCCTCACTCAGTGAATAACCAACCACATGCTATCACTCAGTGCAGGGAGGCTCCTCACTCCATAACTAACCAGTCACAAACTGTCACTCAGTGCAGAGAGGCTCCTCACTCCATAAATAACCAGTCACACACTGTCACTCAGTGCAGGGAGGCTCCTCCCTCCATAAATAACCAGTCACATGCTGTCACTCAGTGCAGGGAGGCTCCTCGCTCAGTGAATAACCAGTCACACACTTTTACTCAGTGCAGGGAGGCTCCTCGCTCAATAAATAACCAGTCACACGCTGTCTCTCAGTGCAAGGAGGCTCCTCGCTCTATAAATAACCAGTCACACACTGTCACTCAGTGCAGAGAGACTCCTCGCTCAGTGAATAACCAGTCACATGTTGTGACTCAGTCCAGGGAGGACCCTCGCTCCATAAATAACCAGTCACACACTGTCACTCAGTGCAAGGAGGTTCCTCCCTCCAAAAATAACCAGTCACACACTGTCACTCAGTGCAGAGAGGCTCCTCGCTCCATAAATAACCAGTCACACACTTTCACTCAGTCCAGGGAGGACCCTCGATCCATAAATAACCAGTCACACACTGTCACTCAGTGCAAGGAGGTTCCTCCCTCCAAAAATAACCAGTCACACACTGTCACTCAGTGCAGAGAGGCTCCTCGCTCAATGAATAACCAGTCACACACTTTCACTCAGTGCATGGAGGCTTCTCGCTCCATAAATAACGAGTCACGTGCTGTCACTCAGTTCAGGGAGACTCCTCTCTCCATAAATAACCAGTGACACCCTGTCACTCAGTGCAGGGAGGCTCCTCGCTCCATGAATAACCAGTCACACGCTGTCACTCAGTGCAGGGAGACTCCTCACTCAGTGAATAACCAGTCACATGCTGTCACTCAGTGAAGGGAGGATCCTCGCTCCATGAATAACTAGTCACATGCTGTCACTCAGTGCAGGGAGGCTCCTCGCTCCATCAATAACCAGTCACACGCTGTCACTCACTGCAGGGAGACTCCTCACTCAGTGAATAACCAGTCACATGCTGTCACTCAGTGCAGGGAGGATCCTCGCTCCATGAATAACCAGTCACATGCTGTCACTCAGTGCATGGAGGCTTCTCGCTCCATAAATAACCAGTCACACGCTGTCACTCAGTGCAGGGAGACTCCTCACTCAGTGAATAACCAGTCACATGCTGTCACTCAGTGCAGGGAGGATCCTCACTACATAAATAACCAGTCACACAGTGTCACTCAGTGCAGGGAAGCTCCTCGCTCCATAAATAACCAGTCACACACTGTCACTCAGTACAAGGAGGCTCCTCGCTCTATAAATAACCAGTTACACGCTGTCACACACAACAGGGAGGCTCCTCGCTCAGTGAATAACCAGTCACACACTTTCACTCAGTGCAGGGAGGCTCCTCGCTCCATAAATAACCAGTCACACGCTGTCACTCAGTGCAGGGAGGCTCCTCGCTCCATAAATAACCAGTCACACACTGTCACTCATGGCAGGGAGGCTCCTCACTCTATAAATAACCAGTCACACACTGTCACTCAATGCCGGGAGGCTCCTCACTCCATAAATAACCAGTCAGACGCTGTCGCTCAGTGCAGGGATACTCCTCACTCAGTGAATAACCAGTCACACACTGTCACTCAGTGCAGGGAGACTCCTCCCTCCATAAATAACCAGTCACACACTGTCACTCAGTGCAGGGAGGCTCCTCGCTCAGTGAATAACTAGTCACACACTGTCACTCAGTGCAGGAAGGCTCCTCCCTCCATAAATAACCAGTCTCATGCTGTCACTCAGTACAAGGAGGCTCCTCCCTCCAAAAATAACCAGTCACACAGTGTTACTCAGTGCAGGGAAGCTCCTCACTCCATAACCAGTCACACGCTTTCACTCAGTGCAGAGAGACTCCTCGCTCAGTGAATAACCAGTCACATGTTGTCACTCAGTTCAGAGAGGATCCTCGCTCCATAAATAACCAGTCACACACTGTCACTCAGTGCAAGGAGGTTCCTCCCTCCAAAAATAACCAGTCACACAGTGTCACTCAGTGCAGGGAAGCTCCTTGCTCCATAAATAACCAGTCGCACGCTGTCACTCAGTGCAGGGAAGCCCTTCGTCCTAATAACCATTCACATGCTGTCACACAGCGCAGGGAGGCTCCTCACTCAGTGAATAACCAATCACATGCTATCACTCAGTGCAGGGAGGCTCCTCAGTCCATAACTAACCAGTCACACACTGTCACTCAGTGCAGAGAGTCTCCTCACTCCATAAATAACCAGTCACACACTGTCACTCAGTGCAGGGAGGCTCCTCACTCCATAAATAACCAGTCACACACTGTCACTCAGTGCACAGAGGCTCCTCCCTCCATAAATAACCAGTCACACGCTGTCACTCAGTGCAGGGAGGCTCCTCGCTCAGTGAATAACCAGTCACACACTTTCAGTCAGTGCAGGGAGGCTCCTCGCTCCATAAATAACCAGTCACACGCTGTCACTCAGTGCAGGGAGGCTCCTCGCTCTATAAATAATCAGTCACACACTGTCACTCAGTGCAGAGAGACTCCTCGCTCAGTGAATAACCAGTCACATGTTGTGACTCAGTCCAGGGAGGACCCTTGCTCCATACATAACCAGTCACACCCTGTCACTCAGTGCAGGGAGGCTCCTCGCTCCATCAATAACCAGTCACACGCTGTCACTCAGTGCAGGGAGACTCCTCACTCAGTGAATAACCAGTCACATGCTGTCACTCAGTGAAGGGAGGATCCTCGCTCCATGAATAACTAGTCACATGCTGTCACTCAGTGCAGGGAGGCTCCTCGCTCCATCAATAACCAGTCACACGCTGTCACTCACTGCAGGGAGACTCCTCACTCAGTGAATAACCAGTCACATGCTGTCACTCAGTGCAGGGAGGATCCTCGCTCCATGAATAACCAGTCACATGCTGTCACTCAGTGCATGGAGGCTTCTCGCTCCATAAATAACCAGTCACACGCTGTCACTCAGTGCAGGGAGACTCCTCACTCAGTGAATAACCAGTCACATGCTGTCACTCAGTGCAGGGAGGATCCTCACTCCATAAATAACCAGTCACACAGTGTCACTCAGTGCAGGGAAGCTCCTCGCTCCATAAATAACCAGTCACACACTGTCACTCAGTACAAGGAGGCTCCTCGCTCTATAAATAACCAGTTACACGCTGTCACACACAACAGGGAGGCTCCTCGCTCAGTGAATAACCAGTCACACACTTTCACTCAGTGCAGGGAGGCTCCTCGCTCCATAAATAACCAGTCACACCCTGTCACTCAGTGCAGGGAGGCTCCTCGCTCCATAAATAACCAGTCACACACTGTCACTCATGGCAGGGAGGCTCCTCACTCTATAAATAACCAGTCACACACTGTCACTCAATGCCGGGAGGCTCCTCACTCCATAAATAACCAGTCAGACGCTCTCGCTCAGTGCAGGGATACTCCTCACTCAGTGAATAACCAGTCACACACTGTCACTCAGTGCAGGGAGACTCCTCCCTCCATAAATAACCAGTCACACACTGTCACTCAGTGCAGGGAGGCTCCTCGCTCAGTGAATAACTAGTCACACACTGTCACTCAGTGCAGGAAGGCTCCTCCCTCCATAAATAACCAGTCTCATGCTGTCACTCAGTACAAGGAGGCTCCTCCCTCCAAAAATAACCAGTCACACAGTGTTACTCAGTGCAGGGAAGCTCCTCACTCCATAACCAGTCACACGCTTTCACTCAGTGCAGAGAGACTCCTCGCTCAGTGAATAACCAGTCACATGTTGTCACTCAGTTCAGGGAGGATCCTCGCTCCATAAATAACCAGTCACACACTGTCACTCAGTGCAAGGAGGTTCCTCCCTCCAAAAATAACCAGTCACACAGTGTCACTCAGTGCAGGGAAGCTCCTCGCTCCATAAATAACCAGTTGCACGCTGTCACTCAGTGCAGGGAAGCTCCTCGCTCTATAAATAACCATTCACATGCTGTCACACAGTGCAGGGAGGCTCCTCACTCAGTGAATAACCAACCACATGCTATCACTAAGTGCAGGGAGGCTCCTCACTCCATAACTAACCAGTCACAAACTGTCACTCAGTGCAGAGAGGCTCCTCACTCCATAAATAACCAGTCACACACTGTCACTCAGTGCAGGGAGGCTCCTCCCTCCATAAATAACCAGTCACACGCTGTCACTCAGTGCAGGGAGGCTCCTCGCTCAGTGAATAACCAGTCACACACTTTTACTCAGTGCAGGGAGGCTCCTCGCTCAATAAATAACCAGTCACACGCTGTCTCTCAGTGCAAGGAGGTTCCTCCCTCCAAAAATAACCAGTCACACAGTGTCACTCAGTGCAGGGAAGCTCCTCGCTCCATAAATAACCAGTTGCACGCTGTCACTCAGTGCAGGGAAGCTCCTCGCTCTATAAATAACCATTCACATGCTGTCACACAGTGCAGGGAGGCTCCTCACTCAGTGAATAACCAATCACATGCTATCACTCAGTGCAGGGAGGCTCCTCACTCCATAACTAACCAGTCACACACTGTCACTCAGTGCAGAGAGTCTCCTCACTCCATAAATAACCAGTCACACACTGTCACTCAGTGCAGGGAGGCTCCTCACTCCATAAATAACCAGTCACACACTGTCACTCAGTGCACAGAGGCTCCTCCCTCCATAAATAACCAGTCACACGCTGTCACTCAGTGCAGGGAGGCTCCTCGCTCAGTGAATAACCAGTCACACACTTTCAGTCAGTGCAGGGAGGCTCCTCGCTCCATAAATAACCAGTCACACGCTGTCACTCAGTGCAGGGAGGCTCCTCGCTCTATAAATAATCAGTCACACACAGTCACTCAGTGCAGAGAGACTCCTCGCTCAGTGAATAACCAGTCACATGTTGTGACTCAGTCCAGGGAGGACCCTTGCTCCATACATAACCAGTCACACCCTGTCACTCAGTGCAGGGAGGCTCCTCGCTCCATCAATAACCAGTCACACGCTGTCACTCAGTGCAGGGAGACTCCTCACTCAGTGAATAACCATTCACATGCTGTCACTCAGTGAAGGGAGGATCCTCGCTCCATGAATAACTAGTCACATGCTGTCACTCAGTGCAGGGAGGCTCCTCGCTCCATCAATAACCAGTCACACACTGTCACTCACTGCAGGGAGACTCCTCACTCAGTGAATAACCAGTCACATGCTGTCACTCAGTGCAGGGAGGATCCTCGCTCCATGAATAACCAGTCACATGCTGTCACTCAGTGCATGGAGGCTTCTCGCTCCATAAATAACCAGTCACACGCTGTCACTCAGTGCAGGGAGACTCCTCACTCAGTGAATAACCAGTCACATGCTGTCACTCAGTGCAGGGAGGATCCTCACTCCATAAATAACCAGTCACACAGTGTCACTCAGTGCAGGGAAGCTCCTCGCTCCATAAATAACCAGTCACACACTGTCACTCAGTACAAGGAGGCTCCTCGCTCTATAAATAACCAGTTACACGCTGTCACACACAACAGGGAGGCTCCTCGCTCAGTGAATAACCAGTCACACACTTTCACTCAGTGCAGGGAGGCTCCTCGCTCCATAAATAACCAGTCACACCCTGTCACTCAGTGCAGGGAGGCTCCTCGCTCCATAAATAACCAGTCACACACTGTCACTCATGGCAGGGAGGCTCCTCACTCTATAAATAACCAGTCACACACTGTCACTCAATGCCGGGAGGCTCCTCACTCCATAAATAACCAGTCAGACGCTCTCGCTCAGTGCAGGGATACTCCTCACTCAGTGAATAACCAGTCACACACTGTCACTCAGTGCAGGGAGACTCCTCCCTCCATAAATAACCAGTCACACACTGTCACTCAGTGCAGGGAGGCTCCTCGCTCAGTGAATAACTAGTCACACACTGTCACTCAGTGCAGGAAGGCTCCTCCCTCCATAAATAACCAGTCTCATGCTGTCACTCAGTACAAGGAGGCTCCTCCCTCCAAAAATAACCAGTCACACAGTGTTACTCAGTGCAGGGAAGCTCCTCACTCCATAACCAGTCACACGCTTTCACTCAGTGCAGAGAGACTCCTCGCTCAGTGAATAACCAGTCACATGTTGTCACTCAGTTCAGGGAGGATCCTCGCTCCATAAATAACCAGTCACACACTGTCACTCAGTGCAAGGAGGTTCCTCCCTCCAAAAATAACCAGTCACACAGTGTCACTCAGTGCAGGGAAGCTCCTCGCTCCATAAATAACCAGTTGCACGCTGTCACTCAGTGCAGGGAAGCTCCTCGCTCTATAAATAACCATTCACATGCTGTCACACAGTGCAGGGAGGCTCCTCACTCAGTGAATAACCAACCACATGCTATCACTCAGTGCAGGGAGGCTCCTCACTCCATAACTAACCAGTCACAAACTGTCACTCAGTGCAGAGAGGCTCCTCACTCCATAAATAACCAGTCACACACTGTCACTCAGTGCAGGGAGGCTCCTCCCTCCATAAATAACCAGTCACACGCTGTCACTCAGTGCAGGGAGGCTCCTCGCTCAGTGAATAACCAGTCACACACTTTTACTCAGTGCAGGGAGGCTCCTCGCTCAATAAATAACCAGTCACACGCTGTCTCTCAGTGCAAGGAGGTTCCTCCCTCCAAAAATAACCAGTCACACAGTGTCACTCAGTGCAGGGAAGCTCCTCGCTCCATAAATAACCAGTTGCACGCTGTCACTCAGTGCAGGGAAGCTCCTCGCTCTATAAATAACCATTCACATGCTGTCACACAGTGCAGGGAGGCTCCTCACTCAGTGAATAACCAACCACATGCTATCACTCAGTGCAGGGAGGCTCCTCACTCCATAACTAACCAGTCACAAACTGTCACTCAGTGCAGAGAGGCTCCTCACTCCATAAATAACCAGTCACACACTGTCACTCAGTGCAGGGAGGCTCCTCCCTCCATAAATAACCAGTCACACGCTGTCACTCAGTGCAGGGAGGCTCCTCGCTCAGTGAATAACCAGTCACACACTTTTACTCAGTGCAGGGAGGCTCCTCCCTCCATAAATAACCAGTCACACGCTGTCACTCAGTGCAGGGAGGCTCCTCGCTCAGTGAATAACCAGTCACACACTTTTACTCAGTGCAGGGAGGCTCCTCGCTCAATAAATAACCAGTCACACGCTGTCTCTCAGTGCAGAGAGACTCCTCGCTCAGTGAATAACCAGTCACATGTTGTGACTCAGTCCAGGGAGGACCCTCGCTCCATAAATAACCAGTCACACACTGTCACTCAGTGCAAGGAGGTTCCTCCCTCCAAAAATAACCAGTCACACACTGTCACTCAGTGTAGAGAGGCTCCTCGCTCCATAAATAACCAGTCACACACTTTCACTCAGTGCAGGGAGGCTCCTCGCTCCATAAATAACTAGTGACATACTGTCACTCAGTGCATGGAGGCTCCTCACTCAGTGAATAACCAGTCACATGCTGCCACTCAGTGCATGGAGGCTCCACACTCAGTGAATAACCAATCACCTGCTGTCACTCAGTGCAGGGAGTCTCCTCGCTCAGTGAATAACCAGTCACATGCTCTCACTCAGTGCAGGGAGGCTCCTCGCTCCATAAATAACCAGTCACACTCTGTCACTCAGTGCAGGGTGGCTCCTCGCTCAATGAATAACCAGTCACACACTTTCACTCAGTGCAGGGAGGCTCCTCGCTCCATAAATAACTAGTCACATACTGTCACTCAGTGCATGGAGGCTCCTCACTCAGTGAATAACCAGTCACATGCTGCCACTCAGTGCATGGAGGCTCCACACTCAGTGAATAACCAATCACCTGCTGTCACTCAGTGCAGGGAGTCTCCTCGCTCAGTGAATAACCAGTCACATGCTCTCACTCAGTGCAGAGAGGCTCCTCGCTCCATAAATAACCAGTCACACACTTTCACTCAGTGCAGGGAGGCTCCTCGCTCCATAAATAACTAGTCACATACTGTCACTCAGTGCATGGAGGCTCCTCACTCAGTGAATAACCAGTCACATGCTGCCACTCAGTGCATGGAGGCTCCTCACTCAGTGAATAACCAGTCACACGCTGTCACTCAGTGCAGAGAGGCTCCTCACTCCATAAATAACCAGTCACACACTGTCACTCAGTGCACGGAGGCTCCTCCCTCCATAAATAACCAGTCACACGCTGTCACTCAGTGCAGGGAGGCTCCTCGCTCAGTGAATAACCAGTCACACACTTTCACTCAGTGCAGGGAGGCTCCTCGCTCCATAAATAACCAGTCACACGCTGTCACTCAGTGCAGGGAGGCTCCTCGCTCTATAAATAACCAGTCACACACTGTCACTCAGTGCAGAGAGACTCCTCGCTCAGTGAATAACCAGTCACATGTTGTGACTCAGTCCAGGGAGGACCCTTGCTCCATACATAACCAGTCACACACTGTCACTCAGTGCAAGGAGGTTCCTCCCTCCAAAAATAACCAGTCACACAGTGTCACTCAGTGCAGAGAGGCTCCTCGCTCCATAAATAACCAGTCACACACTTTCACTCAGTGCAGGGAGGCTCCTCGCTCCATAAATAACTAGTCACATACTGTCACTCAGTGCATGGAGGCTCCTCACTCAGTGAATAACCAGTCACATGCTGCCACTCAGTGCATGGAGGCTCCTCACTCAGTGAATAACCAATCACATGCTGTCACTCAGTGCAGGGAGTCTCCTCGCTCAGTGAATAACCAGTCACATGCTCTCACTCAGTGCAGGGAGGCTCCTCGCTCCATAAATAACCAGTCACACGCTGTCACTCAGTGCAGGGTGGCTCCTCGCTCAATGAATAACCAGTCACACACTTTCACTCAGTGCATGGAGGCTTCTCGCTCCATAAATAACGAGTCACATGCTGTCACTCAGTGCAGGGAGACTCCTCTCTCCATAAATAACCAGTGACACCCTGTCACTCAGTGGAGGGAGGCTCCTCGCTCCATCAATAACCAGTCACACGCTGTCACTCAGTGCAGGGAGACTCCTCACTCAGTGAATAACCAGTCACATGCTGTCACTCAGTGAAGGGAGGATCCTCGCTCCATGAATAACCAGTCACATGCTGTCACTCAGTGCATGGAGGCTTCTCGCTCCATAAATAACCAGTCACACACTGTCACTCAGTGCAGGGAGACTCCTCACTCAGTGAATAACCAGTCACATGCTGTCACTCAGTGCAGGGAAGCTCCTCGCTCCATAAATAACCAGTCACACACTGTCACTCAGTACAAGGAGGCTCCTCACTCTATAAATAACCAGTTACACGCTGTCACACACAACAGGGAGGCTCCTCGCTCAGTGAATAACCAGTCACACACTTTCACTCAGTGCAGGGAGCCTCCTCGCTCCATAAATAACCAGTCACACGCTGTCACTCAGTGCAGGGAGGCTCCTCGCTCCATAAATAACCAGTCACACACTGTCACTCATGGCAGGGAGGCTCCTCACTCTATAAATAACCAGTCACACACTGTCACTCAATGCCGGGAGGCTCCTCACTCCATAAATAACCAGTCAGACGCTGTCGCTCAGTGTAGGGATACTCCTCACTCAGTGAATAACCAGTCACACACTGTCACTCAGTGCATGGAGGCTCCTCACTCAGTGAATAACCAGTCACACGCTGTCACTCAGTGCAGAGAGGCTCCTCACTCCATAAATAACCAGTCACACACTGTCACTCAGTGCACGGAGGCTCCTCCCTCCATAAATAACCAGTCACACGCTGTCACTCAGTGCAGGGAGGCTCCTCGCTCAGTGAATAACCAGTCACACACTTTCACTCAGTGCAGGGAGGCTCCTCGCTCCATAAATAACCAGTCACACGCTGTCACTCAGTGCAGGGAGGCTCCTCGCTCTATAAATAACCAGTCACACACTGTCACTCAGTGCAGAGAGACTCCTCGCTCAGTGAATAACCAGTCACATGTTGTGACTCAGTCCAGGGAGGACCCTTGCTCCATACATAACCAGTCACACACTGTCACTCAGTGCAAGGAGGTTCCTCCCTCCAAAAATAACCAGTCACACAGTGTCACTCAGTGCAGAGAGGCTCCTCGCTCCATAAATAACCAGTCACACACTTTCACTCAGTGCAGGGAGGCTCCTCGCTCCATAAATAACTAGTCACATACTGTCACTCAGTGCATGGAGGCTCCTCACTCAGTGAATAACCAGTCACATGCTGCCACTCAGTGCATGGAGGCTCCTCACTCAGTGAATAACCAATCACATGCTGTCACTCAGTGCAGGGAGTCTCCTCGCTCAGTGAATAACCAGTCACATGCTCTCACTCAGTGCAGGGAGGCTCCTCGCTCCATAAATAACCAGTCACACGCTGTCACTCAGTGCAGGGTGGCTCCTCGCTCAATGAATAACCAGTCACACACTTTCACTCAGTGCATGGAGGCTTCTCGCTCCATAAATAACGAGTCACGTGCTGTCACTCAGTGCAGGGAGACTCCTCTCTCCATAAATAACCAGTGACACCCTGTCACTCAGTGGAGGGAGGCTCCTCGCTCCATCAATAACCAGTCACACGCTGTCACTCAGTGCAGGGAGACTCCTCACTCAGTGAATAACCAGTCACATGCTGTCACTCAGTGAAGGGAGGATCCTCGCTCCATGAATAACCAGTCACATGCTGTCACTCAGTGCATGGAGGCTTCTCGCTCCATAAATAACCAGTCACACACTGTCACTCAGTGCAGGGAGACTCCTCACTCAGTGAATAACCAGTCACATGCTGTCACTCAGTGCAGGGAAGCTCCTCACTCCATAAATAACCAGTCACACACTGTCACTCAGTACAAGGAGGCTCCTCACTCTATAAATAACCAGTTACACGCTGTCACACACAACAGGGAGGCTCCTCGCTCAGTGAATAACCAGTCACACACTTTCACTCAGTGCAGGGAGGCTCCTCGCTCCATAAATAACCAGTCACACGCTGTCACTCAGTGCAGGGAGGCTCCTCGCTCCATAAATAACCAGTCACACACTGTCACTCATGGCAGGGAGGCTCCTCACTCTATAAATAACCAGTCACACACTGTCACTCAATGCCGGGAGGCTCCTCACTCCATAAATAACCAGTCAGACGCTGTCGCTCAGTGTAGGGATACTCCTCACTCAGTGAATAACCAGTCACACACTGTCACTCAGTGCAGGGAGACTCCTCCCTCCATAAATAACCAGTCACACACCGTCACTCAGTGCAGGGAGGCTCCTCGCTCAGTGAATAACTAGTCACACACTGTCACTCAGTGCAGGAAGGCTCCTCCCTCCATAAATAACCAGTCTCATGCTGTCACTCAGTACAAGGAGGCTCCTCCCTCCAAAAATAACCAGTCACACAGTGTTACTCAGTGCAGGGAAGCTCCTCACTCCATAACCAGTCACACGCTTTCACTCAGTGCAGAGAGACTCCTCGCTCAGTGAATAACCAGTCACATGTTGTCACTCAGTTCAGGGAGGATCCTCGCTCCATAAATAACCAGTCACACACTGTCACTCAGTGCAAGGAGGTTCCTCCCTCCACAAATAACCAGTCACACAGTGTCACTCAGTGCAGGGAAGCTCCTCGCTCCATAAATAACCAGTCGCACGCTGTCACTCAGTGCAGGGAAGCTCCTCGCTCTATAAATAACCATTCACATGCTGTCACACAGCGCAGGGAGGCTCCTCACTCAGTGAATAACCAACCACATGCTATCACTCAGTGCAGGGAGGCTCCTCACTCCATAAATAACCCGTCACAAACTGTACTCAGTGCAGAGAGGCTCCTCACTCCATAAATAACCAGTCACACACTGTCACTCAGTGCAGGGAGGCTCCTCCCTCCATAAATAACCAGTCACACGCTGTCACTCAGTGCAGGGAGGCTCCTCGCTCAGTGAATAACCAGTCACACACTTTTACTCAGTGCAGGGAGGCTCCTCGCTCAATAAATAACCAGTCACACGCTGTCTCTCAGTGCAGGGAGGCTCCTCGCTCTATAAATAACCAGTCACACACTGTCACTCAGTGCAGAGAGACTCCTCGCTCAGTGAATAACCAGTCACATGTTGTGACTCAGTCCAGGGAGGACCCTCGCTCCATAAATAACCAGTCACACACTGTCACTCAGTGAAAGGAGGTTCCTCCCTCCAAAAATAACCAGTCACACACTGTCACTCAGTGCAGAGAGGCTCCTCACTCCATAAATAACCAGTCACAGACTTTCACTCAGTGCAGGGAGGCTCCTCGCTCCATAAATAACTAGTCACATACTGTCACTCAGTGCATGGAGGCTCCTCACTCAGTGAATAACCAGTCACATGCTGCCACTCAGTGCATGGAGGCTCCACACTCAGTGAATAACCAATCACCTGCTGTCACTCAGTGCAGGGAGTCTCCTCGCTCAGTGAATAACCAGTCACATGCTCTCACTCAGTGCAGGGAGGCTCCTCGCTCCATAAATAACCAGTCACACGCTGTCACTCAGTGCAGGGTGGCTCCTCGCTCAATGAATAACCAGTCACACACTTTCACTCAGTGCATGGAGGCTTCTCGCTCCATAAATAACCAGTCACACGCTGTCACTCAGTGCAGAGAGACTCCTCGCTCAGTGAATAACCAGTCACATGTTGTCACTCAGTGCAGGGAGGATCCTCGCTCCATGAATAACCAGTCACACACTGTCACTCAGTGCAGGGAGGCTCCTCGCTCCATAAATAACTTGTCACATACTGTCACTCAGTGCATGGAGGCTCCTCACTCAGTGAATAACCAGTCACATGCTGCCACTCAGTGCATGGAGGCTCCTCACTCAGTGAATAACCAATCACATGCTGTCACTCAGTGCAGGGAGTCTCCTCGCTCAGTGAATAACTAGGCACATGCTCTCACTCAGTGCAGGGAGGCTCCTCGCTCCATAAATAACCAGTCACACGCTGTCACTCAGTGCAGGGAGGCTCCTCGCTCTATAAATAATCAGTCACACACAGTCACTCAGTGCAGAGAGACTCCTCGCTCAGTGAATAACCAGTCACATGTTGTGACTCAGTCCAGGGAGGACCCTTGCTCCATACATAACCAGTCACACCCTGTCACTCAGTGCAGGGAGGCTCCTCGCTCCATCAATAACCAGTCACACGCTGTCACTCAGTGCAGGGAGACTCCTCACTCAGTGAATAACCAGTCACATGCTGTCACTCAGTGAAGGGAGGATCCTCGCTCCATGAATAACTAGTCACATGCTGTCACTCAGTGCAGGGAGGCTCCTCGCTCCATCAATAACCAGTCACACGCTGTCACTCACTGCAGGGAGACTCCTCACTCAGTGAATAACCAGTCACATGCTGTCACTCAGTGCAGGGAGGATCCTCGCTCCATGAATAACCAGTCACATGCTGTCACTCAGTGGATGGAGGCTTCTCGCTCCATAAATAACCAGTCACACGCTGTCACTCAGTGCAGGGAGACTCCTCACTCAGTGAATAACCAGTCACATGCTGTCACTCAGTGCAGGGAGGATCCTCACTCCATAAATAACCAGTCACACAGTGTCACTCAGTGCAGGGAAGCTCCTCGCTCCATAAATAACCAGTCACACACTGTCACTCAGTACAAGGAGGCTCCTCGCTCTATAAATAACCAGTTACACGCTGTCACACACAACAGGGAGGCTCCTCGCTCAGTGAATAACCAGTCACACACTTTCACTCAGTGCAGGGAGGCTCCTCGCTCCATAAATAACCAGTCACACCCTGTCACTCAGTGCAGGGAGGCTCCTCGCTCCATAAATAACCAGTCACACACTGTCACTCATGGCAGGGAGGCTCCTCACTCTATAAATAACCAGTCACACACTGTCACTCAATGCCGGGAGGCTCCTCACTCCATAAATAACCAGTCAGACGCTCTCGCTCAGTGCAGGGATACTCCTCACTCAGTGAATAACCAGTCACACACTGTCACTCAGTGCAGGGAGACTCCTCCCTCCATAAATAACCAGTCACACACTGTCACTCAGTGCAGGGAGGCTCCTCGCTCAGTGAATAACTAGTCACACACTGTCACTCAGTGCAGGAAGGCTCCTCCCTCCATAAATAACCAGTCTCATGCTGTCACTCAGTACAAGGAGGCTCCTCCCTCCAAAAATAACCAGTCACACAGTGTTACTCAGTGCAGGGAAGCTCCTCACTCCATAACCAGTCACACGCTTTCACTCAGTGCAGAGAGACTCCTCGCTCAGTGAATAACCAGTCACATGTTGTCACTCAGTTCAGGGAGGATCCTCGCTCCATAAATAACCAGTCACACACTGTCACTCAGTGCAAGGAGGTTCCTCCCTCCAAAAATAACCAGTCACACAGTGTCACTCAGTGCAGGGAAGCTCCTCGCTCAGTGAATAACCAGTCACATGTTGTCACTCAGTTCAGGGAGGATCCTCGCTCCATAAATAACCAGTCACACACTGTCACTCAGTGCAAGGAGGTTCCTCCCTCCAAAAATAACCAGTCACACAGTGTCACTCAGTGCAGGGAAGCTCCTCGCTCCATAAATAACCAGTTGCACGCTGTCACTCAGTGCAGGGAAGCTCCTCGCTCTATAAATAACCATTCACATGCTGTCACACAGTGCAGGGAGGCTCCTCACTCAGTGAATAACCAACCACATGCTATCACTCAGTGCAGGGAGGCTCCTCACTCCATAACTAACCAGTCACACACTGTCACTCAGTGCAGGGAGGCTCCTCCCTCCATAAATAACCAGTCACACGCTGTCACTCAGTGCAGGGAGGCTCCTCGCTCAGTGAATAACCAGTCACACACTTTTACTCAGTGCAGGGAGGCTCCTCGCTCAATAAATAACCAGTCACACGCTGTCTCTCAGTGCAAGGAGGTTCCTCCCTCCAAAAATAACCAGTCACACAGTGTCACTCAGTGCAGGGAAGCTCCTCGCTCCATAAATAACCAGTTGCACGCTGTCACTCAGTGCAGGGAAGCTCCTCGCTCTATAAATAACCATTCACATGCTGTCACACAGTGCAGGGAGGCTCCTCACTCAGTGAATAACCAACCACATGCTATCACTCAGTGCAGGGAGGCTCCTCACTCCATAACTAACCAGTCACAAACTGTCACTCAGTGCAGAGAGGCTCCTCACTCCATAAATAACCAGTCACACACTGTCACTCAGTGCAGGGAGGCTCCTCCCTCCATAAATAACCAGTCACACGCTGTCACTCAGTGCAGGGAGGCTCCTCGCTCAGTGAATAACCAGTCACACACTTTTACTCAGTGCAGGGAGGCTCCTCCCTCCATAAATAACCAGTCACACGCTGTCACTCAGTGCAGGGAGGCTCCTCGCTCAGTGAATAACCAGTCACACACTTTTACTCAGTGCAGGGAGGCTCCTCGCTCAATAAATAACCAGTCACACGCTGTCTCTCAGTGCAGAGAGACTCCTCGCTCAGTGAATAACCAGTCACATGTTGTGACTCAGTCCAGGGAGGACCCTCGCTCCATAAATAACCAGTCACACACTGTCACTCAGTGCAAGGAGGTTCCTCCCTCCAAAAATAACCAGTCACACACTGTCACTCAGTGTAGAGAGGCTCCTCGCTCCATAAATAACCAGTCACACACTTTCACTCAGTGCAGGGAGGCTCCTCGCTCCATAAATAACTAGTGACATACTGTCACTCAGTGCATGGAGGCTCCTCACTCAGTGAATAACCAGTCACATGCTGCCACTCAGTGCATGGAGGCTCCACACTCAGTGAATAACCAATCACCTGCTGTCACTCAGTGCAGGGAGTCTCCTCGCTCAGTGAATAACCAGTCACATGCTCTCACTCAGTGCAGGGAGGCTCCTCGCTCCATAAATAACCAGTCACACTCTGTCACTCAGTGCAGGGTGGCTCCTCGCTCAATGAATAACCAGTCACACACTTTCACTCAGTGCAGGGAGGCTCCTCGCTCCATAAATAACTAGTCACATACTGTCACTCAGTGCATGGAGGCTCCTCACTCAGTGAATAACCAGTCACATGCTGCCACTCAGTGCATGGAGGCTCCACACTCAGTGAATAACCAATCACCTGCTGTCACTCAGTGCAGGGAGTCTCCTCGCTCAGTGAATAACCAGTCACATGCTCTCACTCAGTGCAGAGAGGCTCCTCGCTCCATAAATAACCAGTCACACACTTTCACTCAGTGCAGGGAGGCTCCTCGCTCCATAAATAACTAGTCACATACTGTCACTCAGTGCATGGAGGCTCCTCACTCAGTGAATAACCAGTCACATGCTGCCACTCAGTGCATGGAGGCTCCTCACTCAGTGAATAACCAGTCACACGCTGTCACTCAGTGCAGAGAGGCTCCTCACTCCATAAATAACCAGTCACACACTGTCACTCAGTGCACGGAGGCTCCTCCCTCCATAAATAACCAGTCACACGCTGTCACTCAGTGCAGGGAGGCTCCTCGCTCAGTGAATAACCAGTCACACACTTTCACTCAGTGCAGGGAGGCTCCTCGCTCCATAAATAACCAGTCACACGCTGTCACTCAGTGCAGGGAGGCTCCTCGCTCTATAAATAACCAGTCACACACTGTCACTCAGTGCAGAGAGACTCCTCGCTCAGTGAATAACCAGTCACATGTTGTGACTCAGTCCAGGGAGGACCCTTGCTCCATACATAACCAGTCACACACTGTCACTCAGTGCAAGGAGGTTCCTCCCTCCAAAAATAACCAGTCACACAGTGTCACTCAGTGCAGAGAGGCTCCTCGCTCCATAAATAACCAGTCACACACTTTCACTCAGTGCAGGGAGGCTCCTCGCTCCATAAATAACTAGTCACATACTGTCACTCAGTGCATGGAGGCTCCTCACTCAGTGAATAACCAGTCACATGCTGCCACTCAGTGCATGGAGGCTCCTCACTCAGTGAATAACCAATCACATGCTGTCACTCAGTGCAGGGAGTCTCCTCGCTCAGTGAATAACCAGTCACATGCTCTCACTCAGTGCAGGGAGGCTCCTCGCTCCATAAATAACCAGTCACACGCTGTCACTCAGTGCAGGGTGGCTCCTCGCTCAATGAATAACCAGTCACACACTTTCACTCAGTGCATGGAGGCTTCTCGCTCCATAAATAACGAGTCACATGCTGTCACTCAGTGCAGGGAGACTCCTCTCTCCATAAATAACCAGTGACACCCTGTCACTCAGTGGAGGGAGGCTCCTCGCTCCATCAATAACCAGTCACACGCTGTCACTCAGTGCAGGGAGACTCCTCACTCAGTGAATAACCAGTCACATGCTGTCACTCAGTGAAGGGAGGATCCTCGCTCCATGAATAACCAGTCACATGCTGTCACTCAGTGCATGGAGGCTTCTCGCTCCATAAATAACCAGTCACACACTGTCACTCAGTGCAGGGAGACTCCTCACTCAGTGAATAACCAGTCACATGCTGTCACTCAGTGCAGGGAAGCTCCTCGCTCCATAAATAACCAGTCACACACTGTCACTCAGTACAAGGAGGCTCCTCACTCTATAAATAACCAGTTACACGCTGTCACACACAACAGGGAGGCTCCTCGCTCAGTGAATAACCAGTCACACACTTTCACTCAGTGCAGGGAGCCTCCTCGCTCCATAAATAACCAGTCACACGCTGTCACTCAGTGCAGGGAGGCTCCTCGCTCCATAAATAACCAGTCACACACTGTCACTCATGGCAGGGAGGCTCCTCACTCTATAAATAACCAGTCACACACTGTCACTCAATGCCGGGAGGCTCCTCACTCCATAAATAACCAGTCAGACGCTGTCGCTCAGTGTAGGGATACTCCTCACTCAGTGAATAACCAGTCACACACTGTCACTCAGTGCATGGAGGCTCCTCACTCAGTGAATAACCAGTCACACGCTGTCACTCAGTGCAGAGAGGCTCCTCACTCCATAAATAACCAGTCACACACTGTCACTCAGTGCACGGAGGCTCCTCCCTCCATAAATAACCAGTCACACGCTGTCACTCAGTGCAGGGAGGCTCCTCGCTCAGTGAATAACCAGTCACACACTTTCACTCAGTGCAGGGAGGCTCCTCGCTCCATAAATAACCAGTCACACGCTGTCACTCAGTGCAGGGAGGCTCCTCGCTCTATAAATAACCAGTCACACACTGTCACTCAGTGCAGAGAGACTCCTCGCTCAGTGAATAACCAGTCACATGTTGTGACTCAGTCCAGGGAGGACCCTTGCTCCATACATAACCAGTCACACACTGTCACTCAGTGCAAGGAGGTTCCTCCCTCCAAAAATAACCAGTCACACAGTGTCACTCAGTGCAGAGAGGCTCCTCGCTCCATAAATAACCAGTCACACACTTTCACTCAGTGCAGGGAGGCTCCTCGCTCCATAAATAACTAGTCACATACTGTCACTCAGTGCATGGAGGCTCCTCACTCAGTGAATAACCAGTCACATGCTGCCACTCAGTGCATGGAGGCTCCTCACTCAGTGAATAACCAATCACATGCTGTCACTCAGTGCAGGGAGTCTCCTCGCTCAGTGAATAACCAGTCACATGCTCTCACTCAGTGCAGGGAGGCTCCTCGCTCCATAAATAACCAGTCACACGCTGTCACTCAGTGCAGGGTGGCTCCTCGCTCAATGAATAACCAGTCACACACTTTCACTCAGTGCATGGAGGCTTCTCGCTCCATAAATAACGAGTCACATGCTGTCACTCAGTGCAGGGAGACTCCTCTCTCCATAAATAACCAGTGACACCCTGTCACTCAGTGGAGGGAGGCTCCTCGCTCCATCAATAACCAGTCACACGCTGTCACTCAGTGCAGGGAGACTCCTCACTCAGTGAATAACCAGTCACATGCTGTCACTCAGTGAAGGGAGGATCCTCGCTCCATGAATAACCAGTCACATGCTGTCACTCAGTGCATGGAGGCTTCTCGCTCCATAAATAACCAGTCACACACTGTCACTCAGTGCAGGGAGACTCCTCACTCAGTGAATAACCAGTCACATGCTGTCACTCAGTGCAGGGAAGCTCCTCGCTCCATAAATAACCAGTCACACACTGTCACTCAGTACAAGGAGGCTCCTCACTCTATAAATAACCAGTTACACGCTGTCACACACAACAGGGAGGCTCCTCGCTCAGTGAATAACCAGTCACACACTTTCACTCAGTGCAGGGAGCCTCCTCGCTCCATAAATAACCAGTCACACGCTGTCACTCAGTGCAGGGAGGCTCCTCGCTCCATAAATAACCAGTCACACACTGTCACTCATGGCAGGGAGGCTCCTCACTCTATAAATAACCAGTCACACACTGTCACTCAATGCCGGGAGGCTCCTCACTCCATAAATAACCAGTCAGACGCTGTCGCTCAGTGTAGGGATACTCCTCACTCAGTGAATAACCAGTCACACACTGTCACTCAGTGCATGGAGGCTCCTCACTCAGTGAATAACCAGTCACACGCTGTCACTCAGTGCAGAGAGGCTCCTCACTCCATAAATAACCAGTCACACACTGTCACTCAGTGCACGGAGGCTCCTCCCTCCATAAATAACCAGTCACACGCTGTCACTCAGTGCAGGGAGGCTCCTCGCTCAGTGAATAACCAGTCACACACTTTCACTCAGTGCAGGGAGGCTCCTCGCTCCATAAATAACCAGTCACACGCTGTCACTCAGTGCAGGGAGGCTCCTCGCTCTATAAATAACCAGTCACACACTGTCACTCAGTGCAGAGAGACTCCTCGCTCAGTGAATAACCAGTCACATGTTGTGACTCAGTCCAGGGAGGACCCTTGCTCCATACATAACCAGTCACACACTGTCACTCAGTGCAAGGAGGTTCCTCCCTCCAAAAATAACCAGTCACACAGTGTCACTCAGTGCAGAGAGGCTCCTCGCTCCATAAATAACCAGTCACACACTTTCACTCAGTGCAGGGAGGCTCCTCGCTCCATAAATAACTAGTCACATACTGTCACTCAGTGCATGGAGGCTCCTCACTCAGTGAATAACCAGTCACATGCTGCCACTCAGTGCATGGAGGCTCCTCACTCAGTGAATAACCAATCACATGCTGTCACTCAGTGCAGGGAGTCTCCTCGCTCAGTGAATAACCAGTCACATGCTCTCACTCAGTGCAGGGAGGCTCCTCGCTCCATAAATAACCAGTCACACGCTGTCACTCAGTGCAGGGTGGCTCCTCGCTCAATGAATAACCAGTCACACACTTTCACTCAGTGCATGGAGGCTTCTCGCTCCATAAATAACGAGTCACGTGCTGTCACTCAGTGCAGGGAGACTCCTCTCTCCATAAATAACCAGTGACACCCTGTCACTCAGTGGAGGGAGGCTCCTCGCTCCATCAATAACCAGTCACACGCTGTCACTCAGTGCAGGGAGACTCCTCACTCAGTGAATAACCAGTCACATGCTGTCACTCAGTGAAGGGAGGATCCTCGCTCCATGAATAACCAGTCACATGCTGTCACTCAGTGCATGGAGGCTTCTCGCTCCATAAATAACCAGTCACACACTGTCACTCAGTGCAGGGAGACTCCTCACTCAGTGAATAACCAGTCACATGCTGTCACTCAGTGCAGGGAAGCTCCTCACTCCATAAATAACCAGTCACACACTGTCACTCAGTACAAGGAGGCTCCTCACTCTATAAATAACCAGTTACACGCTGTCACACACAACAGGGAGGCTCCTCGCTCAGTGAATAACCAGTCACACACTTTCACTCAGTGCAGGGAGGCTCCTCGCTCCATAAATAACCAGTCACACGCTGTCACTCAGTGCAGGGAGGCTCCTCGCTCCATAAATAACCAGTCACACACTGTCACTCATGGCAGGGAGGCTCCTCACTCTATAAATAACCAGTCACACACTGTCACTCAATGCCGGGAGGCTCCTCACTCCATAAATAACCAGTCAGACGCTGTCGCTCAGTGTAGGGATACTCCTCACTCAGTGAATAACCAGTCACACACTGTCACTCAGTGCAGGGAGACTCCTCCCTCCATAAATAACCAGTCACACACCGTCACTCAGTGCAGGGAGGCTCCTCGCTCAGTGAATAACTAGTCACACACTGTCACTCAGTGCAGGAAGGCTCCTCCCTCCATAAATAACCAGTCTCATGCTGTCACTCAGTACAAGGAGGCTCCTCCCTCCAAAAATAACCAGTCACACAGTGTTACTCAGTGCAGGGAAGCTCCTCACTCCATAACCAGTCACACGCTTTCACTCAGTGCAGAGAGACTCCTCGCTCAGTGAATAACCAGTCACATGTTGTCACTCAGTTCAGGGAGGATCCTCGCTCCATAAATAACCAGTCACACACTGTCACTCAGTGCAAGGAGGTTCCTCCCTCCACAAATAACCAGTCACACAGTGTCACTCAGTGCAGGGAAGCTCCTCGCTCCATAAATAACCAGTCGCACGCTGTCACTCAGTGCAGGGAAGCTCCTCGCTCTATAAATAACCATTCACATGCTGTCACACAGCGCAGGGAGGCTCCTCACTCAGTGAATAACCAACCACATGCTATCACTCAGTGCAGGGAGGCTCCTCACTCCATAAATAACCCGTCACAAACTGTACTCAGTGCAGAGAGGCTCCTCACTCCATAAATAACCAGTCACACACTGTCACTCAGTGCAGGGAGGCTCCTCCCTCCATAAATAACCAGTCACACGCTGTCACTCAGTGCAGGGAGGCTCCTCGCTCAGTGAATAACCAGTCACACACTTTTACTCAGTGCAGGGAGGCTCCTCGCTCAATAAATAACCAGTCACACGCTGTCTCTCAGTGCAGGGAGGCTCCTCGCTCTATAAATAACCAGTCACACACTGTCACTCAGTGCAGAGAGACTCCTCGCTCAGTGAATAACCAGTCACATGTTGTGACTCAGTCCAGGGAGGACCCTCGCTCCATAAATAACCAGTCACACACTGTCACTCAGTGAAAGGAGGTTCCTCCCTCCAAAAATAACCAGTCACACACTGTCACTCAGTGCAGAGAGGCTCCTCACTCCATAAATAAAGAGTCACAGACTTTCACTCAGTGCAGGGAGGCTCCTCGCTCCATAAATAACTAGTCACATACTGTCACTCAGTGCATGGAGGCTCCTCACTCAGTGAATAACCAGTCACATGCTGCCACTCAGTGCATGGAGGCTCCACACTCAGTGAATAACCAATCACCTGCTGTCACTCAGTGCAGGGAGTCTCCTCACTCAGTGAATAACCAGTCACATGCTCTCACTCAGTGCAGGGAGGCTCCTCGCTCCATAAATAACCAGTCACACGCTGTCACTCAGTGCAGGGTGGCTCCTCGCTCAATGAATAACCAGTCACACACTTTCACTCAGTGCATGGAGGCTTCTCGCTCCATAAATAACCAGTCACACGCTGTCACTCAGTGCAGAGAGACTCCTCGCTCAGTGAATAACCAGTCACATGTTGTCACTCAGTGCAGGGAGGATCCTCGCTCCATGAATAACCAGTCACACACTGTCACTCAGTGCAGGGAGGCTCCTCGCTCCATAAATAACTTGTCACATACTGTCACTCAGTGCATGGAGGCTCCTCACTCAGTGAATAACCAGTCACATGCTGCCACTCAGTGCATGGAGGCTCCTCACTCAGTGAATAACCAATCACATGCTGTCACTCAGTGCAGGGAGTCTCCTCGCTCAGTGAATAACTAGGCACATGCTCTCACTCAGTGCAGGGAGGCTCCTCGCTCCATAAATAACCAGTCACACGCTGTCACTCAGTGCAGGGTGGCTCCTCTCTCAATGAATAACCAGTCAAACACTTTCACTCAGTGCATGGAGGCTTCTAGCTCCATAAATAACGAGTCACGTGCTGTCACTCAGTGCAGGGAGTCTCCTCTCTCCATAAATAACCAGTGACACCCTGTCACTCAGTGCAGGGGGGCTCCTCGCTCCATCAATAACCAGTCACACGCTGTCACTCAGTGCAGGGAGACTCCTCACTCAGTGAATAACCAGTCACATGCTGTCACTCAGTGAAGGGAGGATCCTCGCTCCATGAATAACTAGTCACATGCTGTCACTCAGTGCAGGGAGGCTCCTCGCTCCATCAATAACCAGTTACACGCTGTCACTCAGTGCAGGGAGACTCCTCACTCAGTGAATAACCAGTCACATGCTGTCACTCAGTGCAGGGAGGATCCTCGCTCCATGAATAACCAGTCACATGCTGTCACTCAGTGCATGGAGGCTTCTCGCTCCATAAATAACCATCACACGCTGTCACTCAGTGCAGGGAGACTCCTCACTCAGTGAATAACCAGTCACATGCTGTCACTCAGTGCAGGGAGGATCCTCACTCCATAAATAACCAGTCACACAGTGTCACTCAGTGCAGGGAAGCTCCTCGCTCCATAAATAACCAGTCACACACTGTCACTCATGGCAGGGAGGCTCCTCACTCAGTGAATAACAAGTCACATGCTGCCACTCAGTGCAGGGAAGCTCCTCGCTCCATAAATAACCAGTCACACACTGTCACTCAGTACAAGGAGGCTCCTCGCTCTATAAATAACCAGTTACACGCTGTCACACACAACAGGGAGGCTCCTCGCTCAGTGAATAACCAGTCACACACTTTCACTCAGTGCAGGGAGGCTCCTCGCTCCATAAATAACCAGTCACACGCTGTCACTCAGTGCAGGGAGGCTCCTCGCTCCATAAATAACCAGTCACACACTGTCACTCATGGCAGGGAGGCTCCTCACTCTATAAATAACCAGTCACACACTGTCACTCAATGCCGGGAGGCTCCTCACTCCATAAATAACCAGTCAGACGCTGTCGCTCAATGCAGGGATACTCCTCACTCAGTGAATAACCAGTCACACACTGTCACTCAGTGCAGGGAGACTCCTCCCTCCATAAATAACCAGTCACACACTGTCACTCAGTACAGGGAGGCTCCTCGCTCAGTGAATAACTAGTCACACACTGTCACTCAGTGCAGGAAGGCTCCTCCCTCCATAAATAACCAGTCTCATGCTGTCACTCAGTACAAGGAGGCTCCTCCCTCCAAAAATAACCAGTCACACAGTGTTACTCAGTGCAGGGAAGCTCCTCACTCCATAACCAGTCACACGCTTTCACTCAGTGCAGAGAGACTCCTCGCTCAGTGAATAACCAGTCACATGTTGTCACTCAGTTCAGGGAGGATCCTCGCTCCATAAATAACCAGTCACAAACTGTCACTCAGTGCAGAGAGGCTCCTCACTCCATAAATAACCAGTCACACACTGTCACTCAGTGCAGGGAGGCTCCTCCCTCCATAAATAACCAGTCACACGCTGTCACTCAGTGCAGGGAGGCTCCTCGCTCAGTGAATAACCAGTCACACACTTTTACTCAGTGCAGGGAGGCTCCTCGCTCAATAAATAACCAGTCACACGCTGTCTCTCAGTGCAGGGAGGCTCCTCGCTCTATAAATAACCAGTCACACACTGTCACTCAGTGCAGAGAGACTCCTCGCTCAGTGAATAACCAGTCACATGTTGTGACTCAGTCCAGGGAGGACCCTCGCTCCATAAATAACCAGTCACACACTGTCACTCAGTGAAAGGAGGTTCCTCCCTCCAAAAATAACCAGTCACACACTGTCACTCAGTGCAGAGAGGCTCCTCACTCCATAAATAACCAGTCACAGACTTTCACTCAGTGCAGGGAGGCTCCTCGCTCCATAAATAACTAGTCACATACTGTCACTCAGTGCATGGAGGCTCCTCACTCAGTGAATAACCAGTCACATGCTGCCACTCAGTGCATGGAGGCTCCACACTCAGTGAATAACCAATCACCTGCTGTCACTCAGTGCAGGGAGTCTCCTCGCTCAGTGAATAACCAGTCACATGCTCTCACTCAGTGCAGGGAGGCTCCTCGCTCCATAAATAACCAGTCACACGCTGTCACTCAGTGCAGGGTGGCTCCTCGCTCAATGAATAACCAGTCACACACTTTCACTCAGTGCATGGAGGCTTCTCGCTCCATAAATAACCAGTCACACGCTGTCACTCAGTGCAGAGAGACTCCTCGCTCAGTGAATAACCAGTCACATGTTGTCACTCAGTGCAGGGAGGATCCTCGCTCCATGAATAACCAGTCACACACTGTCACTCAGTGCAGGGAGGCTCCTCGCTCCATAAATAACTTGTCACATACTGTCACTCAGTGCATGGAGGCTCCTCACTCAGTGAATAACCAGTCACATGCTGCCACTCAGTGCATGGAGGCTCCTCACTCAGTGAATAACCAATCACATGCTGTCACTCAGTGCAGGGAGTCTCCTCGCTCAGTGAATAACTAGGCACATGCTCTCACTCAGTGCAGGGAGGCTCCTCGCTCCATAAATAACCAGTCACACGCTGTCACTCAGTGCAGGGTGGCTCCTCTCTCAATGAATAACCAGTCAAACACTTTCACTCAGTGCATGGAGGCTTCTAGCTCCATAAATAACGAGTCACGTGCTGTCACTCAGTGCAGGGAGTCTCCTCTCTCCATAAATAACCAGTGACACCCTGTCACTCAGTGCAGGGGGGCTCCTCGCTCCATCAATAACCAGTCACACGCTGTCACTCAGTGCAGGGAGACTCCTCACTCAGTGAATAACCAGTCACATGCTGTCACTCAGTGAAGGGAGGATCCTCGCTCCATGAATAACTAGTCACATGCTGTCACTCAGTGCAGGGAGGCTCCTCGCTCCATCAATAACCAGTTACATGCTGTCACTCAGTGCAGGGAGACTCCTCACTCAGTGAATAACCAGTCACATGCTGTCACTCAGTGCAGGGAGGATCCTCGCTCCATGAATAACCAGTCACATGCTGTCACTCAGTGCATGGAGGCTTCTCGCTCCATAAATAACCATCACACGCTGTCACTCAGTGCAGGGAGACTCCTCACTCAGTGAATAACCAGTCACATGCTGTCACTCAGTGCAGGGAGGATCCTCACTCCATAAATAACCAGTCACACAGTGTCACTCAGTGCAGGGAAGCTCCTCGCTCCATAAATAACCAGTCACACACTGTCACTCATGGCAGGGAGGCTCCTCACTCAGTGAATAACAAGTCACATGCTGCCACTCAGTGCAGGGAAGCTCCTCGCTCCATAAATAACCAGTCACACACTGTCACTCAGTACAAGGAGGCTCCTCGCTCTATAAATAACCAGTTACACGCTGTCACACACAACAGGGAGGCTCCTCGCTCAGTGAATAACCAGTCACACACTTTCACTCAGTGCAGGGAGGCTCCTCGCTCCATAAATAACCAGTCACACGCTGTCACTCAGTGCAGGGAGGCTCCTCGCTCCATAAATAACCAGTCACACACTGTCACTCATGGCAGGGAGGCTCCTCACTCTATAAATAACCAGTCACACACTGTCACTCAATGCCGGGAGGCTCCTCACTCCATAAATAACCAGTCAGACGCTGTCGCTCAGTGCAGGGATACTCCTCACTCAGTGAATAACCAGTCACACACTGTCACTCAGTGCAGGGAGACTCCTCCCTCCATAAATAACCAGTCACACACTGTCACTCAGTACAGGGAGGCTCCTCGCTCAGTGAATAACTAGTCACACACTGTCACTCAGTGCAGGAAGGCTCCTCCCTCCATAAATAACCAGTCTCATGCTGTCACTCAGTACAAGGAGGCTCCTCCCTCCAAAAATAACCAGTCACACAGTGTTACTCAGTGCAGGGAAGCTCCTCACTCCATAACCAGTCACACGCTTTCACTCAGTGCAGAGAGACTCCTCGCTCAGTGAATAACCAGTCACATGTTGTCACTCAGTTCAGGGAGGATCCTCGCTCCATAAATAACCAGTCACACACTGTCACTCAGTGCAAGGAGGTTCCTCCCTCCAAAAATAACCAGTCACACAGTGTCACTCAGTGCAGGGAAGCTCCTCGCTCCATAAATAACCAGTCGCACGCTGTCACTCAGTGCAGGGAAGCTCCTCGCTCTATAAATAACCATTCACATGCTGTCACACAGCGCAGGGAGGCTCCTCACTCAGTGAATAACCAACCACATGCTATCACTCAGTGCAGGGAGGCTCCTCACTCCATAACTAACCAGTCACAAACTGTCACTCAGTGCAGAGAGGCTCCTCACTCCATAAATAACCAGTCACACACTGTCACTCAGTGCAGGGAGGCTCCTCCCTCCATAAATAACCAGTCACACGCTGTCACTCAGTGCAGGGAGGCTCCTCGCTCAGTGAATAACCAGTCACACACTTTTACTCAGTGCAGGGAGGCTCCTCGCTCAATAAATAACCAGTCACATGCTGTCTCTCAGTGCAGGGAGGCTCCTCGCTCTATAAATAACCAGTCACACACTGTCACTCAGTGCAGAGAGACTCCTCGCTCAGTGAATAACCAGTCACATGTTGTGACTCAGTCCAGGGAGGACCCTCGCTCCATAAATAACCAGTCACACACTGTCACTCAGTGCAAGGAGGTTCCTCCCTCCAAAAATAACCAGTCACACACTGTCACTCAGTGCAGAGAGGCTCCTCGCTCCATAAATAACCAGTCACACACTTTCACTCAGTGCAGGGAGGCTCCTCGCTCCATAAATAACTAGTGACATACTGTCACTCAGTGCATGGAGGCTCCACACTCAGTGAATAACCAATCACCTGCTGTCACTCAGTGCAGGGAGTCTCCAGTGAATAACCAGTCACATGCTGCCACTCAGTGCATGGAGGCTCCACACTCAGTGAATAACCAATCACCTGCTGTCACTCAGTGCAGGGAGTCTCCTCGCTCAGTGAATAACCAGTCACATGCTCTCACTCAGTGCAGGGAGGCTCCTCGCTCCATAAATAACCAGTCACACTCTGTCACTCAGTGCAGGGTGGCTCCTCGCTCAATGAATAACCAGTCACACACTTTCACTCAGTGCAGGGAGGCTCCTCGCTCCATAAATAACTAGTCACATACTGTCACTCAGTGCATGGAGGCTCCTCACTCAGTGAATAACCAGTCACATGCTGCCACTCAGTGCATAGAGGCTCCACACTCAGTGAATAACCAATCACCTGCTGTCACTCAGTGCAGGGAGTCTCCTCGCTCAGTGAATAATCAGTCACATGCTCTCACTCAGTGCAGAGAGGCTCCTCGCTCCATAAATAACCAGTCACACACTTTCACTCAGTGCAGGGAGGCTCCTCGCTCCATAAATAACTAGTCACATACTGTCACTCAGTGCATGGAGGCTCCTCACTCAGTGAATAACCAGTCACATGCTGTCACTCAGTGCATGGAGGCTCCTCACTCAGTGAATAACCAGTCACACGCTGTCACTCAGTGCAGAGAGGCTCCTCACTCCATAAATAACCAGTCACACACTGTCACTCAGTGCACGGAGGCTCCTCCCTCCATAACTAACCAGTCACACGCTGTCACTCAGTGCAGGGAGGCTCCTCGCTCAGTGAATAACCAGTCACACACTTTCACTCAGTGCAGGGAGGCTTCTCGCTCCATAAATAACCAGTCACACGCTGTCACTCAGTGCAGGGAGGCTCCTCGCTCTATAAATAACCAGTCACACACTGTCACTCAGTGCAGAGAGACTCCTCGCTCAGTGAATAACCAGTCACATGTTGTGACTCAGTCCAGGGAGGACCCTTGCTCCATACATAACCAGTCACACACTGTCACTCAGTGCAAGGAGGTTCCTCCCTCCAAAAATAACCAGTCACACAGTGTCACTCAGTGCAGAGAGGCTCCTCGCTCCATAAATAACCAGTCACACACTTTCACTCAGTGCAGGGAGGCTCCTCCCTCCATAAATAACTAGTCACATACTGTCACTCAGTGCATGGAGGCTCCTCACTCAGTGAATAACCAGTCACATGCTGCCACTCAGTGCATAGAGGCTCCTCACTCAGTGAATAACCAATCACATGCTGTCACTCAGTGCAGGGAGTCTCCTCGCTCAGTGAATAATCAGTCACATGCTCTCACTCAGTGCAGGGAGGCTCCTCGCTCCATAAATAACCAGTCACACGTTGTCACTCAGTGCAGGGTGGCTCCTCGCTCAATGAATAACCAGTCACACACTTTCACTCAGTGCATGGAGGCTTCTCGCTCCATAAATAACGAGTCACGTGCTGTCACTCAGTGCAGGGAGACTCCTCTCTCCATAAATAACCAGTGACACCCTGTCACTCAGTGCAGGGAGGCTCCTCGCTCCATCAATAACCAGTCACACGCTGTCACTCAGTGCAGGGAGACTCCTCACTCAGTGAATAACCAGTCACATGCTGTCACTCAGTGAAGGGAGGATCCTCGCTCCATGAATAACTAGTCACATGCTGTCACTCAGTGCAGGGAGGCTCCTCGCTCCATCAATAACCAGTCACACGCTGTCACTCACTGCAGGGAGACTCCTCACTCAGTGAATAACCAGTCACATGCTGTCACTCAGTGCAGGGAGGATCCTCGCTCCATGAATAACCAGTCACATGCTGTCACTCAGTGCATGGAGGCTTCTTGCTCCATAAATAACCAGTCACACGCTGTCACTCAGTGCAGGGAGACTCCTCACTCAGTGAATAACCAGTTACACGCTGTCACACACAACAGGGAGGCTCCTCGCTCAGTGAATAACCAGTCACACACTTTCACTCAGTGCAGGGAGGCTCCTCGCTCCATAAATAACCAGTCACACGCTGTCACTCAGTGCAGGGAGGCTCCTCGCTCCATAAATAACCAGTCACACAGTGTCACTCATGGCAGGGAGGCTCCTCACTCTATAAATAACCAGTCACACACTGTCACTCAATGCCGGGAGGCTCCTCACTCCATAAATAACCAGTCAGACGCTGTCGCTCAGTGTAGGGATACTCCTCACTCAGTGAATAACCAGTCACACACTGTCACTCAGTGCAGGGAGACTCATCCCTCCATAAATAACCAGTCACACACTGTCACTCAGTGCAGGGAGGCTCCTTGCTCAGTGAATAACTAGTCACACACTGTCACTCAGTGCAGGAAGGCTCCTCCCTCCATAAATAACCAGTCTCATGCTGTCACTCAGTACAAGGAGGCTCCTCCCTCCAAAAACAACCAGTCACACAGTGTTACTCAGTGCAGGGAAGCTCCTCACTCCATAACCAGTCACACGCTTTCACTCAGTGCAGAGAGACTCCTCGCTCAGTGAATAACCAGTCACATGTTGTCACTCAGTTCAGGGTGGATCCTCGCTCCATAAATAACCAGTCACACACTGTCACTCAGTGCAAGGAAGTTCCTCCCTCCACAAATAACCAGTCACACAGTGTCACTCAGTGCAGGGAAGCTCCTCGCTCCATAAATAACCAGTCGCACGCTGTCACTCAGTGCAGGGAAGCTCCTCGCTCTATAAATAACCATTCACATGCTGTCACACAGCGCAGGGAGGCTCCTCACTCAGTGAATAACCAACCACATGCTATCACTCAGTGCAGGGAGGCTCCTCACTCCATAACTAACCCGTCACAAACTGTCACTCAGTGCAGAGAGGCTCCTCACTCCATAAATAACCAGTCACACACTGTCACTCAGTGCAGGGAGGCTCCTCCCTCCATCAATAACCAGTCACACGCTGTCACTCAGTGCAGGGAGGCTCCTCGCTCAGTGAATAACCAGTCACACACTTTTACTCAGTGCAGGGAGGCTCCTCGCTCAATAAATAACCAGTCACACGCTGTCTCTCAGTGCAGGGAGGCTCCTCGCTCTATAAATAACCAGTCACACACTGTCACTCAGTGCAGAGAGACTCCTCGCTCAGTGAATAACCAGTCACATGTTGTGACTCAGTCCAGGGAGGACCCTCGCTCCATAAATAACCAGTCACACACTGTCACTCAGTGAAAGGAGGTTCCTCCCTCCAAAAATAACCAGTCACACACTGTCACTCAGTGCAGAGAGGCTCCTCGCTCCATAAATAACCAGTCACACACTTTCACTCAGTGCAGGGAGGCTCCTCGCTCCATAAATAACTAGTCACATACTGTCACTCAGTGCATGGAGGCTCCTCACTCAGTGAATAACCAGTCACATGCTGCCACTCAGTGCATGGAGGCTCCACAGTCAGTGAATAACCAATCACCTGCTGTCACTCAGTGCAGGGAGTCTCCTCGCTCAGTGAATAACCAGTCGCATGCTCTCACTCAGTGCAGGGAGGCTCCTCCCTCCATAAATAACCAGTCACACGCTGTCACTCAGTGCAGGGTGGCTCCTCGCTCAATGAATAACCAGTCACACACTTTCATTCAGTGCATGGAGGCTTCTCGCTCCATAAATAACCAGTCACACGCTGTCACTCAGTGCAGAGAGACTCCTCGCTCAGTGAATAACCAGTCACATGTTGTCACTCAGTGCAGGGTGGATCCTCGCTCCATGAATTACCAGTCACACACTGTCACTCAGTGCAGGGAGGCTCCTCGCTCCATAAATAACTTGTCACATACTGTCACTCAGTGCATGGAGGCTCCTCACTCAGTGAATAACCAGTCACATGCTGCCACTCAGTGCATGGAGGCTCCTCACTCAGTGAATAACCAATCACATGCTGTCACTCAGTGCAGGGAGTCTCCTCGCTCAGTGAATAACTAGGCACATGCTCTCACTCAGTGCAGGGAGGCTCCTCGCTCTATAAATAACCAGTCACACACTGTCACTCAGTGCAGAGAGACTCCTCGCTCAGTGAATAACCAGTCACATGTTGTGACTCAGTCCAGGGAGGACCCTTGCTCCATACATAACCAGTCACACACTGTCACTCAGTGCAAGGAGGTTCCTCCCTCCAAAAATAACCAGTCACACAGTGTCACTCAGTGCAGAGAGGCTCCTCGCTCCATAAATAACCAGTCACACACTTTCACTCAGTGCAGGGAGGCTCCTCCCTCCATAAATAACTAGTCACATACTGTCACTCAGTGCATGGAGGCTCCTCACTCAGTGAATAACCAGTCACATGCTGCCACTCAGTGCATAGAGGCTCCTCACTCAGTGAATAACCAATCACATGCTGTCACTCAGTGCAGGGAGTCTCCTCGCTCAGTGAATAATCAGTCACATGCTCTCACTCAGTGCAGGGAGGCTCCTCGCTCCATAAATAACCAGTCACACGTTGTCACTCAGTGCAGGGTGGCTCCTCGCTCAATGAATAACCAGTCACACACTTTCACTCAGTGCATGGAGGCTTCTCGCTCCATAAATAACGAGTCACGTGCTGTCACTCAGTGCAGGGAGACTCCTCTCTCCATAAATAACCAGTGACACCCTGTCACTCAGTGCAGGGAGGCTCCTCGCTCCATCAATAACCAGTCACACGCTGTCACTCAGTGCAGGGAGACTCCTCACTCAGTGAATAACCAGTCACATGCTGTCACTCAGTGAAGGGAGGATCCTCGCTCCATGAATAACTAGTCACATGCTGTCACTCAGTGCAGGGAGGCTCCTCGCTCCATCAATAACCAGTCACACGCTGTCACTCACTGCAGGGAGACTCCTCACTCAGTGAATAACCAGTCACATGCTGTCACTCAGTGCAGGGAGGATCCTCGCTCCATGAATAACCAGTCACATGCTGTCACTCAGTGCATGGAGGCTTCTTGCTCCATAAATAACCAGTCACACGCTGTCACTCAGTGCAGGGAGACTCCTCACTCAGTGAATAACCAGTTACACGCTGTCACACACAACAGGGAGGCTCCTCGCTCAGTGAATAACCAGTCACACACTTTCACTCAGTGCAGGGAGGCTCCTCGCTCCATAAATAACCAGTCACACGCTGTCACTCAGTGCAGGGAGGCTCCTCGCTCCATAAATAACCAGTCACACAGTGTCACTCATGGCAGGGAGGCTCCTCACTCTATAAATAACCAGTCACACACTGTCACTCAATGCCGGGAGGCTCCTCACTCCATAAATAACCAGTCAGACGCTGTCGCTCAGTGTAGGGATACTCCTCACTCAGTGAATAACCAGTCACACACTGTCACTCAGTGCAGGGAGACTCATCCCTCCATAAATAACCAGTCACACACTGTCACTCAGTGCAGGGAGGCTCCTTGCTCAGTGAATAACTAGTCACACACTGTCACTCAGTGCAGGAAGGCTCCTCCCTCCATAAATAACCAGTCTCATGCTGTCACTCAGTACAAGGAGGCTCCTCCCTCCAAAAACAACCAGTCACACAGTGTTACTCAGTGCAGGGAAGCTCCTCACTCCATAACCAGTCACACGCTTTCACTCAGTGCAGAGAGACTCCTCGCTCAGTGAATAACCAGTCACATGTTGTCACTCAGTTCAGGGTGGATCCTCGCTCCATAAATAACCAGTCACACACTGTCACTCAGTGCAAGGAAGTTCCTCCCTCCACAAATAACCAGTCACACAGTGTCACTCAGTGCAGGGAAGCTCCTCGCTCCATAAATAACCAGTCGCACGCTGTCACTCAGTGCAGGGAAGCTCCTCGCTCTATAAATAACCATTCACATGCTGTCACACAGCGCAGGGAGGCTCCTCACTCAGTGAATAACCAACCACATGCTATCACTCAGTGCAGGGAGGCTCCTCACTCCATAACTAACCCGTCACAAACTGTCACTCAGTGCAGAGAGGCTCCTCACTCCATAAATAACCAGTCACACACTGTCACTCAGTGCAGGGAGGCTCCTCCCTCCATCAATAACCAGTCACACGCTGTCACTCAGTGCAGGGAGGCTCCTCGCTCAGTGAATAACCAGTCACACACTTTTACTCAGTGCAGGGAGGCTCCTCGCTCAATAAATAACCAGTCACACGCTGTCTCTCAGTGCAGGGAGGCTCCTCGCTCTATAAATAACCAGTCACACACTGTCACTCAGTGCAGAGAGACTCCTCGCTCAGTGAATAACCAGTCACATGTTGTGACTCAGTCCAGGGAGGACCCTCGCTCCATAAATAACCAGTCACACACTGTCACTCAGTGAAAGGAGGTTCCTCCCTCCAAAAATAACCAGTCACACACTGTCACTCAGTGCAGAGAGGCTCCTCGCTCCATAAATAACCAGTCACACACTTTCACTCAGTGCAGGGAGGCTCCTCGCTCCATAAATAACTAGTCACATACTGTCACTCAGTGCATGGAGGCTCCTCACTCAGTGAATAACCAGTCACATGCTGCCACTCAGTGCATGGAGGCTCCACAGTCAGTGAATAACCAATCACCTGCTGTCACTCAGTGCAGGGAGTCTCCTCGCTCAGTGAATAACCAGTCGCATGCTCTCACTCAGTGCAGGGAGGCTCCTCCCTCCATAAATAACCAGTCACACGCTGTCACTCAGTGCAGGGTGGCTCCTCGCTCAATGAATAACCAGTCACACACTTTCATTCAGTGCATGGAGGCTTCTCGCTCCATAAATAACCAGTCACACGCTGTCACTCAGTGCAGAGAGACTCCTCGCTCAGTGAATAACCAGTCACATGTTGTCACTCAGTGCAGGGTGGATCCTCGCTCCATGAATTACCAGTCACACACTGTCACTCAGTGCAGGGAGGCTCCTCGCTCCATAAATAACTTGTCACATACTGTCACTCAGTGCATGGAGGCTCCTCACTCAGTGAATAACCAGTCACATGCTGCCACTCAGTGCATGGAGGCTCCTCACTCAGTGAATAACCAATCACATGCTGTCACTCAGTGCAGGGAGTCTCCTCGCTCAGTGAATAACTAGGCACATGCTCTCACTCAGTGCAGGGAGGCTCCTCGCTCCATAAATAACCAGTCACACGCTGTCACTCAGTGCAGGGTGGCTCCTCTCTCAATGAATAACCAGTCAAACACTTTCACTCAGTGCATGGAGGCTTCTCGCTCTATAAATAACGAGTCACGTGCTGTCACTCAGTGCAGGGAGACTCCTCTCTCCATAAATAACCAGTGACACCCTGTCACTCAGTGCAGGGGGGCTCCTCGCTCCATCAATAACCAGTCACACGCTGTCACTCAGTGCAGGGAGACTCCTCACTCAGTGAATAACCAGTCACATGCTGTCACTCAGTGAAGGGAGGATCCTCGCTCCATGAATAACTAGTCACATGCTGTCACTCAGTGCAGGGAGGCTCCTCGCTCCATCAATAACCAGTTACACGCTGTCACTCAGTGCAGGGAGACTCCTCACTCAGTGAATAACCAGTCACATGCTGTCACTCAGTGCAGGGAGGATCCTCGCTCCATGAATAACCAGTCACATGCTGTCACTCAGTGCATGGAGGCTTCTCGCTCCATAAATAACCATCACACGCTGTCACTCAGTGCAGGGAGACTCCTCACTCAGTGAATAACCAGTCACATGCTGTCACTCAGTGCAGGGAGGATCCTCACTCCATAAATAACCAGTCACACAGTGTCCCTCAGTGCAGGGAAGCTCCTCGCTCTATAAATAACCAGTCACACACTGTCACTCATGGCAGGGAGGCTCCTCACTCAGTGAATAACCAGTCACATGCTGCCACTCAGTGCAGGGAAGCTCCTCACTCCATAAATAACCAGTCACACACTGTCACTCAGTACAAGGAGGCTCCTCGCTCTATAAATAACCAGTTACACGCTGTCACACGCAACAGGGAGGCTCCTCGCTCAGTGAATAACCAGTCACACACTTTCACTCAGTGCAGGGAGGCTCCTCGCTCCATAAATAACCAGTCACACGCTGTCACTCAGTGCAGGGAGGCTCCTCGCTTCATAAATAACCAGTCACACACTGTCACTCATGGCAGGGAGGCTCCTCACTCTATAAATAACAAGTCACACACTGTCACTCAATGCCGGGAGGCTCCTCACTCCATAAATAACCAGTCAGACGCTGTCGCTCAGTGCAGGGATACTCCTCACTCAGTGAATAACCAGTCACACACTGTCACTCAGTGCAGGGAGACTCCTCCCTCCATAAATAACCAGTCACACACTGTCACTCAGTGCAGGGAGGCTCCTCGCTCAGTGAATAACTAGTCACACACTGTCACTCAGTGCAGGAAGGCTCCTCCCTCCATAAATAACCAGTCTCATGCTGTCACTCAGTACAAGGAGGCTCCTCCCTCCAAAAATAACCAGTCACACAGTGTTACTCAGTGCAGGGAAGCTCCTCACTCCATAACCAGTCACACGCTTTCACTCAGTGCAGAGAGACTCCTCGCTCAGTGAATAACCAGTCACATGTTGTCACTCAGTTCAGGGAGGATCCTCGCTCCATAAATAACCAGTCACACACTGTCACTCAGTGCAAGGAGGTTCCTCCCTCCAAAAATAACCAGTCACACAGTGTCACTCAGTGGAGGGAGGCTCCTCGCTCCATCAATAACCAGTCACACGCTGTCACTCAGTGCAGGGAGACTCCTCACTCAGTGAATAACCAGTCACATGCTGTCACTCAGTGAAGGGAGGATCCTCGCTCCATGAATAACTAGTCACATGCTGTCACTCAGTGCAGGGAGGCTCCTCGCTCCATCAATAACCAGTCACACGCTGTCACTCACTGCAGGGAGACTCCTCACTCAGTGAATAACCAGTCACATGCTGTCACTCAGTGCAGGGAGGATCCTCGCTCCATGAATAACCAGTCACATGCTGTCACTCAGTGCATGGAGGCTTCTCGCTCCATAAATAACCAGTTACACACTGTCACTCAGTGCAGGGAGACTCCTCACTCAGTGAATAACCAGTCACATGCTGTCACTCAGTGCAGGGAAGCTCCTCGCTCCATAAATAACCAGTCACACACTGTCACTCAGTACAAGGAGGCTCCTCACTCTATAAATAACCAGTTACACGCTGTCACACACAACAGGGAGGCTCCTCGCTCAGTGAATAACCAGTCACACACTTTCACTCAGTGCAGGGAGGCTCCTCGCTCCATAAATAACCAGTCACACGCTGTCACTCAGTGCAGGGAGGCTCCTCGCTCCATAAATAACCAGTCACACACTGTCACTCATGGCAGGGAGGCTCCTCACTCTATAAATAACCAGTCACACACTGTCACTCAATGCCGGGAGGCTCCTCACTCCATAAATAACCAGTCAGACGCTGTCGCTCAGTGTAGGGATACTCCTCACTCAGTGAATAACCAGTCACACACTGTCACTCAGTGCAGGGAGACTCCTCCCTCCATAAATAACCAGTCACACACCGTCACTCAGTACAGGGAGGCTCCTCGCTCAGTGAATAACTAGTCACACACTGTCACTCAGTGCAGGAAGGCTCCTCCCTCCATAAATAACCAGTCTCATGCTGTCACTCAGTACAAGGAGGCTCCTCCCTCCAAAAATAACCAGTCACACAGTGTTACTCAGTGCAGGGAAGCTCCTCACTCCATAACCAGTCACACGCTTTCACTCAGTGCAGAGAGACTCCTCGCTCAGTGAATAACCAGTCACATGTTGTCACTCAGTTCAGGGAGGATCCTCGCTCCATAAATAACCAGTCACACACTGTCACTCAGTGCAAGGAGGTTCCTCCCTCCACAAATAACCAGTCACACAGTGTCACTCAGTGCAGGGAAGCTCCTCGCTCCATAAATAACCAGTCGCACGCTGTCACTCAGTGCAGGGAAGCTCCTCGCTCTATAAATAACCATTCACATGCTGTCACACAGCGCAGGGAGGCTCCTCACTCAGTGAATAACCAACCACATGCTATCACTCAGTGCAGGGAGGCTCCTCACTCCATAACTAACCCGTCACAAACTGTCACTCAGTGCAGAGAGGCTCCTCACTCCATAAATAACCAGTCACACACTGTCACTCAGTGCAGGGAGGCTCCTCCCTCCATAAATAACCAGTCACACGCTGTCACTCAGTGCAGGGAGGCTCCTCGCTCAGTGAATAACCAGTCACACACTTTTACTCAGTGCAGGGAGGCTCCTCGCTCAATAAATAACCAGTCACACGCTGTCTCTCAGTGCAGGGAGGCTCCTCGCTCTATAAATAACCAGTCACACACTGTCACTCAGTGCAGAGAGACTCCTCGCTCAGTGAATAACCAGTCACATGTTGTGACTCAGTCCAGGGAGGACCCTCGCTCCATAAATAACCAGTCACACACTGTCACTCAGTGAAAGGAGGTTCCTCCCTCCAAAAATAACCAGTCACACACTGTCACTCAGTGCAGAGAGGCTCCTCACTCCATAAATAACCAGTCACAGACTTTCACTCAGTGCAGGGAGGCTCCTCGCTCCATAAATAACTAGTCACATACTGTCACTCAGTGCATGGAGGCTCCTCACTCAGTGAATAACCAGTCACATGCTGCCACTCAGTGCATGGAGGCTCCACACTCAGTGAATAACCAATCACCTGCTGTCACTCAGTGCAGGGAGTCTCCTCGCTCAGTGAATAACCAGTCACATGCTCTCACTCAGTGCAGGGAGGCTCCTCGCTCCATAAATAACCAGTCACACGCTGTCACTCAGTGCAGGGTGGCTCCTCGCTCAATGAATAACCAGTCACACACTTTCACTCAGTGCATGGAGGCTTCTCGCTCCATAAATAACCAGTCACACGCTGTCACTCAGTGCAGAGAGACTCCTCGCTCAGTGAATAACCAGTCACATGTTGTCACTCAGTGCAGGGAGGATCCTCGCTCCATGAATAACCAGTCACACACTGTCACTCAGTGCAGGGAGACTCCTCCCTCCATAAATAACCAGTCACACACTGTCACTCAGTGCAGGGAGGCTCCTCGCTCAGTGAATAACTAGTCACACACTGTCACTCAGTGCAGGAAGGCTCCTCCCTCCATAAATAACCAGTCTCATGCTGTCACTCAGTACAAGGAGGCTCCTCCCTCCAAAAATAACCAGTCACACAGTGTTACTCAGTGCAGGGAAGCTCCTCACTCCATAACCAGTCACACGCTTTCACTCAGTGCAGAGAGACTCCTCGCTCAGTGAATAACCAGTCACATGTTGTCACTCAGTTCAGGGAGGATCCTCGCTCCATAAATAACCAGTCACACACTGTCACTCAGTGCAAGGAGGTTCCTCCCTCCAAAAATAACCAGTCACACAGTGTCACTCAGTGGAGGGAGGCTCCTCGCTCCATCAATAACCAGTCACACGCTGTCACTCAGTGCAGGGAGACTCCTCACTCAGTGAATAACCAGTCACATGCTGTCACTCAGTGAAGGGAGGATCCTCGCTCCATGAATAACTAGTCACATGCTGTCACTCAGTGCAGGGAGGCTCCTCGCTCCATCAATAACCAGTCACACGCTGTCACTCACTGCAGGGAGACTCCTCACTCAGTGAATAACCAGTCACATGCTGTCACTCAGTGCAGGGAGGATCCTCGCTCCATGAATAACCAGTCACATGCTGTCACTCAGTGCATGGAGGCTTCTCGCTCCATAAATAACCAGTTACACACTGTCACTCAGTGCAGGGAGACTCCTCACTCAGTGAATAACCAGTCACATGCTGTCACTCAGTGCAGGGAAGCTCCTCGCTCCATAAATAACCAGTCACACACTGTCACTCAGTACAAGGAGGCTCCTCACTCTATAAATAACCAGTTACACGCTGTCACACACAACAGGGAGGCTCCTCGCTCAGTGAATAACCAGTCACACACTTTCACTCAGTGCAGGGAGGCTCCTCGCTCCATAAATAACCAGTCACACGCTGTCACTCAGTGCAGGGAGGCTCCTCGCTCCATAAATAACCAGTCACACACTGTCACTCATGGCAGGGAGGCTCCTCACTCTATAAATAACCAGTCACACACTGTCACTCAATGCCGGGAGGCTCCTCACTCCATAAATAACCAGTCAGACGCTGTCGCTCAGTGTAGGGATACTCCTCACTCAGTGAATAACCAGTGACACACTGTCACTCAGTGCAGGGAGACTTCTCCCTCCATAAATAACCAGTCACACACCGTCACTCAGTGCAGGGAGGCTCCTCGCTCAGTGAATAACTAGTCACACACTGTCACTCAGTGCAGGAAGGCTCCTCCCTCCATAAATAACCAGTCTCATGCTGTCACTCAGTACAAGGAGGCTCCTCCCTCCAAAAATAACCAGTCACACAGTGTTACTCAGTGCAGCGAAGCTCCTCACTCCATAACCAGTCACACGCTTTCACTCAGTGCAGAGAGACTCCTCGCTCAGTGAATAACCAGTCACATGTTGTCACTCAGTTCAGGGAGGATCCTCGCTCCATAAATAACCAGTCACACACTGTCACTCAGTGCAAGGAGGTTCCTCCCTCCACAAATAACCAGTCACATAGTGTCACTCAGTGCAGGGAAGCTCCTCGCTCCATAAATAACCAGTCGCACGCTGTCACTCAGTGCAGGGAAGCTCCTCGCTCTATAAATAACCATTCACATGCTGTCACACAGCGCAGGGAGGCTCCTCACTCAGTGAATAACCAACCACATGCTATCACTCAGTGCAGGGAGGCTCCTCACTCCATAACTAACCCGTCACAAACTGTCACTCAGTGCAGAGAGGCTCCTCACTCCATAAATAACCAGTCACACACTGTCACTCAGTGCAGGGAGGCTCCTCCCTCCATAAATAACCAGTCACACGCTGTCACTCAGTGCAGGGAGGCTCCTCGCTCAGTGAATAACCAGTCACACACTTTCACTCAGTGCAGGGAGGCTCCTCGCTCCATAAATAACTAGTCACATACTGTCACTCAGTGCATGGAGGCTCCTCACTCAGTGAATAACCAGTCACATGCTGTCACTCAGTGCATGGAGGCTCCTCACTCAGTGAATAACCAGTCACACGCTGTCACTCAGTGCAGAGAGGCTCCTCACTCCATAAATAACCAGTCACACACTGTCACTCAGTGCACGGAGGCTCCTCCCTCCATAACTAACCAGTCACACGCTGTCACTCAGTGCAGGGAGGCTCCTCGCTCAGTGAATAACCAGTCACACACTTTCACTCAGTGCAGGGAGGCTCCTCGCTCCATAAATAACCAGTCACACGCTGTCACTCAGTGCAGGGAGGCTCCTCGCTCTATAAATAACCAGTCACACACTGTCACTCAGTGCAGAGAGACTCCTCGCTCAGTGAATAACCAGTCACATGTTGTGACTCAGTCCAGGGAGGACCCTTGCTCCATACATAACCAGTCACACACTGTCACTCAGTGCAAGGAGGTTCCTCCCTCCAAAAATAACCAGTCACACAGTGTCACTCAGTGCAGAGAGGCTCCTCGCTCCATAAATAACCAGTCACACACTTTCACTCAGTGCAGAGAGGCTCCTCCCTCCATAAATAACTAGTCACATACTGTCACTCAGTGCATGGAGGCTCCTCACTCAGTGAATAACCAGTCACATGCTGCCACTCAGTGCATAGAGGCTCCTCACTCAGTGAATAACCAATCACATGCTGTCACTCAGTGCAGGGAGTCTCCTCGCTCAGTGAATAATCAGTCACATGCTCTCACTCAGTGCAGGGAGGCTCCTCGCTCCATAAATAACCAGTCACACGTTGTCACTCAGTGCAGGGTGGCTCCTCGCTCAATGAATAACCAGTCACACACTTTCACTCAGTGCATGGAGGCTTCTCGCTCCATAAATAACGAGTCACGTGCTGTCACTCAGTGCAGGGAGACTCCTCTCTCCATAAATAACCAGTGACACCCTGTCACTCAGTGCAGGGAGGCTCCTCGCTCCATCAATAACCAGTCACACGCTGTCACTCAGTGCAGGGAGACTCCTCACTCAGTGAATAACCAGTCACATGCTGTCACTCAGTGAAGGGAGGATCCTCGCTCCATGAATAACTAGTCACATGCTGTCACTCAGTGCAGGGAGGCTCCTCGCTCCATCAATAACCAGTCACACGCTGTCACTCACTGCAGGGAGACTCCTCACTCAGTGAATAACCAGTCACATGCTGTCACTCAGTGCAGGGAGGATCCTCGCTCCATGAATAACCAGTCACATGCTGTCACTCAGTGCATGGAGGCTTCTTGCTCCATAAATAACCAGTCACACGCTGTCACTCAGTGCAGGGAGACTCCTCACTCAGTGAATAACCAGTTACACGCTGTCACACACAACAGGGAGGCTCCTCGCTCAGTGAATAACCAGTCACACACTTTCACTCAGTGCAGGGAGGCTCCTCGCTCCATAAATAACCAGTCACACGCTGTCACTCAGTGCAGGGAGGCTCCTCGCTCCATAAATAACCAGTCACACAGTGTCACTCATGGCAGGGAGGCTCCTCACTCTATAAATAACCAGTCACACACTGTCACTCAATGCCGGGAGGCTCCTCACTCCATAAATAACCAGTCAGACGCTGTCGCTCAGTGTAGGGATACTCCTCACTCAGTGAATAACCAGTCACACACTGTCACTCAGTGCAGGGAGACTCATCCCTCCATAAATAACCAGTCACACACTGTCACTCAGTGCAGGGAGGCTCCTTGCTCAGTGAATAACTAGTCACACACTGTCACTCAGTGCAGGAAGGCTCCTCCCTCCATAAATAACCAGTCTCATGCTGTCACTCAGTACAAGGAGGCTCCTCCCTCCAAAAACAACCAGTCACACAGTGTTACTCAGTGCAGGGAAGCTCCTCACTCCATAACCAGTCACACGCTTTCACTCAGTGCAGAGAGACTCCTCGCTCAGTGAATAACCAGTCACATGTTGTCACTCAGTTCAGGGTGGATCCTCGCTCCATAAATAACCAGTCACACACTGTCACTCAGTGCAAGGAAGTTCCTCCCTCCACAAATAACCAGTCACACAGTGTCACTCAGTGCAGGGAAGCTCCTCGCTCCATAAACAACCAGTCGCACGCTGTCACTCAGTGCAGGGAAGCTCCTCGCTCTATAAATAACCATTCACATGCTGTCACACAGCGCAGGGAGGCTCCTCACTCAGTGAATAACCAACCACATGCTATCACTCAGTGCAGGGAGGCTCCTCACTCCATAACTAACCCGTCACAAACTGTCACTCAGTGCAGAGAGGCTCCTCACTCCATAAATAACCAGTCACACACTGTCACTCAGTGCAGGGAGGCTCCTCCCTCCATCAATAACCAGTCACACGCTGTCACTCAGTGCAGGGAGGCTCCTCGCTCAGTGAATAACCAGTCACACACTTTTACTCAGTGCAGGGAGGCTCCTCGCTCAATAAATAACCAGTCACACGCTGTCTCTCAGTGCAGGGAGGCTCCTCGCTCTATAAATAACCAGTCACACACTGTCACTCAGTGCAGAGAGACTCCTCGCTCAGTGAATAACCAGTCACATGTTGTGACTCAGTCCAGGGAGGACCCTCGCTCCATAAATAACCAGTCACACACTGTCACTCAGTGAAAGGAGGTTCCTCCCTCCAAAAATAACCAGTCACACACTGTCACTCAGTGCAGAGAGGCTCCTCGCTCCATAAATAACCAGTCACACACTTTCACTCAGTGCAGGGAGGCTCCTCGCTCCATAAATAACTAGTCACATACTGTCACTCAGTGCATGGAGGCTCCTCACTCAGTGAATAACCAGTCACATGCTGCCACTCAGTGCATGGAGGCTCCACAGTCAGTGAATAACCAATCACCTGCTGTCACTCAGTGCAGGGAGTCTCCTCGCTCAGTGAATAACCAGTCACATGCTCTCACTCAGTGCAGGGAGGCTCCTCCCTCCATAAATAACCAGTCACACGCTGTCACTCAGTGCAGGGTGGCTCCTCGCTCAATGAATAACCAGTCACACACTTTCATTCAGTGCATGGAGGCTTCTCGCTCCATAAATAACCAGTCACACGCTGTCACTCAGTGCAGAGAGACTCCTCGCTCAGTGAATAACCAGTCACATGTTGTCACTCAGTGCAGGGTGGATCCTCGCTCCATGAATTACCAGTCACACACTGTCACTCAGTGCAGGGAGGCTCCTCGCTCCATAAATAACTTGTCACATACTGTCACTCAGTGCATGGAGGCTCCTCACTCAGTGAATAACCAGTCACATGCTGCCACTCAGTGCATGGAGGCTCCTCACTCAGTGAATAACCAATCACATGCTGTCACTCAGTGCAGGTAGTCTCCTCGCTCAGTGAATAACTAGGCACATGCTCTCACTCAGTGCAGGGAGGCTCCTCGCTCCATAAATAACCAGTCACACGCTGTCACTCAGTGCAGGGTGGCTCCTCTCTCAATGAATAACCAGTCAAACACTTTCACTCAGTGCATGGAGGCTTCTCGCTCTATAAATAACGAGTCACGTGCTGTCACTCAGTGCAGGGAGACTCCTCTCTCCATAAATAACCAGTGACACCCTGTCACTCAGTGCAGGGGGGCTCCTCGCTCCATCAATAACCAGTCACACGCTGTCACTCAGTGCAGGGAGACTCCTCACTCAGTGAATAACCAGTCACATGCTGTCACTCAGTGAAGGGAGGATCCTCGCTCCATGAATAACTAGTCACATGCTGTCACTCAGTGCAGGGAGGCTCCTCGCTCCATCAATAACCAGTTACACGCTGTCACTCAGTGCAGGGAGACTCCTCACTCAGTGAATAACCAGTCACATGCTGTCACTCAGTGCAGGGAGGATCCTCGCTCCATGAATAACCAGTCACATGCTGTCACTCAGTGCATGGAGGCTTCTCGCTCCATAAATAACCATCACACGCTGTCACTCAGTGCAGGGAGACTCCTCACTCAGTGAATAACCAGTCACATGCTGTCACTCAGTGCAGGGAGGATCCTCACTCCATAAATAACCAGTCACACAGTGTCCCTCAGTGCAGGGAAGCTCCTCGCTCTATAAATAACCAGTCACACACTGTCACTCATGGCAGGGAGGCTCCTCACTCAGTGAATAACCAGTCACATGCTGCCACTCAGTGCAGGGAAGCTCCTCACTCCATAAATAACCAGTCACACACTGTCACTCAGTACAAGGAGGCTCCTCGCTCTATAAATAACCAGTTACACGCTGTCACACGCAACAGGGAGGCTCCTCGCTCAGTGAATAACCAGTCACACACTTTCACTCAGTGCACGGAGGCTCCTCCCTCCATAAATAACCAGTCACACGCTGTCACTCAGTGCAGGGAGGCTCCTCGCTCAGTGAATAACCAGTCACACACTTTCACTCAGTGCAGGGAGGCTCCTCGCTCCATAAATAACCAGTCACACGCTGTCACTCAGTGCAGGGAGGCTCCTCGCTCTATAAATAACCAGTCACACACTGTCACTCAGTGCAGAGAGACTCCTCGCTCAGTGAATAACCAGTCACATGTTGTGACTCAGTCCAGGGAGGACCCTTGCTCCATACATAACCAGTCACACACTGTCACTCAGTGCAAGGAGGTTCCTCCCTCCAAAAATAACCAGTCACACAGTGTCACTCAGTGCAGAGAGGCTCCTCGCTCCATAAATAACCAGTCACACACTTTCACTCAGTGCAGGGAGGCTCCTCGCTCCATAAATAACTAGTCACATACTGTCACTCAGTGCATGGAGGCTCCTCACTCAGTGAATAACCAGTCACATGCTGCCACTCAGTGCATGGAGGCTCCTCACTCAGTGAATAACCAATCACATGCTGTCACTCAGTGCAGGGAGTCTCCTCGCTCAGTGAATAACCAGTCACATGCTCTCACTCAGTGCAGGGAGGCTCCTCGCTCCATAAATAACCAGTCACACGCTGTCACTCAGTGCAGGGTGGCTCCTCGCTCAATGAATAACCAGTCACACACTTTCACTCAGTGCATGGAGGCTTCTCGCTCCATAAATAACGAGTCACATGCTGTCACTCAGTGCAGGGAGACTCCTCTCTCCATAAATAACCAGTGACACCCTGTCACTCAGTGGAGGGAGGCTCCTCGCTCCATCAATAACCAGTCACACGCTGTCACTCAGTGCAGGGAGACTCCTCACTCAGTGAATAACCAGTCACATGCTGTCACTCAGTGAAGGGAGGATCCTCGCTCCATGAATAACCAGTCACATGCTGTCACTCAGTGCATGGAGGCTTCTCGCTCCATAAATAACCAGTCACACACTGTCACTCAGTGCAGGGAGACTCCTCACTCAGTGAATAACCAGTCACATGCTGTCACTCAGTGCAGGGAAGCTCCTCGCTCCATAAATAACCAGTCACACACTGTCACTCAGTACAAGGAGGCTCCTCACTCTATAAATAACCAGTTACACGCTGTCACACACAACAGGGAGGCTCCTCGCTCAGTGAATAACCAGTCACACACTTTCACTCAGTGCAGGGAGCCTCCTCGCTCCATAAATAACCAGTCACACGCTGTCACTCAGTGCAGGGAGGCTCCTCGCTCCATAAATAACCAGTCACACACTGTCACTCATGGCAGGGAGGCTCCTCACTCTATAAATAACCAGTCACACACTGTCACTCAATGCCGGGAGGCTCCTCACTCCATAAATAACCAGTCAGACGCTGTCGCTCAGTGTAGGGATACTCCTCACTCAGTGAATAACCAGTCACACACTGTCACTCAGTGCATGGAGGCTCCTCACTCAGTGAATAACCAGTCACACGCTGTCACTCAGTGCAGAGAGGCTCCTCACTCCATAAATAACCAGTCACACACTGTCACTCAGTGCACGGAGGCTCCTCCCTCCATAAATAACCAGTCACACGCTGTCACTCAGTGCAGGGAGGCTCCTCGCTCAGTGAATAACCAGTCACACACTTTCACTCAGTGCAGGGAGGCTCCTCGCTCCATAAATAACCAGTCACACGCTGTCACTCAGTGCAGGGAGGCTCCTCGCTCTATAAATAACCAGTCACACACTGTCACTCAGTGCAGAGAGACTCCTCGCTCAGTGAATAACCAGTCACATGTTGTGACTCAGTCCAGGGAGGACCCTTGCTCCATACATAACCAGTCACACACTGTCACTCAGTGCAAGGAGGTTCCTCCCTCCAAAAATAACCAGTCACACAGTGTCACTCAGTGCAGAGAGGCTCCTCGCTCCATAAATAACCAGTCACACACTTTCACTCAGTGCAGGGAGGCTCCTCGCTCCATAAATAACTAGTCACATACTGTCACTCAGTGCATGGAGGCTCCTCACTCAGTGAATAACCAGTCACATGCTGCCACTCAGTGCATGGAGGCTCCTCACTCAGTGAATAACCAATCACATGCTGTCACTCAGTGCAGGGAGTCTCCTCGCTCAGTGAATAACCAGTCACATGCTCTCACTCAGTGCAGGGAGGCTCCTCGCTCCATAAATAACCAGTCACACGCTGTCACTCAGTGCAGGGTGGCTCCTCGCTCAATGAATAACCAGTCACACACTTTCACTCAGTGCATGGAGGCTTCTCGCTCCATAAATAACGAGTCACGTGCTGTCACTCAGTGCAGGGAGACTCCTCTCTCCATAAATAACCAGTGACACCCTGTCACTCAGTGGAGGGAGGCTCCTCGCTCCATCAATAACCAGTCACACGCTGTCACTCAGTGCAGGGAGACTCCTCACTCAGTGAATAACCAGTCACATGCTGTCACTCAGTGAAGGGAGGATCCTCGCTCCATGAATAACCAGTCACATGCTGTCACTCAGTGCATGGAGGCTTCTCGCTCCATAAATAACCAGTCACACACTGTCACTCAGTGCAGGGAGACTCCTCACTCAGTGAATAACCAGTCACATGCTGTCACTCAGTGCAGGGAAGCTCCTCACTCCATAAATAACCAGTCACACACTGTCACTCAGTACAAGGAGGCTCCTCACTCTATAAATAACCAGTTACACGCTGTCACACACAACAGGGAGGCTCCTCGCTCAGTGAATAACCAGTCACACACTTTCACTCAGTGCAGGGAGGCTCCTCGCTCCATAAATAACCAGTCACACGCTGTCACTCAGTGCAGGGAGGCTCCTCGCTCCATAAATAACCAGTCACACACTGTCACTCATGGCAGGGAGGCTCCTCACTCTATAAATAACCAGTCACACACTGTCACTCAATGCCGGGAGGCTCCTCACTCCATAAATAACCAGTCAGACGCTGTCGCTCAGTGTAGGGATACTCCTCACTCAGTGAATAACCAGTCACACACTGTCACTCAGTGCAGGGAGACTCCTCCCTCCATAAATAACCAGTCACACACCGTCACTCAGTGCAGGGAGGCTCCTCGCTCAGTGAATAACTAGTCACACACTGTCACTCAGTGCAGGAAGGCTCCTCCCTCCATAAATAACCAGTCTCATGCTGTCACTCAGTACAAGGAGGCTCCTCCCTCCAAAAATAACCAGTCACACAGTGTTACTCAGTGCAGGGAAGCTCCTCACTCCATAACCAGTCACACGCTTTCACTCAGTGCAGAGAGACTCCTCGCTCAGTGAATAACCAGTCACATGTTGTCACTCAGTTCAGGGAGGATCCTCGCTCCATAAATAACCAGTCACACACTGTCACTCAGTGCAAGGAGGTTCCTCCCTCCACAAATAACCAGTCACACAGTGTCACTCAGTGCAGGGAAGCTCCTCGCTCCATAAATAACCAGTCGCACGCTGTCACTCAGTGCAGGGAAGCTCCTCGCTCTATAAATAACCATTCACATGCTGTCACACAGCGCAGGGAGGCTCCTCACTCAGTGAATAACCAACCACATGCTATCACTCAGTGCAGGGAGGCTCCTCACTCCATAAATAACCCGTCACAAACTGTACTCAGTGCAGAGAGGCTCCTCACTCCATAAATAACCAGTCACACACTGTCACTCAGTGCAGGGAGGCTCCTCCCTCCATAAATAACCAGTCACACGCTGTCACTCAGTGCAGGGAGGATCCTCGCTCAGTGAATAACCAGTCACACACTTTTACTCAGTGCAGGGAGGCTCCTCGCTCAATAAATAACCAGTCACACGCTGTCTCTCAGTGCAGGGAGGCTCCTCGCTCTATAAATAACCAGTCACACACTGTCACTCAGTGCAGAGAGACTCCTCGCTCAGTGAATAACCAGTCACATGTTGTGACTCAGTCCAGGGAGGACCCTCGCTCCATAAATAACCAGTCACACACTGTCACTCAGTGAAAGGAGGTTCCTCCCTCCAAAAATAACCAGTCACACACTGTCACTCAGTGCAGAGAGGCTCCTCACTCCATAAATAACCAGTCACAGACTTTCACTCAGTGCAGGGAGGCTCCTCGCTCCATAAATAACTAGTCACATACTGTCACTCAGTGCATGGAGGCTCCTCACTCAGTGAATAACCAGTCACATGCTGCCACTCAGTGCATGGAGGCTCCACACTCAGTGAATAACCAATCACCTGCTGTCACTCAGTGCAGGGAGTCTCCTCACTCAGTGAATAACCAGTCACATGCTCTCACTCAGTGCAGGGAGGCTCCTCGCTCCATAAATAACCAGTCACACGCTGTCACTCAGTGCAGGGTGGCTCCTCGCTCAATGAATAACCAGTCACACACTTTCACTCAGTGCATGGAGGCTTCTCGCTCCATAAATAACCAGTCACACGCTGTCACTCAGTGCAGAGAGACTCCTCGCTCAGTGAATAACCAGTCACATGTTGTCACTCAGTGCAGGGAGGATCCTCGCTCCATGAATAACCAGTCACACACTGTCACTCAGTGCAGGGAGGCTCCTCGCTCCATAAATAACTTGTCACATACTGTCACTCAGTGCATGGAGGCTCCTCACTCAGTGAATAACCAGTCACATGCTGCCACTCAGTGCATGGAGGCTCCTCACTCAGTGAATAACCAATCACATGCTGTCACTCAGTGCAGGGAGTCTCCTCGCTCAGTGAATAACTAGGCACATGCTCTCACTCAGTGCAGGGAGGCTCCTCGCTCCATAAATAACCAGTCACACGCTGTCACTCAGTGCAGGGTGGCTCCTCTCTCAATGAATAACCAGTCAAACACTTTCACTCAGTGCATGGAGGCTTCTAGCTCCATAAATAACGAGTCACGTGCTGTCACTCAGTGCAGGGAGTCTCCTCTCTCCATAAATAACCAGTGACACCCTGTCACTCAGTGCAGGGGGGCTCCTCGCTCCATCAATAACCAGTCACACGCTGTCACTCAGTGCAGGGAGACTCCTCACTCAGTGAATAACCAGTCACATGCTGTCACTCAGTGAAGGGAGGATCCTCGCTCCATGAATAACTAGTCACATGCTGTCACTCAGTGCAGGGAGGCTCCTCGCTCCATCAATAACCAGTTACACGCTGTCACTCAGTGCAGGGAGACTCCTCACTCAGTGAATAACCAGTCACATGCTGTCACTCAGTGCAGGGAGGATCCTCGCTCCATGAATAACCAGTCACATGCTGTCACTCAGTGCATGGAGGCTTCTCGCTCCATAAATAACCATCACACGCTGTCACTCAGTGCAGGGAGACTCCTCACTCAGTGAATAACCAGTCACATGCTGTCACTCAGTGCAGGGAGGATCCTCACTCCATAAATAACCAGTCACACAGTGTCACTCAGTGCAGGGAAGCTCCTCGCTCCATAAATAACCAGTCACACACTGTCACTCATGGCAGGGAGGCTCCTCACTCAGTGAATAACAAGTCACATGCTGCCACTCAGTGCAGGGAAGCTCCTCGCTCCATAAATAACCAGTCACACACTGTCACTCAGTACAAGGAGGCTCCTCGCTCTATAAATAACCAGTTACACGCTGTCACACACAACAGGGAGGCTCCTCGCTCAGTGAATAACCAGTCACACACTTTCACTCAGTGCAGGGAGGCTCCTCGCTCCATAAATAACCAGTCACACGCTGTCACTCAGTGCAGGGAGGCTCCTCGCTCCATAAATAACCAGTCACACACTGTCACTCATGGCAGGGAGGCTCCTCACTCTATAAATAACCAGTCACACACTGTCACTCAATGCCGGGAGGCTCCTCACTCCATAAATAACCAGTCAGACGCTGTCGCTCAATGCAGGGATACTCCTCACTCAGTGAATAACCAGTCACACACTGTCACTCAGTGCAGGGAGACTCCTCCCTCCATAAATAACCAGTCACACACTGTCACTCAGTACAGGGAGGCTCCTCGCTCAGTGAATAACTAGTCACACACTGTCACTCAGTGCAGGAAGGCTCCTCCCTCCATAAATAACCAGTCTCATGCTGTCACTCAGTACAAGGAGGCTCCTCCCTCCAAAAATAACCAGTCACACAGTGTTACTCAGTGCAGGGAAGCTCCTCACTCCATAACCAGTCACACGCTTTCACTCAGTGCAGAGAGACTCCTCGCTCAGTGAATAACCAGTCACATGTTGTCACTCAGTTCAGGGAGGATCCTCGCTCCATAAATAACCAGTCACAAACTGTCACTCAGTGCAGAGAGGCTCCTCACTCCATAAATAACCAGTCACACACTGTCACTCAGTGCAGGGAGGCTCCTCCCTCCATAAATAACCAGTCACACGCTGTCACTCAGTGCAGGGAGGCTCCTCGCTCAGTGAATAACCAGTCACACACTTTTACTCAGTGCAGGGAGGCTCCTCGCTCAATAAATAACCAGTCACACGCTGTCTCTCAGTGCAGGGAGGCTCCTCGCTCTATAAATAACCAGTCACACACTGTCACTCAGTGCAGAGAGACTCCTTGCTCAGTGAATAACCAGTCACATGTTGTGACTCAGTCCAGGGAGGACCCTCGCTCCATAAATAACCAGTCACACACTGTCACTCAGTGAAAGGAGGTTCCTCCCTCCAAAAATAACCAGTCACACACTGTCACTCAGTGCAGAGAGGCTCCTCACTCCATAAATAACCAGTCACAGACTTTCACTCAGTGCAGGGAGGCTCCTCGCTCCATAAATAACTAGTCACATACTGTCACTCAGTGCATGGAGGCTCCTCACTCAGTGAATAACCAGTCACATGCTGCCACTCAGTGCATGGAGGCTCCACACTCAGTGAATAACCAATCACCTGCTGTCACTCAGTGCAGGGAGTCTCCTCGCTCAGTGAATAACCAGTCACATGCTCTCACTCAGTGCAGGGAGGCTCCTCGCTCCATAAATAACCAGTCACACGCTGTCACTCAGTGCAGGGTGGCTCCTCGCTCAATGAATAACCAGTCACACACTTTCACTCAGTGCATGGAGGCTTCGCGCTCCATAAATAACCAGTCACACGCTGTCACTCAGTGCAGAGAGACTCCTCGCTCAGTGAATAACCAGTCACATGTTGTCACTCAGTGCAGGGAGGATCCTCGCTCCATGAATAACCAGTCACACACTGTCACTCAGTGCAGGGAGGCTCCTCGCTCCATAAATAACTTGTCACATACTGTCACTCAGTGCATGGAGGCTCCTCACTCAGTGAATAACCAGTCACATGCTGCCACTCAGTGCATGGAGGCTCCTCACTCAGTGAATAACCAATCACATGCTGTCACTCAGTGCAGGGAGTCTCCTCGCTCAGTGAATAACTAGGCACATGCTCTCACTCAGTGCAGGGAGGCTCCTCGCTCCATAAATAACCAGTCACACGCTGTCACTCAGTGCAGGGTGGCTCCTCTCTCAATGAATAACCAGTCAAACACTTTCACTCAGTGCATGGAGGCTTCTAGCTCCATAAATAACGAGTCACGTGCTGTCACTCAGTGCAGGGAGTCTCCTCTCTCCATAAATAACCAGTGACACCCTGTCACTCAGTGCAGGGGGGCTCCTCGCTCCATCAATAACCAGTCACACGCTGTCACTCAGTGCAGGGAGACTCCTCACTCAGTGAATAACCAGTCACATGCTGTCACTCAGTGAAGGGAGGATCCTCGCTCCATGAATAACTAGTCACATGCTGTCACTCAGTGCAGGGAGGCTCCTCGCTCCATCAATAACCAGTTACATGCTGTCACTCAGTGCAGGGAGACTCCTCACTCAGTGAATAACCAGTCACATGCTGTCACTCAGTGCAGGGAGGATCCTCGCTCCATGAATAACCAGTCACATGCTGTCACTCAGTGCATGGAGGCTTCTCGCTCCATAAATAACCATCACACGCTGTCACTCAGTGCAGGGAGACTCCTCACTCAGTGAATAACCAGTCACATGCTGTCACTCAGTGCAGGGAGGATCCTCACTCCATAAATAACCAGTCACACAGTGTCACTCAGTGCAGGGAAGCTCCTCGCTCCATAAATAACCAGTCACACACTGTCACTCATGGCAGGGAGGCTCCTCACTCAGTGAATAACAAGTCACATGCTGCCACTCAGTGCAGGGAAGCTCCTCGCTCCATAAATAACCAGTCACACACTGTCACTCAGTACAAGGAGGCTCCTCGCTCTATAAATAACCAGTTACACGCTGTCACACACAACAGGGAGGCTCCTCGCTCAGTGAATAACCAGTCACACACTTTCACTCAGTGCAGGGAGGCTCCTCGCTCCATAAATAACCAGTCACACGCTGTCACTCAGTGCAGGGAGGCTCCTCGCTCCATAAATAACCAGTCACACACTGTCACTCATGGCAGGGAGGCTCCTCACTCTATAAATAACCAGTCACACACTGTCACTCAATGCCGGGAGGCTCCTCACTCCATAAATAACCAGTCAGACGCTGTCGCTCAGTGCAGGGATACTCCTCACTCAGTGAATAACCAGTCACACACTGTCACTCAGTGCAGGGAGACTCCTCCCTCCATAAATAACCAGTCACACACTGTCACTCAGTACAGGGAGGCTCCTCGCTCAGTGAATAACTAGTCACACACTGTCACTCAGTGCAGGAAGGCTCCTCCCTCCATAAATAACCAGTCTCATGCTGTCACTCAGTACAAGGAGGCTCCTCCCTCCAAAAATAACCAGTCACACAGTGTTACTCAGTGCAGGGAAGCTCCTCACTCCATAACCAGTCACACGCTTTCACTCAGTGCAGAGAGACTCCTCGCTCAGTGAATAACCAGTCACATGTTGTCACTCAGTTCAGGGAGGATCCTCGCTCCATAAATAACCAGTCACACACTGTCACTCAGTGCAAGGAGGTTCCTCCCTCCAAAAATAACCAGTCACACAGTGTCACTCAGTGCAGGGAAGCTCCTCGCTCCATAAATAACCAGTCGCACGCTGTCACTCAGTGCAGGGAAGCTCCTCGCTCTATAAATAACCATTCACATGCTGTCACACAGCGCAGGGAGGCTCCTCACTCAGTGAATAACCAACCACATGCTATCACTCAGTGCAGGGAGGCTCCTCACTCCATAACTAACCAGTCACAAACTGTCACTCAGTGCAGAGAGGCTCCTCACTCCATAAATAACCAGTCACACACTGTCACTCAGTGCAGGGAGGCTCCTCCCTCCATAAATAACCAGTCACACGCTGTCACTCAGTGCAGGGAGGCTCCTCGCTCAGTGAATAACCAGTCACACACTTTTACTCAGTGCAGGGAGGCTCCTCGCTCAATAAATAACCAGTCACATGCTGTCTCTCAGTGCAGGGAGGCTCCTCGCTCTATAAATAACCAGTCACACACTGTCACTCAGTGCAGAGAGACTCCTCGCTCAGTGAATAACCAGTCACATGTTGTGACTCAGTCCAGGGAGGACCCTCGCTCCATAAATAACCAGTCACACACTGTCACTCAGTGCAAGGAGGTTCCTCCCTCCAAAAATAACCAGTCACACACTGTCACTCAGTGCAGAGAGGCTCCTCGCTCCATAAATAACCAGTCACACACTTTCACTCAGTGCAGGGAGGCTCCTCGCTCCATAAATAACTAGTGACATACTGTCACTCAGTGCATGGAGGCTCCACACTCAGTGAATAACCAATCACCTGCTGTCACTCAGTGCAGGGAGTCTCCAGTGAATAACCAGTCACATGCTGCCACTCAGTGCATGGAGGCTCCACACTCAGTGAATAACCAATCACCTGCTGTCACTCAGTGCAGGGAGTCTCCTCGCTCAGTGAATAACCAGTCACATGCTCTCACTCAGTGCAGGGAGGCTCCTCGCTCCATAAATAACCAGTCACACTCTGTCACTCAGTGCAGGGTGGCTCCTCGCTCAATGAATAACCAGTCACACACTTTCACTCAGTGCAGGGAGGCTCCTCGCTCCATAAATAACTAGTCACATACTGTCACTCAGTGCATGGAGGCTCCTCACTCAGTGAATAACCAGTCACATGCTGCCACTCAGTGCATAGAGGCTCCACACTCAGTGAATAACCAATCACCTGCTGTCACTCAGTGCAGGGAGTCTCCTCGCTCAGTGAATAATCAGTCACATGCTCTCACTCAGTGCAGAGAGGCTCCTCGCTCCATAAATAACCAGTCACACACTTTCACTCAGTGCAGGGAGGCTCCTCGCTCCATAAATAACTAGTCACATACTGTCACTCAGTGCATGGAGGCTCCTCACTCAGTGAATAACCAGTCACATGCTGTCACTCAGTGCATGGAGGCTCCTCACTCAGTGAATAACCAGTCACACGCTGTCACTCAGTGCAGAGAGGCTCCTCACTCCATAAATAACCAGTCACACACTGTCACTCAGTGCACGGAGGCTCCTCCCTCCATAACTAACCAGTCACACGCTGTCACTCAGTGCAGGGAGGCTCCTCGCTCAGTGAATAACCAGTCACACACTTTCACTCAGTGCAGGGAGGCTCCTCGCTCCATAAATAACCAGTCACACGCTGTCACTCAGTGCAGGGAGGCTCCTCGCTCTATAAATAACCAGTCACACACTGTCACTCAGTGCAGAGAGACTCCTCGCTCAGTGAATAACCAGTCACATGTTGTGACTCAGTCCAGGGAGGACCCTTGCTCCATACATAACCAGTCACACACTGTCACTCAGTGCAAGGAGGTTCCTCCCTCCAAAAATAACCAGTCACACAGTGTCACTCAGTGCAGAGAGGCTCCTCGCTCCATAAATAACCAGTCACACACTTTCACTCAGTGCAGGGAGGCTCCTCCCTCCATAAATAACTAGTCACATACTGTCACTCAGTGCATGGAGGCTCCTCACTCAGTGAATAACCAGTCACATGCTGCCACTCAGTGCATAGAGGCTCCTCACTCAGTGAATAACCAATCACATGCTGTCACTCAGTGCAGGGAGTCTCCTCGCTCAGTGAATAATCAGTCACATGCTCTCACTCAGTGCAGGGAGGCTCCTCGCTCCATAAATAACCAGTCACACGTTGTCACTCAGTGCAGGGTGGCTCCTCGCTCAATGAATAACCAGTCACACACTTTCACTCAGTGCATGGAGGCTTCTCGCTCCATAAATAACGAGTCACGTGCTGTCACTCAGTGCAGGGAGACTCCTCTCTCCATAAATAACCAGTGACACCCTGTCACTCAGTGCAGGGAGGCTCCTCGCTCCATCAATAACCAGTCACACGCTGTCACTCAGTGCAGGGAGACTCCTCACTCAGTGAATAACCAGTCACATGCTGTCACTCAGTGAAGGGAGGATCCTCGCTCCATGAATAACTAGTCACATGCTGTCACTCAGTGCAGGGAGGCTCCTCGCTCCATCAATAACCAGTCACACGCTGTCACTCACTGCAGGGAGACTCCTCACTCAGTGAATAACCAGTCACATGCTGTCACTCAGTGCAGGGAGGATCCTCGCTCCATGAATAACCAGTCACATGCTGTCACTCAGTGCATGGAGGCTTCTTGCTCCATAAATAACCAGTCACACGCTGTCACTCAGTGCAGGGAGACTCCTCACTCAGTGAATAACCAGTTACACGCTGTCACACACAACAGGGAGGCTCCTCGCTCAGTGAATAACCAGTCACACACTTTCACTCAGTGCAGGGAGGCTCCTCGCTCCATAAATAACCAGTCACACGCTGTCACTCAGTGCAGGGAGGCTCCTCGCTCCATAAATAACCAGTCACACAGTGTCACTCATGGCAGGGAGGCTCCTCACTCTATAAATAACCAGTCACACACTGTCACTCAATGCCGGGAGGCTCCTCACTCCATAAATAACCAGTCAGACGCTGTCGCTCAGTGTAGGGATACTCCTCACTCAGTGAATAACCAGTCACACACTGTCACTCAGTGCAGGGAGACTCATCCCTCCATAAATAACCAGTCACACACTGTCACTCAGTGCAGGGAGGCTCCTTGCTCAGTGAATAACTAGTCACACACTGTCACTCAGTGCAGGAAGGCTCCTCCCTCCATAAATAACCAGTCTCATGCTGTCACTCAGTACAAGGAGGCTCCTCCCTCCAAAAACAACCAGTCACACAGTGTTACTCAGTGCAGGGAAGCTCCTCACTCCATAACCAGTCACACGCTTTCACTCAGTGCAGAGAGACTCCTCGCTCAGTGAATAACCAGTCACATGTTGTCACTCAGTTCAGGGTGGATCCTCGCTCCATAAATAACCAGTCACACACTGTCACTCAGTGCAAGGAAGTTCCTCCCTCCACAAATAACCAGTCACACAGTGTCACTCAGTGCAGGGAAGCTCCTCGCTCCATAAATAACCAGTCGCACGCTGTCACTCAGTGCAGGGAAGCTCCTCGCTCTATAAATAACCATTCACATGCTGTCACACAGCGCAGGGAGGCTCCTCACTCAGTGAATAACCAACCACATGCTATCACTCAGTGCAGGGAGGCTCCTCACTCCATAACTAACCCGTCACAAACTGTCACTCAGTGCAGAGAGGCTCCTCACTCCATAAATAACCAGTCACACACTGTCACTCAGTGCAGGGAGGCTCCTCCCTCCATCAATAACCAGTCACACGCTGTCACTCAGTGCAGGGAGGCTCCTCGCTCAGTGAATAACCAGTCACACACTTTTACTCAGTGCAGGGAGGCTCCTCGCTCAATAAATAACCAGTCACACGCTGTCTCTCAGTGCAGGGAGGCTCCTCGCTCTATAAATAACCAGTCACACACTGTCACTCAGTGCAGAGAGACTCCTCGCTCAGTGAATAACCAGTCACATGTTGTGACTCAGTCCAGGGAGGACCCTCGCTCCATAAATAACCAGTCACACACTGTCACTCAGTGAAAGGAGGTTCCTCCCTCCAAAAATAACCAGTCACACACTGTCACTCAGTGCAGAGAGGCTCCTCGCTCCATAAATAACCAGTCACACACTTTCACTCAGTGCAGGGAGGCTCCTCGCTCCATAAATAACTAGTCACATACTGTCACTCAGTGCATGGAGGCTCCTCACTCAGTGAATAACCAGTCACATGCTGCCACTCAGTGCATGGAGGCTCCACAGTCAGTGAATAACCAATCACCTGCTGTCACTCAGTGCAGGGAGTCTCCTCGCTCAGTGAATAACCAGTCGCATGCTCTCACTCAGTGCAGGGAGGCTCCTCCCTCCATAAATAACCAGTCACACGCTGTCACTCAGTGCAGGGTGGCTCCTCGCTCAATGAATAACCAGTCACACACTTTCATTCAGTGCATGGAGGCTTCTCGCTCCATAAATAACCAGTCACACGCTGTCACTCAGTGCAGAGAGACTCCTCGCTCAGTGAATAACCAGTCACATGTTGTCACTCAGTGCAGGGTGGATCCTCGCTCCATGAATTACCAGTCACACACTGTCACTCAGTGCAGGGAGGCTCCTCGCTCCATAAATAACTTGTCACATACTGTCACTCAGTGCATGGAGGCTCCTCACTCAGTGAATAACCAGTCACATGCTGCCACTCAGTGCATGGAGGCTCCTCACTCAGTGAATAACCAATCACATGCTGTCACTCAGTGCAGGGAGTCTCCTCGCTCAGTGAATAACTAGGCACATGCTCTCACTCAGTGCAGGGAGGCTCCTCGCTCCATAAATAACCAGTCACACGCTGTCACTCAGTGCAGGGTGGCTCCTCTCTCAATGAATAACCAGTCAAACACTTTCACTCAGTGCATGGAGGCTTCTCGCTCTATAAATAACGAGTCACGTGCTGTCACTCAGTGCAGGGAGACTCCTCTCTCCATAAATAACCAGTGACACCCTGTCACTCAGTGCAGGGGGGCTCCTCGCTCCATCAATAACCAGTCACACGCTGTCACTCAGTGCAGGGAGACTCCTCACTCAGTGAATAACCAGTCACATGCTGTCACTCAGTGAAGGGAGGATCCTCGCTCCATGAATAACTAGTCACATGCTGTCACTCAGTGCAGGGAGGCTCCTCGCTCCATCAATAACCAGTTACACGCTGTCACTCAGTGCAGGGAGACTCCTCACTCAGTGAATAACCAGTCACATGCTGTCACTCAGTGCAGGGAGGATCCTCGCTCCATGAATAACCAGTCACATGCTGTCACTCAGTGCATGGAGGCTTCTCGCTCCATAAATAACCATCACACGCTGTCACTCAGTGCAGGGAGACTCCTCACTCAGTGAATAACCAGTCACATGCTGCCACTCAGTGCAGGGAGGATCCTCACTCCATAAATAACCAGTCACACAGTGTCCCTCAGTGCAGGGAAGCTCCTCGCTCTATAAATAACCAGTCACACACTGTCACTCATGGCAGGGAGGCTCCTCACTCAGTGAATAACCAGTCACATGCTGCCACTCAGTGCAGGGAAGCTCCTCACTCCATAAATAACCAGTCACACACTGTCACTCAGTACAAGGAGGCTCCTCGCTCTATAAATAACCAGTTACACGCTGTCACACGCAACAGGGAGGCTCCTCGCTCAGTGAATAACCAGTCACACACTTTCACTCAGTGCAGGGAGGCTCCTCGCTCCATAAATAACCAGTCACACGCTGTCACTCAGTGCAGGGAGGCTCCTCGCTTCATAAATAACCAGTCACACACTGTCACTCATGGCAGGGAGGCTCCTCACTCTATAAATAACAAGTCACACACTGTCACTCAATGCCGGGAGGCTCCTCACTCCATAAATAACCAGTCAGACGCTGTCGCTCAGTGCAGGGATACTCCTCACTCAGTGAATAACCAGTCACACACTGTCACTCAGTGCAGGGAGACTCCTCCCTCCATAAATAACCAGTCACACACTGTCACTCAGTGCAGGGAGGCTCCTCGCTCAGTGAATAACTAGTCACACACTGTCACTCAGTGCAGGAAGGCTCCTCCCTCCATAAATAACCAGTCTCATGCTGTCACTCAGTACAAGGAGGCTCCTCCCTCCAAAAATAACCAGTCACACAGTGTTACTCAGTGCAGGGAAGCTCCTCACTCCATAACCAGTCACACGCTTTCACTCAGTGCAGAGAGACTCCTCGCTCAGTGAATAACCAGTCACATGTTGTCACTCAGTTCAGGGAGGATCCTCGCTCCATAAATAACCAGTCACACACTGTCACTCAGTGCAAGGAGGTTCCTCCCTCCAAAAATAACCAGTCACACAGTGTCACTCAGTGGAGGGAGGCTCCTCGCTCCATCAATAACCAGTCACACGCTGTCACTCAGTGCAGGGAGACTCCTCACTCAGTGAATAACCAGTCACATGCTGTCACTCAGTGAAGGGAGGATCCTCGCTCCATGAATAACTAGTCACATGCTGTCACTCAGTGCAGGGAGGCTCCTCGCTCCATCAATAACCAGTCACACGCTGTCACTCACTGCAGGGAGACTCCTCACTCAGTGAATAACCAGTCACATGCTGTCACTCAGTGCAGGGAGGATCCTCGCTCCATGAATAACCAGTCACATGCTGTCACTCAGTGCATGGAGGCTTCTCGCTCCATAAATAACCAGTTACACACTGTCACTCAGTGCAGGGAGACTCCTCACTCAGTGAATAACCAGTCACATGCTGTCACTCAGTGCAGGGAAGCTCCTCGCTCCATAAATAACCAGTCACACACTGTCACTCAGTACAAGGAGGCTCCTCACTCTATAAATAACCAGTTACACGCTGTCACACACAACAGGGAGGCTCCTCGCTCAGTGAATAACCAGTCACACACTTTCACTCAGTGCAGGGAGGCTCCTCGCTCCATAAATAACCAGTCACACGCTGTCACTCAGTGCAGGGAGGCTCCTCGCTCCATAAATAACCAGTCACACACTGTCACTCATGGCAGGGAGGCTCCTCACTCTATAAATAACCAGTCACACACTGTCACTCAATGCCGGGAGGCTCCTCACTCCATAAATAACCAGTCAGACGCTGTCGCTCAGTGTAGGGATACTCCTCACTCAGTGAATAACCAGTCACACACTGTCACTCAGTGCAGGGAGACTCCTCCCTCCATAAATAACCAGTCACACACCGTCACTCAGTACAGGGAGGCTCCTCGCTCAGTGAATAACTAGTCACACACTGTCACTCAGTGCAGGAAGGCTCCTCCCTCCATAAATAACCAGTCTCATGCTGTCACTCAGTACAAGGAGGCTCCTCCCTCCAAAAATAACCAGTCACACAGTGTTACTCAGTGCAGGGAAGCTCCTCACTCCATAACCAGTCACACGCTTTCACTCAGTGCAGAGAGACTCCTCGCTCAGTGAATAACCAGTCACATGTTGTCACTCAGTTCAGGGAGGATCCTCGCTCCATAAATAACCAGTCACACACTGTCACTCAGTGCAAGGAGGTTCCTCCCTCCACAAATAACCAGTCACACAGTGTCACTCAGTGCAGGGAAGCTCCTCGCTCCATAAATAACCAGTCGCACGCTGTCACTCAGTGCAGGGAAGCTCCTCGCTCTATAAATAACCATTCACATGCTGTCACACAGCGCAGGGAGGCTCCTCACTCAGTGAATAACCAACCACATGCTATCACTCAGTGCAGGGAGGCTCCTCACTCCATAACTAACCCGTCACAAACTGTCACTCAGTGCAGAGAGGCTCCTCACTCCATAAATAACCAGTCACACACTGTCACTCAGTGCAGGGAGGCTCCTCCCTCCATAAATAACCAGTCACACGCTGTCACTCAGTGCAGGGAGGCTCCTCGCTCAGTGAATAACCAGTCACACACTTTTACTCAGTGCAGGGAGGCTCCTCGCTCAATAAATAACCAGTCACACGCTGTCTCTCAGTGCAGGGAGGCTCCTCGCTCTATAAATAACCAGTCACACACTGTCACTCAGTGCAGAGAGACTCCTCGCTCAGTGAATAACCAGTCACATGTTGTGACTCAGTCCAGGGAGGACCCTCGCTCCATAAATAACCAGTCACACACTGTCACTCAGTGAAAGGAGGTTCCTCCCTCCAAAAATAACCAGTCACACACTGTCACTCAGTGCAGAGAGGCTCCTCACTCCATAAATAACCAGTCACAGACTTTCACTCAGTGCAGGGAGGCTCCTCGCTCCATAAATAACTAGTCACATACTGTCACTCAGTGCATGGAGGCTCCTCACTCAGTGAATAACCAGTCACATGCTGCCACTCAGTGCATGGAGGCTCCACACTCAGTGAATAACCAATCACCTGCTGTCACTCAGTGCAGGGAGTCTCCTCGCTCAGTGAATAACCAGTCACATGCTCTCACTCAGTGCAGGGAGGCTCCTCGCTCCATAAATAACCAGTCACACGCTGTCACTCAGTGCAGGGTGGCTCCTCGCTCAATGAATAACCAGTCACACACTTTCACTCAGTGCATGGAGGCTTCTCGCTCCATAAATAACCAGTCACACGCTGTCACTCAGTGCAGAGAGACTCCTCGCTCAGTGAATAACCAGTCACATGTTGTCACTCAGTGCAGGGAGGATCCTCGCTCCATGAATAACCAGTCACACACTGTCACTCAGTGCAGGGAGACTCCTCCCTCCATAAATAACCAGTCACACACTGTCACTCAGTGCAGGGAGGCTCCTCGCTCAGTGAATAACTAGTCACACACTGTCACTCAGTGCAGGAAGGCTCCTCCCTCCATAAATAACCAGTCTCATGCTGTCACTCAGTACAAGGAGGCTCCTCCCTCCAAAAATAACCAGTCACACAGTGTTACTCAGTGCAGGGAAGCTCCTCACTCCATAACCAGTCACACGCTTTCACTCAGTGCAGAGAGACTCCTCGCTCAGTGAATAACCAGTCACATGTTGTCACTCAGTTCAGGGAGGATCCTCGCTCCATAAATAACCAGTCACACACTGTCACTCAGTGCAAGGAGGTTCCTCCCTCCAAAAATAACCAGTCACACAGTGTCACTCAGTGGAGGGAGGCTCCTCGCTCCATCAATAACCAGTCACACGCTGTCACTCAGTGCAGGGAGACTCCTCACTCAGTGAATAACCAGTCACATGCTGTCACTCAGTGAAGGGAGGATCCTCGCTCCATGAATAACTAGTCACATGCTGTCACTCAGTGCAGGGAGGCTCCTCGCTCCATCAATAACCAGTCACACGCTGTCACTCACTGCAGGGAGACTCCTCACTCAGTGAATAACCAGTCACATGCTGTCACTCAGTGCAGGGAGGATCCTCGCTCCATGAATAACCAGTCACATGCTGTCACTCAGTGCATGGAGGCTTCTCGCTCCATAAATAACCAGTTACACACTGTCACTCAGTGCAGGGAGACTCCTCACTCAGTGAATAACCAGTCACATGCTGTCACTCAGTGCAGGGAAGCTCCTCGCTCCATAAATAACCAGTCACACACTGTCACTCAGTACAAGGAGGCTCCTCACTCTATAAATAACCAGTTACACGCTGTCACACACAACAGGGAGGCTCCTCGCTCAGTGAATAACCAGTCACACACTTTCACTCAGTGCAGGGAGGCTCCTCGCTCCATAAATAACCAGTCACACGCTGTCACTCAGTGCAGGGAGGCTCCTCGCTCCATAAATAACCAGTCACACACTGTCACTCATGGCAGGGAGGCTCCTCACTCTATAAATAACCAGTCACACACTGTCACTCAATGCCGGGAGGCTCCTCACTCCATAAATAACCAGTCAGACGCTGTCGCTCAGTGTAGGGATACTCCTCACTCAGTGAATAACCAGTGACACACTGTCACTCAGTGCAGGGAGACTTCTCCCTCCATAAATAACCAGTCACACACCGTCACTCAGTGCAGGGAGGCTCCTCGCTCAGTGAATAACTAGTCACACACTGTCACTCAGTGCAGGAAGGCTCCTCCCTCCATAAATAACCAGTCTCATGCTGTCACTCAGTACAAGGAGGCTCCTCCCTCCAAAAATAACCAGTCACACAGTGTTACTCAGTGCAGCGAAGCTCCTCACTCCATAACCAGTCACACGCTTTCACTCAGTGCAGAGAGACTCCTCGCTCAGTGAATAACCAGTCACATGTTGTCACTCAGTTCAGGGAGGATCCTCGCTCCATAAATAACCAGTCACACACTGTCACTCAGTGCAAGGAGGTTCCTCCCTCCACAAATAACCAGTCACATAGTGTCACTCAGTGCAGGGAAGCTCCTCGCTCCATAAATAACCAGTCGCACGCTGTCACTCAGTGCAGGGAAGCTCCTCGCTCTATAAATAACCATTCACATGCTGTCACACAGCGCAGGGAGGCTCCTCACTCAGTGAATAACCAACCACATGCTATCACTCAGTGCAGGGAGGCTCCTCACTCCATAACTAACCCGTCACAAACTGTCACTCAGTGCAGAGAGGCTCCTCACTCCATAAATAACCAGTCACACACTGTCACTCAGTGCAGGGAGGCTCCTCCCTCCATAAATAACCAGTCACACGCTGTCACTCAGTGCAGGGAGGCTCCTCGCTCAGTGAATAACCAGTCACACACTTTCACTCAGTGCAGGGAGGCTCCTCGCTCCATAAATAACTAGTCACATACTGTCACTCAGTGCATGGAGGCTCCTCACTCAGTGAATAACCAGTCACATGCTGTCACTCAGTGCATGGAGGCTCCTCACTCAGTGAATAACCAGTCACACGCTGTCACTCAGTGCAGAGAGGCTCCTCACTCCATAAATAACCAGTCACACACTGTCACTCAGTGCACGGAGGCTCCTCCCTCCATAACTAACCAGTCACACGCTGTCACTCAGTGCAGGGAGGCTCCTCGCTCAGTGAATAACCAGTCACACACTTTCACTCAGTGCAGGGAGGCTCCTCGCTCCATAAATAACCAGTCACACGCTGTCACTCAGTGCAGGGAGGCTCCTCGCTCTATAAATAACCAGTCACACACTGTCACTCAGTGCAGAGAGACTCCTCGCTCAGTGAATAACCAGTCACATGTTGTGACTCAGTCCAGGGAGGACCCTTGCTCCATACATAACCAGTCACACACTGTCACTCAGTGCAAGGAGGTTCCTCCCTCCAAAAATAACCAGTCACACAGTGTCACTCAGTGCAGAGAGGCTCCTCGCTCCATAAATAACCAGTCACACACTTTCACTCAGTGCAGAGAGGCTCCTCCCTCCATAAATAACTAGTCACATACTGTCACTCAGTGCATGGAGGCTCCTCACTCAGTGAATAACCAGTCACATGCTGCCACTCAGTGCATAGAGGCTCCTCACTCAGTGAATAACCAATCACATGCTGTCACTCAGTGCAGGGAGTCTCCTCGCTCAGTGAATAATCAGTCACATGCTCTCACTCAGTGCAGGGAGGCTCCTCGCTCCATAAATAACCAGTCACACGTTGTCACTCAGTGCAGGGTGGCTCCTCGCTCAATGAATAACCAGTCACACACTTTCACTCAGTGCATGGAGGCTTCTCGCTCCATAAATAACGAGTCACGTGCTGTCACTCAGTGCAGGGAGACTCCTCTCTCCATAAATAACCAGTGACACCCTGTCACTCAGTGCAGGGAGGCTCCTCGCTCCATCAATAACCAGTCACACGCTGTCACTCAGTGCAGGGAGACTCCTCACTCAGTGAATAACCAGTCACATGCTGTCACTCAGTGAAGGGAGGATCCTCGCTCCATGAATAACTAGTCACATGCTGTCACTCAGTGCAGGGAGGCTCCTCGCTCCATCAATAACCAGTCACACGCTGTCACTCACTGCAGGGAGACTCCTCACTCAGTGAATAACCAGTCACATGCTGTCACTCAGTGCAGGGAGGATCCTCGCTCCATGAATAACCAGTCACATGCTGTCACTCAGTGCATGGAGGCTTCTTGCTCCATAAATAACCAGTCACACGCTGTCACTCAGTGCAGGGAGACTCCTCACTCAGTGAATAACCAGTTACACGCTGTCACACACAACAGGGAGGCTCCTCGCTCAGTGAATAACCAGTCACACACTTTCACTCAGTGCAGGGAGGCTCCTCGCTCCATAAATAACCAGTCACACGCTGTCACTCAGTGCAGGGAGGCTCCTCGCTCCATAAATAACCAGTCACACAGTGTCACTCATGGCAGGGAGGCTCCTCACTCTATAAATAACCAGTCACACACTGTCACTCAATGCCGGGAGGCTCCTCACTCCATAAATAACCAGTCAGACGCTGTCGCTCAGTGTAGGGATACTCCTCACTCAGTGAATAACCAGTCACACACTGTCACTCAGTGCAGGGAGACTCATCCCTCCATAAATAACCAGTCACACACTGTCACTCAGTGCAGGGAGGCTCCTTGCTCAGTGAATAACTAGTCACACACTGTCACTCAGTGCAGGAAGGCTCCTCCCTCCATAAATAACCAGTCTCATGCTGTCACTCAGTACAAGGAGGCTCCTCCCTCCAAAAACAACCAGTCACACAGTGTTACTCAGTGCAGGGAAGCTCCTCACTCCATAACCAGTCACACGCTTTCACTCAGTGCAGAGAGACTCCTCGCTCAGTGAATAACCAGTCACATGTTGTCACTCAGTTCAGGGTGGATCCTCGCTCCATAAATAACCAGTCACACACTGTCACTCAGTGCAAGGAAGTTCCTCCCTCCACAAATAACCAGTCACACAGTGTCACTCAGTGCAGGGAAGCTCCTCGCTCCATAAACAACCAGTCGCACGCTGTCACTCAGTGCAGGGAAGCTCCTCGCTCTATAAATAACCATTCACATGCTGTCACACAGCGCAGGGAGGCTCCTCACTCAGTGAATAACCAACCACATGCTATCACTCAGTGCAGGGAGGCTCCTCACTCCATAACTAACCCGTCACAAACTGTCACTCAGTGCAGAGAGGCTCCTCACTCCATAAATAACCAGTCACACACTGTCACTCAGTGCAGGGAGGCTCCTCCCTCCATCAATAACCAGTCACACGCTGTCACTCAGTGCAGGGAGGCTCCTCGCTCAGTGAATAACCAGTCACACACTTTTACTCAGTGCAGGGAGGCTCCTCGCTCAATAAATAACCAGTCACACGCTGTCTCTCAGTGCAGGGAGGCTCCTCGCTCTATAAATAACCAGTCACACACTGTCACTCAGTGCAGAGAGACTCCTCGCTCAGTGAATAACCAGTCACATGTTGTGACTCAGTCCAGGGAGGACCCTCGCTCCATAAATAACCAGTCACACACTGTCACTCAGTGAAAGGAGGTTCCTCCCTCCAAAAATAACCAGTCACACACTGTCACTCAGTGCAGAGAGGCTCCTCGCTCCATAAATAACCAGTCACACACTTTCACTCAGTGCAGGGAGGCTCCTCGCTCCATAAATAACTAGTCACATACTGTCACTCAGTGCATGGAGGCTCCTCACTCAGTGAATAACCAGTCACATGCTGCCACTCAGTGCATGGAGGCTCCACAGTCAGTGAATAACCAATCACCTGCTGTCACTCAGTGCAGGGAGTCTCCTCGCTCAGTGAATAACCAGTCACATGCTCTCACTCAGTGCAGGGAGGCTCCTCCCTCCATAAATAACCAGTCACACGCTGTCACTCAGTGCAGGGTGGCTCCTCGCTCAATGAATAACCAGTCACACACTTTCATTCAGTGCATGGAGGCTTCTCGCTCCATAAATAACCAGTCACACGCTGTCACTCAGTGCAGAGAGACTCCTCGCTCAGTGAATAACCAGTCACATGTTGTCACTCAGTGCAGGGTGGATCCTCGCTCCATGAATTACCAGTCACACACTGTCACTCAGTGCAGGGAGGCTCCTCGCTCCATAAATAACTTGTCACATACTGTCACTCAGTGCATGGAGGCTCCTCACTCAGTGAATAACCAGTCACATGCTGCCACTCAGTGCATGGAGGCTCCTCACTCAGTGAATAACCAATCACATGCTGTCACTCAGTGCAGGTAGTCTCCTCGCTCAGTGAATAACTAGGCACATGCTCTCACTCAGTGCAGGGAGGCTCCTCGCTCCATAAATAACCAGTCACACGCTGTCACTCAGTGCAGGGTGGCTCCTCTCTCAATGAATAACCAGTCAAACACTTTCACTCAGTGCATGGAGGCTTCTCGCTCTATAAATAACGAGTCACGTGCTGTCACTCAGTGCAGGGAGACTCCTCTCTCCATAAATAACCAGTGACACCCTGTCACTCAGTGCAGGGGGGCTCCTCGCTCCATCAATAACCAGTCACACGCTGTCACTCAGTGCAGGGAGACTCCTCACTCAGTGAATAACCAGTCACATGCTGTCACTCAGTGAAGGGAGGATCCTCGCTCCATGAATAACTAGTCACATGCTGTCACTCAGTGCAGGGAGGCTCCTCGCTCCATCAATAACCAGTTACACGCTGTCACTCAGTGCAGGGAGACTCCTCACTCAGTGAATAACCAGTCACATGCTGTCACTCAGTGCAGGGAGGATCCTCGCTCCATGAATAACCAGTCACATGCTGTCACTCAGTGCATGGAGGCTTCTCGCTCCATAAATAACCATCACACGCTGTCACTCAGTGCAGGGAGACTCCTCACTCAGTGAATAACCAGTCACATGCTGTCACTCAGTGCAGGGAGGATCCTCACTCCATAAATAACCAGTCACACAGTGTCCCTCAGTGCAGGGAAGCTCCTCGCTCTATAAATAACCAGTCACACACTGTCACTCATGGCAGGGAGGCTCCTCACTCAGTGAATAACCAGTCACATGCTGCCACTCAGTGCAGGGAAGCTCCTCACTCCATAAATAACCAGTCACACACTGTCACTCAGTACAAGGAGGCTCCTCGCTCTATAAATAACCAGTTACACGCTGTCACACGCAACAGGGAGGCTCCTCGCTCAGTGAATAACCAGTCACACACTTTCACTCAGTGCAGGGAGGCTCCTCGCTCCATAAATAACCAGTCACACGCTGTCACTCAGTGCAGGGAGGCTCCTCGCTTCATAAATAACCAGTCACACACTGTCACTCATGGCAGGGAGGCTCCTCACTCTATAAATAACAAGTCACACACTGTCACTCAATGCCGGGAGGCTCCTCACTCCATAAATAACCAGTCAGACGCTGTCGCTCAGTGCAGGGATACTCCTCACTCAGTGAATAACCAGTCACACACTGTCACTCAGTGCAGGGAGACTCCTCCCTCCATAAATAACCAGTCACACACTGTCACTCAGTGCAGGGAGGCTCCTCGCTCAGTGAATAACTAGTCACACACTGTCACTCAGTGCAGGAAGGCTCCTCCCTCCATAAATAACCAGTCTCATGCTGTCACTCAGTACAAGGAGGCTCCTCCCTCCAAAAATAACCAGTCACACAGTGTTACTCAGTGCAGGGAAGCTCCTCACTCCATAACCAGTCACACGCTTTCACTCAGTGCAGAGAGACTCCTCGCTCAGTGAATAACCAGTCACATGTTGTCACTCAGTTCAGGGAGGATCCTCGCTCCATAAATAACCAGTCACACACTGTCACTCAGTGCAAGGAGGTTCCTCCCTCCAAAAATAACCAGTCACACAGTGTCACTCAGTGGAGGGAGGCTCCTCGCTCCATCAATAACCAGTCACACGCTGTCACTCAGTGCAGGGAGACTCCTCACTCAGTGAATAACCAGTCACATGCTGTCACTCAGTGAAGGGAGGATCCTCGCTCCATGAATAACTAGTCACATGCTGTCACTCAGTGCAGGGAGGCTCCTCGCTCCATCAATAACCAGTCACACGCTGTCACTCACTGCAGGGAGACTCCTCACTCAGTGAATAACCAGTCACATGCTGTCACTCAGTGCAGGGAGGATCCTCGCTCCATGAATAACCAGTCACATGCTGTCACTCAGTGCATGGAGGCTTCTCGCTCCATAAATAACCAGTTACACACTGTCACTCAGTGCAGGGAGACTCCTCACTCAGTGAATAACCAGTCACATGCTGTCACTCAGTGCAGGGAAGCTCCTCGCTCCATAAATAACCAGTCACACACTGTCACTCAGTACAAGGAGGCTCCTCACTCTATAAATAACCAGTTACACGCTGTCACACACAACAGGGAGGCTCCTCGCTCAGTGAATAACCAGTCACACACTTTCACTCAGTGCAGGGAGGCTCCTCGCTCCATAAATAACCAGTCACACGCTGTCACTCAGTGCAGGGAGGCTCCTCGCTCCATAAATAACCAGTCACACACTGTCACTCATGGCAGGGAGGCTCCTCACTCTATAAATAACCAGTCACACACTGTCACTCAATGCCGGGAGGCTCCTCACTCCATAAATAACCAGTCAGACGCTGTCGCTCAGTGTAGGGATACTCCTCACTCAGTGAATAACCAGTCACACACTGTCACTCAGTGCAGGGAGACTCCTCCCTCCATAAATAACCAGTCACACACCGTCACTCAGTACAGGGAGGCTCCTCGCTCAGTGAATAACTAGTCACACACTGTCACTCAGTGCAGGAAGGCTCCTCCCTCCATAAATAACCAGTCTCATGCTGTCACTCAGTACAAGGAGGCTCCTCCCTCCAAAAATAACCAGTCACACAGTGTTACTCAGTGCAGGGAAGCTCCTCACTCCATAACCAGTCACACGCTTTCACTCAGTGCAGAGAGACTCCTCGCTCAGTGAATAACCAGTCACATGTTGTCACTCAGTTCAGGGAGGATCCTCGCTCCATAAATAACCAGTCACACACTGTCACTCAGTGCAAGGAGGTTCCTCCCTCCACAAATAACCAGTCACACAGTGTCACTCAGTGCAGGGAAGCTCCTCGCTCCATAAATAACCAGTCGCACGCTGTCACTCAGTGCAGGGAAGCTCCTCGCTCTATAAATAACCATTCACATGCTGTCACACAGCGCAGGGAGGCTCCTCACTCAGTGAATAACCAACCACATGCTATCACTCAGTGCAGGGAGGCTCCTCACTCCATAACTAACCCGTCACAAACTGTCACTCAGTGCAGAGAGGCTCCTCACTCCATAAATAACCAGTCACACACTGTCACTCAGTGCAGGGAGGCTCCTCCCTCCATAAATAACCAGTCACACGCTGTCACTCAGTGCAGGGAGGCTCCTCGCTCAGTGAATAACCAGTCACACACTTTTACTCAGTGCAGGGAGGCTCCTCGCTCAATAAATAACCAGTCACACGCTGTCTCTCAGTGCAGGGAGGCTCCTCGCTCTATAAATAACCAGTCACACACTGTCACTCAGTGCAGAGAGACTCCTCGCTCAGTGAATAACCAGTCACATGTTGTGACTCAGTCCAGGGAGGACCCTCGCTCCATAAATAACCAGTCACACACTGTCACTCAGTGAAAGGAGGTTCCTCCCTCCAAAAATAACCAGTCACACACTGTCACTCAGTGCAGAGAGGCTCCTCACTCCATAAATAACCAGTCACAGACTTTCACTCAGTGCAGGGAGGCTCCTCGCTCCATAAATAACTAGTCACATACTGTCACTCAGTGCATGGATGCTCCTCACTCAGTGAATAACCAGTCACATGCTGCCACTCAGTGCATGGAGGCTCCACACTCAGTGAATAACCAATCACCTGCTGTCACTCAGTGCAGGGAGTCTCCTCGCTCAGTGAATAACCAGTCACATGCTCTCACTCAGTGCAGGGAGGCTCCTCGCTCCATAAATAACCAGTCACACGCTGTCACTCAGTGCAGGGTGGCTCCTCGCTCAATGAATAACCAGTCACACACTTTCACTCAGTGCATGGAGGCTTCTCGCTCCATAAATAACCAGTCACACGCTGTCACTCAGTGCAGAGAGACTCCTCGCTCAGTGAATAACCAGTCACATGTTGTCACTCAGTGCAGGGAGGATCCTCGCTCCATGAATAACCAGTCACACACTGTCACTCAGTGCAGGGAGACTCCTCCCTCCATAAATAACCAGTCACACACTGTCACTCAGTGCAGGGAGGCTCCTCGCTCAGTGAATAACTAGTCACACACTGTCACTCAGTGCAGGAAGGCTCCTCCCTCCATAAATAACCAGTCTCATGCTGTCACTCAGTACAAGGAGGCTCCTCCCTCCAAAAATAACCAGTCACACAGTGTTACTCAGTGCAGGGAAGCTCCTCACTCCATAACCAGTCACACGCTTTCACTCAGTGCAGAGAGACTCCTCGCTCAGTGAATAACCAGTCAAATGTTGTCACTCAGTTCAGGGAGGATCCTCGCTCCATAAATAACCAGTCACACACTGTCACTCAGTGCAAGGAGGTTCCTCCCTCCAAAAATAACCAGTCACACAGTGTCACTCAGTGGAGGGAGGCTCCTCGCTCCATCAATAACCAGTCACACGCTGTCACTCAGTGCAGGGAGACTCCTCACTCAGTGAATAACCAGTCACATGCTGTCACTCAGTGAAGGGAGGATCCTCGCTCCATGAATAACTAGTCACATGCTGTCACTCAGTGCAGGGAGGCTCCTCGCTCCATCAATAACCAGTCACACGCTGTCACTCACTGCAGGGAGACTCCTCACTCAGTGAATAACCAGTCACATGCTGTCACTCAGTGCAGGGAGGATCCTCGCTCCATGAATAACCAGTCACATGCTGTCACTCAGTGCATGGAGGCTTCTCGCTCCATAAATAACCAGTTACACACTGTCACTCAGTGCAGGGAGACTCCTCACTCAGTGAATAACCAGTCACATGCTGTCACTCAGTGCAGGGAAGCTCCTCGCTCCATAAATAACCAGTCACACACTGTCACTCAGTACAAGGAGGCTCCTCACTCTATAAATAACCAGTTACACGCTGTCACACACAACAGGGAGGCTCCTCGCTCAGTGAATAACCAGTCACACACTTTCACTCAGTGCAGGGAGGCTCCTCGCTCCATAAATAACCAGTCACACGCTGTCACTCAGTGCAGGGAGGCTCCTCGCTCCATAAATAACCAGTCACACACTGTCACTCATGGCAGGGAGGCTCCTCACTCTATAAATAACCAGTCACACACTGTCACTCAATGCCGGGAGGCTCCTCACTCCATAAATAACCAGTCAGACGCTGTCGCTCAGTGTAGGGATACTCCTCACTCAGTGAATAACCAGTGACACACTGTCACTCAGTGCAGGGAGACTTCTCCCTCCATAAATAACCAGTCACACACCGTCACTCAGTGCAGGGAGGCTCCTCGCTCAGTGAATAACTAGTCACACACTGTCACTCAGTGCAGGAAGGCTCCTCCCTCCATAAATAACCAGTCTCATGCTGTCACTCAGTACAAGGAGGCTCCTCCCTCCAAAAATAACCAGTCACACAGTGTTACTCAGTGCAGCGAAGCTCCTCACTCCATAACCAGTCACACGCTTTCACTCAGTGCAGAGAGACTCCTCGCTCAGTGAATAACCAGTCACATGTTGTCACTCAGTTCAGGGAGGATCCTCGCTCCATAAATAACCAGTCACACACTGTCACTCAGTGCAAGGAGGTTCCTCCCTCCACAAATAACCAGTCACACAGTGTCACTCAGTGCAGGGAAGCTCCTCGCTCCATAAATAACCAGTCGCACGCTGTCACTCAGTGCAGGGAAGCTCCTCGCTCTATAAATAACCATTCACATGCTGTCACACAGCGCAGGGAGGCTCCTCACTCAGTGAATAACCAACCACATGCTATCACTCAGTGCAGGGAGGCTCCTCACTCCATAACTAACCCGTCACAAACTGTCACTCAGTGCAGAGAGGCTCCTCACTCCATAAATAACCAGTCACACACTGTCACTCAGTGCAGGGAGGCTCCTCCCTCCATAAATAACCAGTCACACGCTGTCACTCAGTGCAGGGAGGCTCCTCGCTCAGTGAATAACCAGTCACACACTTTTACTCAGTGCAGGGAGGCTCCTCGCTCAATAAATAACCAGTCACACGCTGTCTCTCAGTGCAGGGAGGCTCCTCGCTCTATAAATAACCAGTCACACACTGTCACTCAGTGCAGAGAGACTCCTCGCTCAGTGAATAACCAGTCACATGTTGTGACTCAGTCCAGGGAGGACCCTCGCTCCATAAATAACCAGTCACACACTGTCACTCAGTGAAAGGAGGTTCCTCCCTCCAAAAATAACCAGTCACACACTGTCACTCAGTGCAGAGAGGCTCCTCACTCCATAAATAACCAGTCACAGACTTTCACTCAGTGCAGGGAGGCTCCTCGCTCCATAAATAACTAGTCACATACTGTCACTCAGTGCATGGAGGCTCCTCACTCAGTGAATAACCAGTCACATGCTGCCACTCAGTGCATGGAGGCTCCACACTCAGTGAATAACCAATCACCTGCTGTCACTCAGTGCAGGGAGTCTCCTCGCTCAGTGAATAACCAGTCACATGCTCTCACTCAGTGCAGAGAGGCTCCTCGCTCCATAAATAACCAGTCACACGCTGTCACTCAGTGCAGGGTGGCTCCTCGCTCAATGAATAACCAGTCACACACTTTCACTCAGTGCATGGAGGCTTCTCGCTCCATAAATAACCAGTCACACGCTGTCACTCAGTGCAGAGAGACTCCTCGCTCAGTGAATAACCAGTCACATGTTGTCACTCAGTGCAGGGAGGATCCTCGCTCCATGAATAACCAGTCACACACTGTCACTCAGTGCAGGGAGGCTCCTCGCTCCATAAATAACTTGTCACATACTGTCACTCAGTGCATGGAGGCTCCTCACTCAGTGAATAACCAGTCACATGCTGCCACTCAGTGCATGGAGGCTCCTCACTCAGTGAATAACCAATCACATGCTGTCACTCAGTGCAGGGAGTCTCCTCGCTCAGTGAATAACTAGGCACATGCTCTCACTCAGTGCAGGGAGGCTCCTCGCTCCATAAATAACCAGTCACACGCTGTCACTCAGTGCAGGGTGGCTCCTCTCTCAATGAATAACCAGTCAAACACTTTCACTCAGTGCATGGAGGCTTCTCGCTCCATAAATAACGAGTCACGTGCTGTCACTCAGTGCAGGGAGACTCCTGTCTCCATAAATAACCAGTGACACCCTGTCACTCAGTGCAGGGGGGCTCCTCGCTCCATCAATAACCAGTCACACGCTGTCACTCAGTGCAGGGAGACTCCTCACTCAGTGAATAACCAGTAACATGCTGTCACTCAGTGAAGGGAGGATCCTCGCTCCATGAATAACTAGTCACATGCTGTCACTCAGTGCAGGGAGGCTCCTCGCTCCATCAATAACCAGTTACACGCTGTCACTCAGTGCAGGGAGACTCCTCACTCAGTGAATAACCAGTCACATGCTGTCACTCAGTGCAGGGAGGATCCTCGCTCCATGAATAACCAGTCACATGCTGTCACTCAGTGCATGGAGGCTTCTCGCTCCATAAATAACCATCACACGCTGTCACTCAGTGCAGGGAGACTCCTCACTCAGTGAATAACCAGTCACATGCTGTCACTCAGTGCAGGGAGGATCCTCACTCCATAAATAACCAGTCACACAGTGTCACTCAGTGCAGGGAAGCTCCTCGCTCCATAAATAACCAGTCACACACTGTCACTCATGGCAGGGAGGCTCCTCACTCAGTGAATAACCAGTCACATGCTGCCACTCAGTGCAGGGAAGCTCCTCGCTCCATAAATAACCAGTCACACACTGTCACTCAGTACAAGGAGGCTCCTCGCTCTATAAATAACCAGTTACACGCTGTCACACACAACAGGGAGGCTCCTCGCTCAGTGAATAACCAGTCACACACTTTCACTCAGTGCAGGGAGGCTCCTCGCTCCATAAATAACCAGTCACACGCTGTCACTCAGTGCAGGGAGGCTCCTCGCTCCATAAATAACCAGTCACACACTGTCACTCATGGCAGGGAGGCTCCTCACTCTATAAATAACCAGTCACACACTGTCACTCAATGCCGGGAGGCTCCTCACTCCATAAATAACCAGTCAGACGCTGTCGCTCAGTGCAGGGATACTCCTCACTCAGTGAATAACCAGTCACACACTGTCACTCAGTGCAGGGAGAATCCTCCCTCCATAAATAACCAGTCACACACTGTCACTCAGTACAGGGAGGCTCCTCGCTCAGTGAATAACTAGTCACACACTGTCACTCAGTGCAGGAAGGCTCCTCCCTCCATAAATAACCAGTCTCATGCTGTCACTCAGTACAAGGAGGCTCCTCCCTCCAAAAATAACCAGTCACACAGTGTTACTCAGTGCAGGGAAGCTCCTCACTCCATAACCAGTCACACGCTTTCACTCAGTGCAGAGAGACTCCTCGCTCAGTGAATAACCAGTCACATGTTGTCACTCAGTTCAGGGAGGATCCTCGCTCCATAAATAACCAGTCACAAACTGTCACTCAGTGCAGAGAGGCTCCTCACTCCATAAATAACCAGTCACACACTGTCACTCAGTGCAGGGAGGCTCCTCCCTCCATAAATAACCAGTCACACGCTGTCACTCAGTGCAGGGAGGCTCCTCGCTCAGTGAATAACCAGTCACACACTTTTACTCAGTGCAGGGAGGCTCCTCGCTCAATAAATAACCAGTCACACGCTGTCTCTCAGTGCAGGGAGGCTCCTCGCTCTATAAATAACCAGTCACACACTGTCACTCAGTGCAGAGAGACTCCTCGCTCAGTGAATAAACAGTCACATGTTGTGACTCAGTCCAGGGAGGACCCTCGCTCCATAAATAACCAGTCACACACTGTCACTCAGTGAAAGGAGGTTCCTCCCTCCAAAAATAACCAGTCACACACTGTCACTCAGTGCAGAGAGGCTCCTCACTCCATAAATAACCAGTCACAGACTTTCACTCAGTGCAGGGAGGCTCCTCGCTCCATAAATAACTAGTCACATACTGTCACTCAGTGCATGGAGGCTCCTCACTCAGTGAATAACCAGTCACATGCTGCCACTCAGTGCATGGAGGCTCCACACTCAGTGAATAACCAATCACCTGCTGTCACTCAGTGCAGGGAGTCTCCTCGCTCAGTGAATAACCAGTCACATGCTCTCACTCAGTGCAGGGAGGCTCCTCGCTCCATAAATAACCAGTCACACGCTGTCACTCAGTGCAGGGTGGCTCCTCGCTCAATGAATAACCAGTCACACACTTTCACTCAGTGCATGGAGGCTTCTCGCTCCATAAATAACCAGTCACACGCTGTCACTCAGTGCAGAGAGACTCCTCGCTCAGTGAATAACCAGTCACATGTTGTCACTCAGTGCAGGGAGGATCCTCGCTCCATGAATAACCAGTCACACACTGTCACTCAGTGCAGGGAGGCTCCTCGCTCCATAAATAACTTGTCACATACTGTCACTCAGTGCATGGAGGCTCCTCACTCAGTGAATAACCAGTCACATGCTGCCACTCAGTGCATGGAGGCTCCTCACTCAGTGAATAACCAATCACATGCTGTCACTCAGTGCAGGGAGTCTCCTCGCTCAGTGAATAACTAGGCACATGCTCTCACTCAGTGCAGGGAGGCTCCTCGCTCCATAAATAACCAGTCACACGCTGTCACTCAGTGCAGGGTGGCTCCTCTCTCAATGAATAACCAGTCAAACACTTTCACTCAGTGCATGGAGGCTTCTAGCTCCATAAATAACGAGTCACGTGCTGTCACTCAGTGCAGGGAGTCTCCTCTCTCCATAAATAACCAGTGACACCCTGTCACTCAGTGCAGGGGGGCTCCTCGCTCCATCAATAACCAGTCACACGCTGTCACTCAGTGCAGGGAGACTCCTCACTCAGTGAATAACCAGTCACATGCTGTCACTCAGTGAAGGGAGGATCCTCGCTCCATGAATAACTAGTCACATGCTGTCACTCAGTGCAGGGAGGCTCCTCGCTCCATCAATAACCAGTTACACGCTGTCACTCAGTGCAGGGAGACTCCTCACTCAGTGAATAACCAGTCACATGCTGTCACTCAGTGCAGGGAGGATCCTCGCTCCATGAATAACCAGTCACATGCTGTCACTCAGTGCATGGAGGCTTCTCGCTCCATAAATAACCATCACACGCTGTCACTCAGTGCAGGGAGACTCCTCACTCAGTGAATAACCAGTCACATGCTGTCACTCAGTGCAGGGAGGATCCTCACTCCATAAATAACCAGTCACACAGTGTCACTCAGTGCAGGGAAGCTCCTCGCTCCATAAATAACCAGTCACACACTGTCACTCATGGCAGGGAGGCTCCTCACTCAGTGAATAACAAGTCACATGCTGCCACTCAGTGCAGGGAAGCTCCTCGCTCCATAAATAACCAGTCACACACTGTCACTCAGTACAAGGAGGCTCCTCGCTCTATAAATAACCAGTTACACGCTGTCACACACAACAGGGAGGCTCCTCGCTCAGTGAATAACCAGTCACACACTTTCACTCAGTGCAGGGAGGCTCCTCGCTCCATAAATAACCAGTCACACGCTGTCACTCAGTGCAGGGAGGCTCCTCGCTCCATAAATAACCAGTCACACACTGTCACTCATGGCAGGGAGGCTCCTCACTCTATAAATAACCAGTCACACACTGTCACTCAATGCCGGGAGGCTACTCACTCCATAAATAACCAGTCAGACGCTGTCGCTCAGTGCAGGGATACTCCTCACTCAGTGAATAACCAGTCACACACTGTCACTCAGTGCAGGGAGACTCCTCCCGCCATAAATAACCAGTCACACACTGTCACTCAGTACAGGGAGGCTCCTCGCTCAGTGAATAACTAGTCACACACTGTCACTCAGTGCAGGAAGGCTCCTCCCTCCATAAATAACCAGTCTCATGCTGTCACTCAGTACAAGGAGGCTCCTCCCTCCAAAAATAACCAGTCACACAGTGTTACTCAGTGCAGGGAAGCTCCTCACTCCATAACCAGTCACACGCTTTCACTCAGTGCAGAGAGACTCCTCGCTCAGTGAATAACCAGTCACATGTTGTCACTCAGTTCAGGGAGGATCCTCGCTCCATAAATAACCAGTCACACACTGTCACTCAGTGCAAGGAGGTTCCTCCCTCCAAAAATAACCAGTCACACAGTGTCACTCAGTGCAGGGAAGCTCCTCGCTCCATAAATAACCAGTCGCACGCTGTCACTCAGTGCAGGGAAGCTCCTCGCTCTATAAATAACCATTCACATGCTGTCACACAGCGCAGGGAGGCTCCTCACTCAGTGAATAACCAACCACATGCTATCACTCAGTGCAGGGAGGCTCCTCACTCCATAACTAACCAGTCACAAACTGTCACTCAGTGCAGAGAGGCTCCTCACTCCATAAATAACCAGTCACACACTGTCACTCAGTGCAGGGAGGCTCCTCCCTCCATAAATAACCAGTCACACGCTGTCACTCAGTGCAGGGAGGCTCCTCGCTCAGTGAATAACCAGTCACACACTTTTACTCAGTGCAGGGAGGCTCCTCGCTCAATAAATAACCAGTCACACGCTGTCTCTCAGTGCAGGGAGGCTCCTCGCTCTATAAATAACCAGTCACACACTGTCACTCAGTGCAGAGAGACTCCTCGCTCAGTGAATAACCAGTCACATGTTGTGACTCAGTCCAGGGAGGACCCTCGCTCCATAAATAACCAGTCACACACTGTCACTCAGTGCAAGGAGGTTCCTCCCTCCAAAAATAACCAGTCACACACTGTCACTCAGTGCAGAGAGGCTCCTCGCTCCATAAATAACCAGTCACACACTTTCACTCAGTGCAGGGAGGCTCCTCGCTCCATAAATAACTAGTGACATACTGTCACTCAGTGCATGGAGGCTCCACACTCAGTGAATAACCAATCACCTGCTGTTACTCAGTGCAGGGAGTCTCCAGTGAATAACCAGTCACATGCTGCCACTCAGTGCATGGAGGCTCCACACTCAGTGAATAACCAATCACCTGCTGTCACTCAGTGCAGGGAGTCTCCTCGCTCAGTGAATAACCAGTCACATGCTCTCACTCAGTGCAGGGAGGCTCCTCGCTCCATAAATAACCAGTCACACTCTGTCACTCAGTGCAGGGTGGCTCCTCGCTCAATGAATAACCAGTCACACACTTTCACTCAGTGCAGGGAGGCTCCTCGCTCCATAAATAACTAGTCACATACTGTCACTCAGTGCATGGAGGCTCCTCACTCAGTGAATAACCAGTCACATGCTGCCACTCAGTGCATGGAGGCTCCACACTCAGTGAATAACCAATCACCTGCTGTCACTCAGTGCAGGGAGTCTCCTCGCTCAGTGAATAATCAGTCACATGCTCTCACTCAGTGCAGAGAGGCTCCTCGCTCCATAAATAACCAGTCACACACTTTCACTCAGTGCAGGGAGGCTCCTCGCTCCATAAATAACTAGTCACATACTGTCACTCAGTGCATGGAGGCTCCTCACTCAGTGAATAACCAGTCACATGCTGTCACTCAGTGCATGGAGGCTCCTCACTCAGTGAATAACCAGTCACACGCTGTCACTCAGTGCAGAGAGGCTCCTCACTCCATAAATAACCAGTCACACACTGTCACTCAGTGCACGGAGGCTCCTCCCTCCATAACTAACCAGTCACACGCTGTCACTCAGTGCAGGGAGGCTCCTCGCTCAGTGAATAACCAGTCACACACTTTCACTCAGTGCAGGGAGGCTCCTCGCTCCATAAATAACCAGTCACACGCTGTCACTCAGTGCAGGGAGGCTCCTCGCTCTATAAATAACCAGTCACACACTGTCACTCAGTGCAGAGAGACTCCTCGCTCAGTGAATAACCAGTCACATGTTGTGACTCAGTCCAGGGAGGACCCTTGCTCCATACATAACCAGTCACACACTGTCACTCAGTGCAAGGAGGTTCCTCCCTCCAAAAATAACCAGTCACACAGTGTCACTCAGTGCAGAGAGGCTCCTCGCTCCATAAATAACCAGTCACACACTTTCACTCAGTGCAGGGAGGCTCCTCCCTCCATAAATAACTAGTCACATACTGTCACTCAGTGCATGGAGGCTCCTCACTCAGTGAATAACCAGTCACATGCTGCCACTCAGTGCATAGAGGCTCCTCACTCAGTGAATAACCAATCACATGCTGTCACTCAGTGCAGGGAGTCTCCTCGCTCAGTGAATAATCAGTCACATGCTCTCACTCAGTGCAGGGAGGCTCTTCGCTCCATAAATAACCAGTCACACGTTGTCACTCAGTGCAGGGTGGCTCCTCGCTCAATGAATAACCAGTCACACACTTTCACTCAGTGCATGGAGGCTTCTCGCTCCATAAATAACGAGTCACGTGCTGTCACTCAGTGCAGGGAGACTCCTCTCTCCATAAATAACCAGTGACACCCTGTCACTCAGTGCAGGGAGGCTCCTCGCTCCATCAATAACCAGTCACACGCTGTCACTCAGTGCAGGGAGACTCCTCACTCAGTGAATAACCAGTCACATGCTGTCACTCAGTGAAGGGAGGATCCTCGCTCCATGAATAACTAGTCACATGCTGTCACTCAGTGCAGGGAGGCTCCTCGCTCCATCAATAACCAGTCACACGCTGTCACTCACTGCAGGGAGACTCCTCACTCAGTGAATAACCAGTCACATGCTGTCACTCAGTGCAGGGAGGATCCTCGCTCCATGAATAACCAGTCACATGCTGTCACTCAGTGCATGGAGGCTTCTTGCTCCATAAATAACCAGTCACACGCTGTCACTCAGTGCAGGGAGACTCCTCACTCAGTGAATAACCAGTTACACGCTGTCACACACAACAGGGAGGCTCCTCGCTCAGTGAATAACCAGTCACACACTTTCACTCAGTGCAGGGAGGCTCCTCGCTCCATAAATAACCAGTCACACGCTGTCACTCAGTGCAGGGAGGCTCCTCGCTCCATAAATAACCAGTCACACAGTGTCACTCATGGCAGGGAGGCTCCTCACTCTATAAATAACCAGTCACACACTGTCACTCAATGCCGGGAGGCTCCTCACTCCATAAATAACCAGTCAGACGCTGTCGCTCAGTGTAGGGATACTCCTCACTCAGTGAATAACCAGTCACACACTGTCACTCAGTGCAGGGAGACTCCTCCCTCCATAAATAACCAGTCACACACTGTCACTCAGTGCAGGGAGGCTCCTTGCTCAGTGAATAACTAGTCACACACTGTCACTCAGTGCAGGAAGGCTCCTCCCTCCATAAATAACCAGTCTCATGCTGTCACTCAGTACAAGGAGGCTCCTCCCTCCAAAAACAACCAGTCACACAGTGTTACTCAGTGCAGGGAAGCTCCTCACTCCATAACCAGTCACACGCTTTCACTCAGTGCAGAGAGACTCCTCGCTCAGTGAATAACCAGTCACATGTTGTCACTCAGTTCAGGGTGGATCCTCGCTCCATAAATAACCAGTCACACACTGTCACTCAGTGCAAGGAAGTTCCTCCCTCCACAAATAACCAGTCACACAGTGTCACTCAGTGCAGGGAAGCTCCTCGCTCCATAAATAACCAGTTGCACGCTGTCACTCAGTGCAGGGAAGCTCCTCGCTCTATAAATAACCATTCACATGCTGTCACACAGCGCAGGGAGGCTCCTCACTCAGTGAATAACCAACCACATGCTATCACTCAGTGCAGGGAGGCTCCTCACTCCATAACTAACCCGTCACAAACTGTCACTCAGTGCAGAGAGGCTCCTCACTCCATAAATAACCAGTCACACACTGTCACTCAGTGCAGGGAGGCTCCTCCCTCCATAAATAACCAGTCACACGCTGTCACTCAGTGCAGGGAGGCTCCTCGCTCAGTGAATAACCAGTCACACACTTTTACTCAGTGCAGGGAGGCTCCTCGCTCAATAAATAACCAGTCACACGCTGTCTCTCAGTGCAGGGAGGCTCCTCGCTCTATAAATAACCAGTCACACACTGTCACTCAGTGCAGAGAGACTCCTCGCTCAGTGAATAACCAGTCACATGTTGTGACTCAGTCCAGGGAGGACCCTCGCTCCATAAATAACCAGTCACACACTGTCACTCAGTGAAAGGAGGTTCCTCCCTCCAAAAATAACCAGTCACACACTGTCACTCAGTGCAGAGAGGCTCCTCGCTCCATAAATAACCAGTCACACACTTTCACTCAGTGCAGGGAGGCTCCTCGCTCCATAAATAACTAGTCACATACTGTCACTCAGTGCATGGAGGCTCCTCACTCAGTGAATAACCAGTCACATGCTGCCACTCAGTGCATGGAGGCTCCACAGTCAGTGAATAACCAATCACCTGCTGTCACTCAGTGCAGGGAGTCTCCTCGCTCAGTGAATAACCAGTCACATGCTCTCACTCAGTGCAGGGAGGCTCCTCCCTCCATAAATAACCAGTCACACGCTGTCACTCAGTGCAGGGTGGCTCCTCGCTCAATGAATAACCAGTCACACACTTTCATTCAGTGCATGGAGGCTTCTCGCTCCATAAATAACCAGTCACACGCTGTCACTCAGTGCAGAGAGACTCCTCGCTCAGTGAATAACCAGTCACATGTTGTCACTCAGTGCAGGGTGGATCCTCGCTCCATGAATTACCAGTCACACACTGTCACTCAGTGCAGGGAGGCTCCTCGCTCCATAAATAACTTGTCACATACTGTCACTCAGTGCATGGAGGCTCCTCACTCAGTGAATAACCAGTCACATGCTGCCACTCAGTGCATGGAGGCTCCTCACTCAGTGAATAACCAATCACATGCTGTCACTCAGTGCAGGGAGTCTCCTCGCTCAGTGAATAACTAGGCACATGCTCTCACTCAGTGCAGGGAGGCTCCTCGCTCCATAAATAACCAGTCACACGCTGTCACTCAGTGCAGGGTGGCTCCTCTCTCAATGAATAACCAGTCAAACACTTTCACTCAGTGCATGGAGGCTTCTCGCTCCATAAATAACGAGTCACGTGCTGTCACTCAGTGCAGGGAGACTCCTCTCTCCATAAATAACCAGTGACACCCTGTCACTCAGTGCAGGGGGGCTCCTCGCTCCATCAATAACCAGTCACACGCTGTCACTCAGTGCAGGGAGACTCCTCACTCAGTGAATAACCAGTCACATGCTGTCACTCAGTGAAGGGAGGATCCTCGCTCCATGAATAACTAGTCACATGCTGTCACTCAGTGCAGGGAGGCTCCTCGCTCCATCAATAACCAGTTACACGCTGTCACTCAGTGCAGGGAGACTCCTCACTCAGTGAATAACCAGTCACATGCTGTCACTCAGTGCAGGGAGGATCCTCGCTCCATGAATAACCAGTCACATGCTGTCACTCAGTGCATGGAGGCTTCTCGCTCCATAAATAACCATCACACGCTGTCACTCAGTGCAGGGAGACTCCTCACTCAGTGAATAACCAGTCACATGCTGTCACTCAGTGCAGGGAGGATCCTCACTCCATAAATAACCAGTCACACAGTGTCCCTCAGTGCAGGGAAGCTCCTCGCTCTATAAATAACCAGTCACACACTGTCACTCATGGCAGGGAGGCTCCTCACTCAGTGAATAACCAGTCACATGCTGCCACTCAGTGCAGGGTAGCTCCTCACTCCATAAATAACCAGTCACACACTGTCACTCAGTACAAGGAGGCTCCTCGCTCTATAAATAACCAGTTACACGCTGTCACACGCAACAGGGAGGCTCCTCGCTCAGTGAATAACCAGTCACACACTTTCACTCAGTGCAGGGAGGCTCCTCGCTCCATAAATAACCAGTCACACGCTGTCACTCAGTGCAGGGAGGCTCCTCGCTTCATAAATAACCAGTCACACACTGTCACTCATGGCAGGGAGGCTCCTCACTCTATAAATAACCAGTCACACACTGTCACTCAATGCCGGGAGGCTCCTCACTCCATAAATAACCAGTCAGACGCTGTCGCTCAGTGCAGGGATACTCCTCACTCAGTGAATAACCAGTCACACACTGTCACTCAGTGCAGGGAGACTCCTCCCTCCATAAATAACCAGTCACACACTGTCACTCAGTGCAGGGAGGCTCCTCGCTCAGTGAATAACTAGTCACACACTGTCACTCAGTGCAGGAAGGCTCCTCCCTCCATAAATAACCAGTCTCATGCTGTCACTCAGTACAAGGAGGCTCCTCCCTCCAAAAATAACCAGTCACACAGTGTTACTCAGTGCAGGGAAGCTCCTCACTCCATAACCAGTCACACGCTTTCACTCAGTGCAGAGAGACTCCTCGCTCAGTGAATAACCAGTCACATGTTGTCACTCAGTTCAGGGAGGATCCTCGCTCCATAAATAACCAGTCACACACTGTCACTCAGTGCAAGGAGGTTCCTCCCTCCAAAAATAACCAGTCACACAGTGTCACTCAGTGGAGGGAGGCTCCTCGCTCCATCAATAACCAGTCACACGCTGTCACTCAGTGCAGGGAGACTCCTCACTCAGTGAATAACCAGTCACATGCTGTCACTCAGTGAAGGGAGGATCCTCGCTCCATGAATAACTAGTCACATGCTGTCACTCAGTGCAGGGAGGCTCCTCGCTCCATCAATAACCAGTCACACGCTGTCACTCACTGCAGGGAGACTCCTCACTCAGTGAATAACCAGTCACATGCTGTCACTCAGTGCAGGGAGGATCCTCGCTCCATGAATAACCAGTCACATGCTGTCACTCAGTGCATGGAGGCTTCTCGCTCCATAAATAACCAGTTACACACTGTCACTCAGTGCAGGGAGACTCCTCACTCAGTGAATAACCAGTCACATGCTGTCACTCAGTGCAGGGAAGCTCCTCGCTCCATAAATAACCAGTCACACACTGTCACTCAGTACAAGGAGGCTCCTCACTCTATAAATAACCAGTTACACGCTGTCACACACAACAGGGAGGCTCCTCGCTCAGTGAATAACCAGTCACACACTTTCACTCAGTGCAGGGAGGCTCCTCGCTCCATAAATAACCAGTCACACGCTGTCACTCAGTGCAGGGAGGCTCCTCGCTCCATAAATAACCAGTCACACACTGTCACTCATGGCAGGGAGGCTCCTCACTCTATAAATAACCAGTCACACACTGTCACTCAATGCCGGGAGGCTCCTCACTCCATAAATAACCAGTCAGACGCTGTCGCTCAGTGTAGGGATACTCCTCACTCAGTGAATAACCAGTCACACACTGTCACTCAGTGCAGGGAGACTCCTCCCTCCATAAATAACCAGTCACACACCGTCACTCAGTACAGGGAGGCTCCTCGCTCAGTGAATAACTAGTCACACACTGTCACTCAGTGCAGGAAGGCTCCTCCCTCCATAAATAACCAGTCTCATGCTGTCACTCAGTACAAGGAGGCTCCTCCCTCCAAAAATAACCAGTCACACAGTGTTACTCAGTGCAGGGAAGCTCCTCACTCCATAACCAGTCACACGCTTTCACTCAGTGCAGAGAGACTCCTCGCTCAGTGAATAACCAGTCACATGTTGTCACTCAGTTCAGGGAGGATCCTCGCTCCATAAATAACCAGTCACACACTGTCACTCAGTGCAAGGAGGTTCCTCCCTCCACAAATAACCAGTCACACAGTGTCACTCAGTGCAGGGAAGCTCCTCGCTCCATAAATAACCAGTCGCACGCTGTCACTCAGTGCAGGGAAGCTCCTCGCTCTATAAATAACCATTCACATGCTGTCACACAGCGCAGGGAGGCTCCTCACTCAGTGAATAACCAACCACATGCTATCACTCAGTGCAGGGAGGCTCCTCACTCCATAACTAACCCGTCACAAACTGTCACTCAGTGCAGAGAGGCTCCTCACTCCATAAATAACCAGTCACACACTGTCACTCAGTGCAGGGAGGCTCCTCCCTCCATAAATAACCAGTCACACGCTGTCACTCAGTGCAGGGAGGCTCCTCGCTCAGTGAATAACCAGTCACACACTTTTACTCAGTGCAGGGAGGCTCCTCGCTCAATAAATAACCAGTCACACGCTGTCTCTCAGTGCAGGGAGGCTCCTCGCTCTATAAATAACCAGTCACACACTGTCACTCAGTGCAGAGAGACTCCTCGCTCAGTGAATAACCAGTCACATGTTGTGACTCAGTCCAGGGAGGACCCTCGCTCCATAAATAACCAGTCACACACTGTCACTCAGTGAAAGGAGGTTCCTCCCTCCAAAAATAACCAGTCACACACTGTCACTCAGTGCAGAGAGGCTCCTCACTCCATAAATAACCAGTCACAGACTTTCACTCAGTGCAGGGAGGCTCCTCGCTCCATAAATAACTAGTCACATACTGTCACTCAGTGCATGGAGGCTCCTCACTCAGTGAATAACCAGTCACATGCTGCCACTCAGTGCATGGAGGCTCCACACTCAGTGAATAACCAATCACCTGCTGTCACTCAGTGCAGGGAGTCTCCTCGCTCAGTGAATAACCAGTCACATGCTCTCACTCAGTGCAGGGAGGCTCCTCGCTCCATAAATAACCAGTCACACGCTGTCACTCAGTGCAGGGTGGCTCCTCGCTCAATGAATAACCAGTCACACACTTTCACTCAGTGCATGGAGGCTTCTCGCTCCATAAATAACCAGTCACACGCTGTCACTCAGTGCAGAGAGACTCCTCGCTCAGTGAATAACCAGTCACATGTTGTCACTCAGTGCAGGGAGGATCCTCGCTCCATGAATAACCAGTCACACACTGTCACTCAGTGCAGGGAGACTCCTCCCTCCATAAATAACCAGTCACACACTGTCACTCAGTGCAGGGAGGCTCCTCGCTCAGTGAATAACTAGTCACACACTGTCACTCAGTGCAGGAAGGCTCCTCCCTCCATAAATAACCAGTCTCATGCTGTCACTCAGTACAAGGAGGCTCCTCCCTCCAAAAATAACCAGTCACACAGTGTTACTCAGTGCAGGGAAGCTCCTCACTCCATAACCAGTCACACGCTTTCACTCAGTGCAGAGAGACTCCTCGCTCAGTGAATAACCAGTCACATGTTGTCACTCAGTTCAGGGAGGATCCTCGCTCCATAAATAACCAGTCACACACTGTCACTCAGTGCAAGGAGGTTCCTCCCTCCAAAAATAACCAGTCACACAGTGTCACTCAGTGGAGGGAGGCTCCTCGCTCCATCAGTAACCAGTCACACGCTGTCACTCAGTGCAGGGAGACTCCTCACTCAGTGAATAACCAGTCACATGCTGTCACTCAGTGAAGGGAGGATCCTCGCTCCATGAATAACTAGTCACATGCTGTCACTCAGTGCAGGGAGGCTCCTCGCTCCATCAATAACCAGTCACACGCTGTCACTCACTGCAGGGAGACTCCTCACTCAGTGAATAACCAGTCACATGCTGTCACTCAGTGCAGGGAGGATCCTCGCTCCATGAATAACCAGTCACATGCTGTCACTCAGTGCACGGAGGCTTCTCGCTCCATAAATAACCAGTTACACACTGTCACTCAGTGCAGGGAGACTCCTCACTCAGTGAATAACCAGTCACATGCTGTCACTCAGTGCAGGGAAGCTCCTCGCTCCATAAATAACCAGTCACACACTGTCACTCAGTACAAGGAGGCTCCTCACTCTATAAATAACCAGTTACACGCTGTCACACACAACAGGGAGGCTCCTCGCTCAGTGAATAACCAGTCACACACTTTCACTCAGTGCAGGGAGGCTCCTCGCTCCATAAATAACCAGTCACACGCTGTCACTCAGTGCAGGGAGGCTCCTCGCTCCATAAATAACCAGTCACACACTGTCACTCATGGCAGGGAGGCTCCTCACTCTATAAATAACCAGTCACACACTGTCACTCAATGCCGGGAGGCTCCTCACTCCATAAATAACCAGTCAGACGCTGTCGCTCAGTGTAGGGATACTCCTCACTCAGTGAATAACCAGTCACACACTGTCACTCAGTGCAGGGAGACTTCTCCCTCCATAAATAACCAGTCACACACCGTCACTCAGTGCAGGGAGGCTCCTCGCTCAGTGAATAACTAGTCACACACTGTCACTCAGTGCAGGAAGGCTCCTCCCTCCATAAATAACCAGTCTCATGCTGTCACTCAGTACAAGGAGGCTCCTCCCTCCAAAAATAACCAGTCACACAGTGTTACTCAGTGCAGCGAAGCTCCTCACTCCATAACCAGTCACACGCTTTCACTCAGTGCAGAGAGACTCCTCGCTCAGTGAATAACCAGTCACATGTTGTCACTCAGTTCAGGGAGGATCCTCGCTCCATAAATAACCAGTCACACACTGTCACTCAGTGCAAGGAGGTTCCTCCCTCCACAAATAACCAGTCACACAGTGTCACTCAGTGCAGGGAAGCTCCTCGCTCCATAAATAACCAGTCGCACGCTGTCACTCAGTGCAGGGAAGCTCCTCGCTCTATAAATAACCATTCACATGCTGTCACACAGCGCAGGGAGGCTCCTCACTCAGTGAATAACCAACCACATGCTATCACTCAGTGCAGGGAGGCTCCTCACTCCATAACTAACCCGTCACAAACTGTCACTCAGTGCAGAGAGGCTCCTCACTCCATAAATAACCAGTCACACACTGTCACTCAGTGCAGGGAGGCTCCTCCCTCCATAAATAACCAGTCACACGCTGTCACTCAGTGCAGGGAGGCTCCTCGCTCAGTGAATAACCAGTCACACACTTTTACTCAGTGCAGGGAGGCTCCTCGCTCAATAAATAACCAGTCACACGCTGTCTCTCAGTGCAGGGAGGCTCCTCGCTCTATAAATAACCAGTCACACACTGTCACTCAGTGCAGAGAGACTCCTCGCTCAGTGAATAACCAGTCACATGTTGTGACTCAGTCCAGGGAGGACCCTCGCTCCATAAATAACCAGTCACACACTGTCACTCAGTGAAAGGAGGTTCCTCCCTCCAAAAATAACCAGTCACACACTGTCACTCAGTGCAGAGAGGCTCCTCACTCCATAAATAACCAGTCACAGACTTTCACTCAGTGCAGGGAGGCTCCTCGCTCCATAAATAACTAGTCACATACTGTCACTCAGTGCATGGAGGCTCCTCACTCAGTGAATAACCAGTCACATGCTGCCACTCAGTGCATGGAGGCTCCACACTCAGTGAATAACCAATCACCTGCTGTCACTCAGTGCAGGGAGTCTCCTCGCTCAGTGAATAACCAGTCACATGCTCTCACTCAGTGCAGGGAGGCTCCTCGCTCCATAAATAACCAGTCACACGCTGTCACTCAGTGCAGGGTGGCTCCTCGCTCAATGAATAACCAGTCACACACTTTCACTCAGTGCATGGAGGCTTCTCGCTCCATAAATAACCAGTCACACGCTGTCACTCAGTGCAGAGAGACTCCTCGCTCAGTGAATAACCAGTCACATGTTGTCACTCAGTGCAGGGAGGATCCTCGCTCCATGAATAACCAGTCACACACTGTCACTCAGTGCAGGGAGGCTCCTCGCTCCATAAATAACTTGTCACATACTGTCACTCAGTGCATGGAGGCTCCTCACTCAGTGAATAACCAGTCACATGCTGCCACTCAGTGCATGGAGGCTCCTCACTCAGTGAATAACCAATCACATGCTGTCACTCAGTGCAGGGAGTCTCCTCGCTCAGTGAATAACTAGGCACATGCTCTCACTCAGTGCAGGGAGGCTCCTCGCTCCATAAATAACCAGTCACACGCTGTCACTCAGTGCAGGGTGGCTCCTCTCTCAATGAATAACCAGTCAAACACTTTCACTCAGTGCATGGAGGCTTCTCGCTCCATAAATAACGAGTCACGTGCTGTCACTCAGTGCAGGGAGACTCCTCTCTCCATAAATAACCAGTGACACCCTGTCACTCAGTGCAGGGGGGCTCCTCGCTCCATCAATAACCAGTCACACGCTGTCACTCAGTGCAGGGAGACTCCTCACTCAGTGAATAACCAGTCACATGCTGTCACTCAGTGAAGGGAGGATCCTCGCTCCATGAATAACTAGTCACATGCTGTCACTCAGTGCAGGGAGGCTCCTCGCTCCATCAATAACCAGTTACACGCTGTCACTCAGTGCAGGGAGACTCCTCACTCAGTGAATAACCAGTCACATGCTGTCACCCAGTGCAGGGAGGATCCTCGCTCCATGAATAACCAGTCACATGCTGTCACTCAGTGCATGGAGGCTTCTCGCTCCATAAATAACCATCACACGCTGTCACTCAGTGCAGGGAGACTCCTCACTCAGTGAATAACCAGTCACATGCTGTCACTCAGTGCAGGGAGGATCCTCACTCCATAAATAACCAGTCACACAGTGTCCCTCAGTGCAGGGAAGCTCCTCGCTCTATAAATAACCAGTCACACACTGTCACTCATGGCAGGGAGGCTCCTCACTCAGTGAATAACCAGTCACATGCTGCCACTCAGTGCAGGGAAGCTCCTCACTCCATAAATAACCAGTCACACACTGTCACTCAGTACAAGGAGGCTCCTCGCTCTATAAATAACCAGTTACACGCTGTCACACGCAACAGGGAGGCTCCTCGCTCAGTGAATAACCAGTCACACACTTTCACTCAGTGCAGGGAGGCTCCTCGCTCCATAAATAACCAGTCACACGCTGTCACTCAGTGCAGGGAGGCTCCTCGCTCCATAAATAACCATCACACGCTGTCACTCAGTGCAGGGAGACTCCTCACTCAGTGAATAACCAGTCACATGCTGTCACTCAGTGCAGGGAGGATCCTCACTCCATAAATAACCAGTCACACAGTGTCACTCAGTGCAGGGAAGCTCCTCGCTCTATAAATAACCAGTCACACACTGTCACTCATGGCAGGGAGGCTCCTCACTCAGTGAATAACCAGTCACATGCTGCCACTCAGTGCAGGGAAGCTCCTCACTCCATAAATAACCAGTCACACACTGTCACTCAGTACAAGGAGGCTCCTCGCTCTATAAATAACCAGTTACACGCTGTCACACGCAACAGGGAGGCTCCTCGCTCAGTGAATAACCAGTCACACACTTTCACTCAGTGCAGGGAGGCTCCTCGCTCCATAAATAACCAGTCACACGCTGTCACTCAGTGCAGGGAGGCTCCTCGCTTCATAAATAACCAGTCACACACTGTCACTCATGGCAGGGAGGCTCCTCACTCTATAAATAACCAGTCACACACTGTCACTCAATGCCGGGAGGCTCCTCACTCCATAAATAACCAGTCAGACGCTGTCGCTCAGTGCAGGGATACTCCTCACTCAGTGAATAACCAGTCACACACTGTCACTCAGTGCAGGGAGACTCCTCCCTCCATAAATAACCAGTCACACACTGTCACTCAGTGCAGGGAGGCTCCTCGCTCAGTGAATAACTAGTCACACACTGTCACTCAGTGCAGGAAGGCTCCTCCCTCCATAAATAACCAGTCTCATGCTGTCACTCAGTACAAGGAGGCTCCTTCCTCCAAACATAACCAGTCACACAGTGTTACTCAGTGCAGGGAAGCTCCTCACTCCATAACCAGTCACACGCTTTCACTCAGTGCAGAGAGACTCCTCGCTCAGTGAATAACCAGTCACATGTTGTCACTCAGTTCAGGGAGGATCCTCGCTCCATAAATAACCAGTCACACACTGTCACTCAGTGCAAGGAGGTTCCTCCCTCCAAAAATAACCAGTCACACAGTGTCACTCAGTGCAGGGAAGCTCCTCGCTCCATAAATAACCAGTCGCACGCTGTCACTCAGTGCAGGGAAGCTCCTCGCTCTACAAATAACCATTCACATGCTGTCACACAGCGCAGGGAGGCTCCTCACTCAGTGAATAACCAACCACATGCTATCACTCAGTGCAGGGAGGCTCCTCACTCCATAACTAATCAGTCACAAACTGTCACTCAGTGCAGAGAGGCTCCTCGCTCCATAAATAACCAGTCACACGCTGTCACTCAGTGCAGGGTGGCTCCTCGCTCAATGAATAACCAGTCACACACTTTCACTCAGTGCATGGAGGCTTCTCGCTCCATAAATAACCAGTCACACGCTGTCACTCAGTGCAGAGAGACTCCTCGCTCAGTGAATAACCAGTCACATGTTGTCACTCAGTGCAGGGAGGATCCTCGCTCCATGAATAACCAGTCACACACTGTCACTCAGTGCAGGGAGGCTCCTCGCTCCATAAATAACTTGTCACATACTGTCACTCAGTGCATGGAGGCTCCTCACTCAGTGAATAACCAGTCACATGCTGCCACTCAGTGCATGGAGGCTCCTCACTCAGTGAATAACCAATCACATGCTGTCACTCAGTGCAGGGAGTCTCCTCGCTCAGTGAATAACTAGGCACATGCTCTCACTCAGTGCAGGGAGGCTCCTCGCTCCATAAATAACCAGTCACACGCTGTCACTCAGTGCAGGGTGGCTCCTCTCTCAATGAATAACCAGTCAAACACTTTCACTCAGTGCATGGAGGCTTCTCGCTCCATAAATAACGAGTCACGTGCTGTCACTCAGTGCAGGGAGACTCCTCTCTCCATAAATAACCAGTGACACCCTGTCACTCAGTGCAGGGGGGCTCCTCGCTCCATCAATAACCAGTCACACGCTGTCACTCAGTGCAGGGAGACTCCTCACTCAGTGAATAACCAGTCACATGCTGTCACTCAGTGAAGGGAGGATCCTCGCTCCATGAATAACTAGTCACATGCTGTCACTCAGTGCAGGGAGGCTCCTCGCTCCATCAATAACCAGTTACACGCTGTCACTCAGTGCAGGGAGACTCCTCACTCAGTGAATAACCAGTCACATGCTGTCACTCAGTGCAGGGAGGATCCTCGCTCCATGAATAACCAGTCACATGCTGTCACTCAGTGCATGGAGGCTTCTCGCTCCATAAATAACCATCACACGCTGTCACTCAGTGCAGGGAGACTCCTCACTCAGTGAATAACCAGTCACATGCTGTCACTCAGTGCAGGGAGGATCCTCACTCCATAAATAACCAGTCACACAGTGTCACTCAGTGCAGGGAAGCTCCTCGCTCCATAAATAACCAGTCACACACTGTCACTCATGGCAGGGAGGCTCCTCACTCAGTGAATAACCAGTCACATGCTGCCCCTCAGTGGAGGGAAGCTCCTCGCTCCATAAATAACCAGTCACACACTGTCACTCAGTACAAGGAGGCTCCTCGCTCTATAAATAACCAGTTACACGCTGTCACACACAACAGGGAGGCTCCTCGCTCAGTGAATAACCAGTCACACACTTTCACTCAGTGCAGGGAGGCTCCTCGCTCCATAAATAACCAGTCACACGCTGTCACTCAGTGCAGGGAGGCTCCTCGCTCCATAAATAACCAGTCACACACTGTCACTCATGGCAGGGAGGCTCCTCACTCTATAAATAACCAGTCACACACTGTCACTCAATGCCGGGAGGCTCCTCACTCCATAAATAACCAGTCAGACGCTGTCGCTCAGTGCAGGGATACTCCTCACTCAGTGAATAACCAGTCACACACTGTCACTCAGTGCAGGGAGACTCCTCCCTCCATAAATAACCAGTCACACACTGTCACTCAGTACAGGGAGGCTCCTCGCTCAGTGAATAACTAGTCACACACTGTCACTCAGTGCAGGAAGGCTCCTCCCTCCATAAATAACCAGTCTCATGCTGTCACTCAGTACAAGGAGGCTCCTCCCTCCAAAAATAACCAGTCACACAGTGTTACTCAGTGCAGGGAAGCTCCTCACTCCATAACCAGTCACACGCTTTCACTCAGTGCAGAGAGACTCCTCGCTCAGTGAATAACCAGTCACATGTTGTCACTCAGTTCAGGGAGGATCCTCGCTCCATAAATAACCAGTCACACACTGTCACTCAGTGCAAGGAGGTTCCTCCCTCCAAAAATAACCAGTCACACAGTGTCACTCAGTGCAGGGAAGCTCCTCGCTCCATAAATAACCATTCACATGCTGTCACACAGCGCAGGGAGGCTCCTCACTCAGTGAATAACCAACCACATGCTATCACTCAGTGCAGGGAGGCTCCTCACTCCATAACTAACCAGTCACAAACTGTCACTCAGTGCAGAGAGGCTCCTCACTCCATAAATAACCAGTCACACACTGTCACTCAGTGCAGGGAGGCTCCTCCCTCCATAAATAACCAGTCACACGCTGTCACTCAGTGCAGGGAGGCTCCTCGCTCAGTGAATAACCAGTCACACACTTTTACTCAGTGCAGGGAGGCTCCTCGCTCAATAAATAACCAGTCACACGCTGTCTCTCAGTGCAGGGAGGCTCCTCGCTCTATAAATAACCAGTCACACACTGTCACTCAGTGCAGAGAGACTCCTCGCTCAGTGAATAACCAGTCACATGTTGTGACTCAGTCCAGGGAGGACCCTCGCTCCATAAATAACCAGTCACACACTGTCACTCAGTGCAAGGAGGTTCCTCCCTCCAAAAATAACCAGTCACACACTGTCACTCAGTGCAGAGAGGCTCCTCGCTCCATAAATAACCAGTCACACACTTTCACTCAGTGCAGGGAGGCTCCTCGCTCCATAAATAACTAGTGACATACTGTCACTCAGTGCATGGAGGCTCCACACTCAGTGAATAACCAATCACCTGCTGTCACTCAGTGCAGGGAGTCTCCAGTGAATAACCAGTCACATGCTGCCACTCAGTGCATGGAGGCTCCACACTCAGTGAATAACCAATCACCTGCTGTCACTCAGTGCAGGGAGTCTCCTCGCTCAGTGAATAACCAGTCACATGCTCTCACTCAGTGCAGGGAGGCTCCTCGCTCCATAAATAACCAGTCACACTCTGTCACTCAGTGCAGGGTGGCTCCTCGCTCAATGAATAACCAGTCACACACTTTCACTCAGTGCAGGGAGGCTCCTCGCTCCATAAATAACTAGTCACATACTGTCACTCAGTGCATGGAGGCTCCTCACTCAGTGAATAACCAGTCACATGCTGCCACTCAGTGCATGGAGGCTCCACACTCAGTGAATAACCAATCACCTGCTGTCACTCAGTGCAGGGAGTCTCCTCGCTCAGTGAATAACCAGTCACATGCTCTCACTCAGTGCAGAGAGGCTCCTCGCTCCATAAATAACCAGTCACACACTTTCACTCAGTGCAGGGAGGCTCCTCGCTCCATAAATAACTAGTCACATACTGTCACTCAGTGCATGGAGGCTCCTCACTCAGTGAATAACCAGTCACATGCTGTCACTCAGTGCATGGAGGCTCCTCACTCAGTGAATAACCAGTCACACGCTGTCACTCAGTGCAGAGAGGCTCCTCACTCCATAAATAACCAGTCACACACTGTCACTCAGTGCACGGAGGCTCCTCCCTCCATAAATAACCAGTCACACGCTGTCACTCAGTGCAGGGAGGCTCCTCGCTCAGTGAATAACCAGTCACACACTTTCACTCAGTGCAGGGAGGCTCCTCGCTCCATAAATAACCAGTCACACGCTGTCACTCAGTGCAGGGAGGCTCCTCGCTCTATAAATAACCAGTCACACACTGTCACTCAGTGCAGAGAGACTCCTCGCTCAGTGAATAACCAGTCACATGTTGTGACTCAGTCCAGGGAGGACCCTTGCTCCATACATAACCAGTCACACACTGTCACTCAGTGCAAGGAGGTTCCTCCCTCCAAAAATAACCAGTCACACAGTGTCACTCAGTGCAGAGAGGCTCCTCGCTCCATAAATAACCAGTAACACACTTTCACTCAGTGCAGGGAGGCTCCTCGCTCCATAAATAACTAGTCACATACTGTCACTCAGTGCATGGAGGCTCCTCACTCAGTGAATAACCAGTCACATGCTGCCACTCAGTGCATGGAGGCTCCTCACTCAGTGAATAACCAATCACATGCTGTCACTCAGTGCAGGGAGTCTCCTCGCTCAGTGAATAACCAGTCACATGCTCTCACTCAGTGCAGGGAGGCTCCTCGCTCCATAAATAACCAGTCACACGCTGTCACTCAGTGCAGGGTGGCTCCTCGCTCAATGAATAACCAGTCACACACTTTCACTCAGTGCATGGAGGCTTCTCGCTCCATAAATAACGAGTCACGTGCTGTCACTCAGTGCAGGGAGACTCCTCTCTCCATAAATAACCAGTGACACCCTGTCACTCAGTGCAGGGAGGCTCCTCGCTCCATCAATAACCATTCACACGCTGTCACTCAGTGCAGGGAGACTCCTCACTCAGTGAATAACCAGTCACATGCTGTCACTCAGTGAAGGGAGGATCCTCGCTCCATGAATAACTAGTCACATGCTGTCACTCAGTGCAGGGAGGCTCCTCGCTCCATCAATAACCAGTCACACGCTGTCACTCACTGCAGGGAGACTCCTCACTCAGTGAATAACCAGTCACATGCTGTCACTCAGTGCAGGGAGGATCCTCGCTCCATGAATAACCAGTCACATGCTGTCACTCAGTGCATGGAGGCTTCTTGCTCCATAAATAACCAGTCACACGCTGTCACTCAGTGCAGGGAGACTCCTCACTCAGTGAATAACCAGTCACATGCTGTCACTCAGTGCAGGGAAGCTCCTCGCTCCATAAATAACCAGTCACACACTGTCACTCAGTACAAGGAGGCTCCTCGCTCTATAAATAACCAGTTACACGCTGTCACACACAACAGGGAGGCTCCTCGCTCAGTGAATAACCAGTCACACACTTTCACTCAGTGCAGGGAGGCTCCTCGCTCCATAAATAACCAGTCACACGCTGTCACTCAGTGCAGGGAGGCTCCTCGCTCCATAAATAACCAGTCACACACTGTCACTCATGGCAGGGAGGCTCCTCACTCTATAAATAACCAGTCACACACTGTCACTCAATGCCGGGAGGCTCCTCACTCCATAAATAACCAGTCAGACGCTGTCGCTCAGTGTAGGGATACTCCTCACTCAGTGAATAACCAGTCACACACTGTCACTCAGTGCAGGGAGACTCCTCCCTCCATAAATAACCAGTCACACACTGTCACTCAGTGCAGGGAGGCTCCTCGCTCAGTGAATAACTAGTCACACACTGTCACTCAGTGCAGGAAGGCTCCTCCCTCCATAAATACCCAGTCTCATGCTGTCACTCAGTACAAGGAGGCTCCTCCCTCCAAAAACAACCAGTCACACAGTGTTACTCAGTGCAGGGAAGCTCCTCACTCCATAACCAGTCACACGCTTTCACTCAGTGCAGAGAGACTCCTCGCTCAGTGAATAACCAGTCACATGTTGTCACTCAGTTCAGGGTGGATCCTCGCTCCACAAATAACCAGTCACACAGTGTCACTCAGTGCAGGGAAGCTCCTCGCTCCATAAATAACCAGTCGCACGCTGTCACTCAGTGCAGGGAAGCTCCTCGCTCTATAAATAACCATTCACATGCTGTCACACAGCGCAGGGAGGCTCCTCACTCAGTGAATAACCAACCACATGCTATCACTCAGTGCAGGGAGGCTCCTCACTCCATAACTAACCCGTCACAAACTGTCACTCAGTGCAGAGAGGCTCCTCACTCCATAAATAACCAGTCACACACTGTCACTCAGTGCAGGGAGGCTCCTCCCTCCATAAATAACCAGTCACACGCTGTCACTCAGTGCAGGGAGGCTCCTCGCTCAGTGAATAACCAGTCACACACTTTTACTCAGTGCAGGGAGGCTCCTCGCTCAATAAATAACCAGTCACACGCTGTCTCTCAGTGCAGGGAGGCTCCTCGCTCTATAAATAACCAGTCACACACTGTCACTCAGTGCAGAGAGACTCCTCGCTCAGTGAATAACCAGTCACATGTTGTGACTCAGTCCAGGGAGGACCCTCGCTCCATAAATAACCAGTCACACACTGTCACTCAGTGAAAGGAGGTTCCTCCCTCCAAAAATAACCAGTCACACACTGTCACTCAGTGCAGATAGGCTCCTCGCTCCATAAATAACCAGTCACACACTTTCACTCAGTGCAGGGAGGCTCCTCGCTCCATAAATAACTAGTCACATACTGTCACTCAGTGCATGGAGGCTCCTCACTCAGTGAATAACCAGTCACATGCTGCCACTCAGTGCATGGAGGCTCCACACTCGGTGAATAACCAATCACCTGCTGTCACTCAGTGCAGGGAGTCTCCTCGCTCAGTGAATAACCAGTCACATGCTCTCACTCAGTGCAGGGAGGCTCCTCCCTCCAAAAATAACCAGTCACACACTGTCACTCAGTGCAGAGAGGCTCCTCGCTCCATAAATAACCAGTCACACGCTGTCACTCAGTGCAGGGTGGCTCCTCGCTCAATGAATAACCAGTCAGACACTTTCACTCAGTGCATGGAGGCTTCTCGCTCCATAAATAACCAGTCACACGCTGTCACTCAGTGCAGAGAGACTCCTCGCTCAGTGAATAACCAGTCACATGTTGTCACTCAGTGCAGGGAGGATCCTCGCTCCATGAATAACCAGTCACACACTGTCACTCAGTGCAGGGAGGCTCCTCGCTCCATAAATAACTTGTCACATACTGTCACTCAGTGCATGGAGGCTCCTCACTCAGTGAATAACCAGTCACATGCTGCCACTCAGTGCATGGAGGCTCCTCACTCAGTGAATAACCAATCACATGCTGTCACTCAGTGCAGGGAGTCTCCTCGCTCAGTGAATAACTAGGCACATGCTCTCACTCAGTGCAGGGAGGCTCCTCGCTCCATAAATAACCAGTCACACGCTGTCACTCAGTGCAAGGTGGCTCCTCTCTCAATGAATAACCAGTCAAACACTTTCACTCAGTGCATGGAGGCTTCTCGCTCCATAAATAACGAGTCACGTGCTGTCACTCAGTGCAGGGAGACTCCTCTCTCCATAAATAACCAGTGACACCCTGTCACTCAGTGCAGGGGGGCTCCTCGCTCCATCAATAACCAGTCACACGCTGTCACTCAGTGCAGGGAGACTCCTCACTCAGTGAATAACCAGTCACATGCTGTCACTCAGTGAAGGGAGGATCCTCGCTCCATGAATAACTAGTCACATGCTGTCACTCAGTGCAGGGAGGCTCCTCGCTCCATCAATAACCAGTTACACGCTGTCACTCAGTGCAGGGAGACTCCTCACTCAGTGAATAACCAGTCACATGCTGTCACTCAGTGCAGGGAGGATCCTCGCTCCATGAATAACCAGTCACATGCTGTCACTCAGTGCATGGAGGCTTCTCGCTCCATAAATAACCATCACACGCTGTCACTCAGTGCAGGGAGAGTCCTCACTCAGTGAATAACCAGTCACATGCTGTCACTCAGTGCAGGGAGGATCCTCACTCCATAAATAACCAGTCACACAGTGTCACTCAGTGCAGGGAAGCTCCTCGCTCCATAAATAACCAGTCACACACTGTCACTCAGTGCAGGGAGGCTCCTCGCTCAGTGAATAACTAGTCACACACTGTCACTCAGTGCAGGAAGGCTCCTCCCTCCATAAATAACCAGTCTCATGCTGTCACTCAGTACAAGGAGGCTCCTCCCTCCAAAAATAACCAGTCACACAGTGTTACTCAGTGCAGGGAAGCTCCTCACTCCATAACCAGTCACACGCTTTCACTCAGTGCAGAGAGACTCCTCGCTCAGTGAATAACCAGTCACATGTTGTCACTCAGTTCAGGGAGGATCCTCGCTCCATAAATAACCAGTCACACACTGTCACTCAGTGCAAGGAGGTTCCTCCCTCCAAAAATAACCAGTCACACAGTGTCACTCAGTGCAGGGAAGCTCCTCGCTCCATAAATAACCAGTTGCACGCTGTCACTCAGTGCAGGGAAGCTCCTCGCTCTATAAATAACCATTCACATGCTGTCACACAGCGCAGGGAGGCTCCTCACTCAGTGAATAACCAACCACATGCTATCACTCAGTGCTGGGAGGCTCCTCACTCCATAACTAACCAGTCACAAACTGTCACTCAGTGCAGAGAGGCTCCTCACTCCATAAATAACCAGTCACACACTGTCACTCAGTGCAGGGAGGTTCCTCCCTCCATAAATAACCAGTCACACGCTGTCTCTCAGTGCAGGGAGGCTCCTCGCTCTATAAATAACCAGTCACACACTGTCACTCAGTGCAGAGAGACTCCTCGCTCAGTGAATAATCAGTCACATGTTGTGACTCAGTCCAGGGAGGACCCTCGCTCCATAAATAACCAGTCACACACTGTCACTCAGTGCAAGGAGGTTCCTCCCTCCAAAAATAACCAGTCACACACTGTCACTCAGTGCAGAGAGGCTCCTCGCTCCATAAATAACCAGTCACACACTTTCACTCAGTGCAGGGAGGCTCCTCGCTCCATAAATAACTAGTGACATACTGTCACTCAGTGCATGGAGGCTCCTCACTCAGTGAATAACCAGTCACATGCTGCCACTCAGTGCATGGAGGCTCCACACTCAGTGAATAACCAATCACCTGCTGTCACTCAGTGCAGGGAGTCTCCTCGCTCAGTGAATAACCAGTCACATGCTCTCACTCAGTGCAGGGAGGCTCCTCGCTCCATAAATAACCAGTCACACTCTGTCACTCAGTGCAGGGTGGCTCCTCGCTCAATGAATAACCAGTCACACACTTTCACTCAGTGCAGGGAGGCTCCTCGCTCCATAAATAACTAGTCACATACTGTCTCTCAGTGCATGGAGGCTCCTCACTCAGTGAATAACCAGTCACATGCTGCCACTCAGTGCATGGAGGCTCCACACTCAGTGAATAACCAATCACCTGCTGTCACTCAGTGCAGGGAGTCTCCTCGCTCAGTGAATAACCAGTCACATGCTCTCACTCAGTGCAGAGAGGCTCCTCGCTCCATAAATAACCAGTCACACACTTTCACTCAGTGCAGGGAGGCTCCTCGCTCCATAAATAACTAGTCACATACTGTCACTCAGTGCATGGAGGCTCCTCACTCAGTGAATAACCAGTCACATGCTGTCACTCAGTGCATGGAGGCTCCTCACTCAGTGAATAACCAGTCACATGCTGCCACTCAGTGCATGGAGGCTCCTCACTCAGTGAATAACCAATCACATGCTGTCACTCAGTGCAGGGAGTCTCCTCGCTCAGTGAATAACTAGGCACATGCTCTCACTCAGTGCAGGGAGGCTCCTCGCTCCATAAATAACCAGTCACACGCTGTCACTCAGTGCAGGGTGGCTCCTCTCTCAATGAATAACCAGTCAAACACTTTCACTCAGTGCATGGAGGCTTCTCGCTCCATAAATAACGAGTCACGTGCTGTCACTCAGTGCAGGGAGACTCCTCTCTCCATAAATAACCAGTGACACCCTGTCACTCAGTGCAGGGGGGCTCCTCGCTCCATCAATAACCAGTCACACGCTGTCACTCAGGGCAGGGAGACTCCTCACTCAGTGAATAACCAGTCACATGCTGTCACTCAGTGAAAGGAGGATCCTCGCTCCATTAATAACTAGTCACATGCTGTCACTCAGTGCAGGGAGGCTCCTCGCTCCATCAATAACCAGTTACACGCTGTCACTCAGTGCAGGGAGACTCCTCACTCAGTGAATAACCAGTCACATGCTGTCACTCAGTGCAGGGAGGATCCTCGCTCCATGAATAACCAGTCACATGCTGTCACTCAGTGCATGGAGGCTTCTCGCTCCATAAATAACCATCACACGCTGTCACTCAGTGCAGGGAGAGTCCTCACTCAGTGAATAACCAGTCACATGCTGTCACTCAGTGCAGGGAGGATCCTCACTCCATAAATAACCAGTCACACAGTGTCACTCAGTGCAGGGAAGCTCCTCGCTCCATAAATAACCAGTCACACACTGTCACTCATGGCAGGGAGGCTCCTCACTCAGTGAATAACCAGTCACATGCTGCCACTCAGTGCAGGGAAGCTCCGCGCTCCATAAATAACCAGTCACACACTGTCACTCAGTACAAGGAGGCTCCTCGCTCTATAAATAACCAGTTACACGCTGTCACACACAACAGGGAGGCTCCTCGCTCAGTGAATAACCAGTCACACACTTTCACTCAGTGCAGGGAGGCTCCTCGCTCCATAAATAACCAGTCACACGCTGTCACTCAGTGCAGGGAGGCTCCTCGCTCCATAAATAACCAGTCACACACTGTCACTCATGGCAGGGAGGCTCCTCACTCTATAAATAACCAGTCACACACTGTCACTCAATGCCGGGAGGCTCCTCACTCCATAAATAACCAGTCAGACGCTGTCGCTCAGTGCAGGGATACTCCTCACTCAGTGAATAACCAGTCACACACTGTCACTCAGTGCAGGGAGACTCCTCCCTCCATAAATAACCAGTCACACACTGTCACTCAGTGCAGGGAGGCTCCTCGCTCAGTGAATAACTAGTCACACACTGTCACTCAGTGCAGGAAGGCTCCTCCCTCCATAAATAACCAGTCTCATGCTGTCACTCAGTACAAGGAGGCTCCTCCCTCCAAAAATAACCAGTCACACAGTGTTACTCAGTGCAGGGAAGCTCCTCACTCCATAACCAGTCACACGCTTTCACTCAGTGCAGAGAGACTCCTCGCTCAGTGAATAACCAGTCACATGTTGTCACTCAGTTCAGGGAGGATCCTCGCTCCATAAATAACCAGTCACACACTGTCACTCAGTGCAAGGAGGTTCCTCCCTCCAAAAATAACCAGTCACACAGTGTCACTCAGTGCAGGGAAGCTCCTCGCTCCATAAATAACCAGTCGCACGCTGTCACTCAGTGCAGGGAAGCTCCTCGCTCTATAAATAACCATTCACATGCTGTCACACAGCGCAGGGAGGCTCCTCACTCAGTGAATAACCAACCACATGCTATCACTCAGTGCTGGGAGGCTCCTCACTCCATAACTAACCAGTCACAAACTGTCACTCAGTGCAGAGAGGCTCCTCACTCCATAAATAACCAGTCACACACTGTCACTCAGTGCAGGGAGGCTCCTCCCTCCATAAATAACCAGTCACACGCTGTCACTCAGTGCAGGGAGGCTCCTCGCTCAGTGAATAACCAGTCACACACTTTTACTCAGTGCAGGGAGGCTCCTCGCTCAATAAATAACCAGTCACACGCTGTCTCTCAGTGCAGGGAGGCTCCTCGCTCTATAAATAACCAGTCACACACTGTCACTCAGTGCAGAGAGACTCCTCGCTCAGTGAATAATCAGTCACATGTTGTGACTCAGTCCAGGGAGGACCCTCGCTCCATAAATAACCAGTCACACACTGTCACTCAGTGCAAGGAGGTTCCTCCCTCCAAAAATAACCAGTCACACACTGTCACTCAGTGCAGAGAGGCTCCTCGCTCCATTAATAACCAGTCACACACTTTCACTCAGTGCAGGGAGGCTCCTCGCTCCATAAATAACTAGTGACATACTGTCACTCAGTGCATGGAGGCTCCTCACTCAGTGAATAACCAGTCACATGCTGCCACTCAGTGCATGGAGGCTCCACACTCAGTGAATAACCAATCACCTGCTGTCACTCAGTGCAGGGAGTCTCCTCGCTCAGTGAGTAACCAGTCACATGCTCTCACTCAGTGCAGGGAGGCTCCTCGCTCCATAAATAACCAGTCACACTCTGTCACTCAGTGCAGGGTGGCTCCTCGCTCCATAAATAACTAGTCACATACTGTCTCTCAGTGCATGGAGGCTCCTCACTCAGTGAATAACCAGTCACATGCTGCCACTCAGTGCATGGAGGCTCCACACTCAGTGAATAACCAATCACCTGCTGTCACTCAGTGCAGGGAGTCTCCTCGCTCAGTGAATAACCAGTCACATGCTCTCACTCAGTGCAGAGAGGCTCCTCGCTCCATAAGTAACCAGTCACACACTTTCACTCAGTGCAGGGAGGCTCCTCGCTTCATAAATAACTAGTCAGATACTGTCACTCAGTGCATGGAGGCTCCTCACTCAGTGAATAACCAGTCACATGCTGTCACTCAGTGCATGGAGGCTCCTCACTCAGTGAATAACCAGTCACACGCTGTCACTCAGTGCAGAGAGGCTCCTCACTCCATAAATAACCAGTCACACACTGTCACTCAGTGCACGGAGGCTCCTCCCTCCATAAATAACCAGTCACACGCTGTCACTCAGTGCAGGGAGGCTCCTCGCTCAGTGAATAACCAGTCACACACTTTCACTCAGTGCAGGGAGGCTCCTCGCTCCATAAATAACCAGTCACATGCTGTCACTCAGTGCAGGGAGGCTCCTCGCTCTATAAATAACCAGTCACACACTGTCACTCAGTGCAGAGAGACTCCTCGCTCAGTGAATAACCAGTCACATGTTGTGACTCAGTCCAGGGAGGACCCTTGCTCCATACATAACCAGTCACACACTGTCACTCAGTGCAAGGAGGTTCCTCCCTCCAAAAATAACCAGTCACACAGTGTCACTCAGTGCAGAGAGGCTCCTCGCTCCATAAATAACCAGTCACACACTTTCACTCAGTGCAGGGAGGCTCCTCGCTCCATAAATAACTAGTCACATACTGTCACTCAGTGCATGGAGGCTCCTCACTCAGTGAATAACCAGTCACATGCTGCCACTCAGTGCATGGAGGCTCCTCACTCAGTGAATAACCAATCACATGCTGTCACTCAGTGCAGGGAGTCTCCTCGCTCAGTGAATAACCAGTCACATGCTCTCACTCAGTGCAGGGAGGCTCCTCGCTCCATAAATAACCAGTCACACGCTGTCACTCAGTGCAGGGTGGCTCCTCGCTCAATGAATAACCAGTCACACACTTTCACTCAGTGCATGGAGGCTTCTCGCTCCATAAATAACGAGTCACGTGCTGTCACTCAGTGCAGGGAGACTCCTCTCTCCATAAATAACCAGTGACACCCTGTCACTCAGTGCAGGGAGGCTCCTCGCTCCATCAATAACCAGTCACACGCTGTCACTCAGTGCAGGGAGACTCCTCACTCAGTGAATAACCAGTCACATGCTGTCACTCAGTGAAGGGAGGATCCTCGCTCCATGAATAACTAGTCACATGCTGTCACTCAGTGCAGGGAGGCTCCTCGCTCCATCAATAACCAGTCACACGCTGTCACTCACTGCAGGGAGACTCCTCACTCAGTGAATAACCAGTCACATGCTGTCACTCAGTGCAGGGAGGATCCTCGCTCCATGAATAACCAGTCACATGCTGTCACTCAGTGCATGGAGGCTTCTTGCTCCATAAATAACCAGTCACACGCTGTCACTCAGTGCACGGAGACTCCTCACTCAGTGAATAACCAGTCACATGCTGTCACTCAGTGCAGGGAAGCTCCTCGCTCCATAAATAACCAGTCACACACTGTCACTCAGTACAAGGAGGCTCCTCGCTCTATAAATAACCAGTTACACGCTGTCACACACAACAGGGAGGCTCCTCGCTCAGTGAATAACCAGTCACACACTTTCACTCAGTGCAGGGAGAGTCCTCACTCAGTGAATAACCAGTCACATGCTGTCACTCAGTGCAGGGAGGATCCTCACTCCATAAATAACCAGTCACACAGTGTCACTCAGTGCAGGGAAGCTCCTCGCTCCATAAATAACCAGTCACACACTGTCACTCATGGCAGGGAGGCTCCTCACTCAGTGAATAACCAGTCACATGCTGCCACTCAGTGCAGGGAAGCTCCTCGCTCCATAAATAACCAGTCACACACTGTCACTCAGTACAAGGAGGCTCCTCGCTCTATAAATAACCAGTTACACGCTGTCACACACAACAGGGAGGCTCCTCGCTCAGTGAATAACCAGTCACACACTTTCACTCAGTGCAGGGAGGCTCCTCGCTCCATAAATAACCAGTCACACGCTGTCACTCAGTGCAGGGAGGCTCCTCGCTCCATAAATAACCAGTCACACACTGTCACTCATGGCAGGGAGGCTCCTCACTCTATAAATAACCAGTCACACACTGTCACTCAATGCCGGGAGGCTCCTCACTCCATAAATAACCAGTCAGACGCTGTCGCTCAGTGCAGGGATACTCCTCACTCAGTGAATAACCAGTCACACACTGTCACTCAGTGCAGGGAGACTCCTCCCTCCATAAATAACCAGTCACACACTGTCACTCAGTGCAGGGAGGCTCCTCGCTCAGTGAATAACTAGTCACACACTGTCACTCAGTGCAGGAAGGCTCCTCCCTCCATAAATAACCAGTCTCATGCTGTCACTCAGTACAAGGAGGCTCCTCCCTCCAAAAATAACCAGTCACACAGTGTTACTCAGTGCAGGGAAGCTCCTCACTCCATAACAAGTCACATGCTTTCACTCAGTGCAGAGAGACTCCTCGCTCAGTGAATAACCAGTCACATGTTGTCACTCAGTTCAGGGAGGATCCTCGCTCTATAAATAACCAGTCACACACTGTCACTCAGTGCAAGGAGGTTCCTCCCTCCAAAAATAACCAGTCACACAGTGTCACTCAGTGCAGGGAAGCTCCTCGCTCCATAAATAACCAGTCGCACGCTGTCACTCAGTGCAGGGAAGCTCCTCGCTCTATAAATAACCATTCACATGCTGTCACACAGCGCAGGGAGGCTCCTCACTCAGTGAATAACCAACCACATGCTATCACTCAGTGCTGGGAGGCTCCTCACTCCATAACTAACCAGTCACAAACTGTCACTCAGTGCATAGAGGCTCCTCACTCCATAAATAACCAGTCACACACTGTCACTCAGTGCAGGGAGGCTCCTCCCTCCATAAATAACCAGTCACACGCTGTCACTCAGTGCAGGGAGGCTCCTCGCTCAGTGAATAACCAGTCACACACTTTTACTCAGTGCAGGGAGGCTCCTCGCTCAATAAATAACCAGTCACACGCTGTCTCTCAGTGCAGGGAGGCTCCTCGCTCTATAAATAACCAGTCACACACTGTCACTCAGTGCAGAGAGACTCCTCGCTCAGTGAATAATCAGTCACATGTTGTGACTCAGTCCAGGGAGGACCCTCGCTCCATAAATAACCAGTCACACACTGTCACTCAGTGCAAGGAGGTTCCTCCCTCCAAAAATAACCAGTCACACACTGTCACTCAGTGCAGAGAGGCTCCTCGCTCCATAAATAACCAGTCACACACTTTCACTCAGTGCAGGGAGGCTCCTCGCTCCATAAATATCTAGTGACATACTGTCACTCAGTGCATGGAGGCTCCTCACTCAGTGAATAACCAGTCACATGCTGCCACTCAGTGCATGGAGGCTCCACACTCAGTGAATAACCAATCACCTGCTGTCACTCAGTGCAGGGAGTCTCCTCGCTCAGTGAATAACCAGTCACATGCTCTCACTCAGTGCAGGGAGGCTCCTCGCTCCATAAATAACCAGTCACACTCTGTCACTCAGTGCAGGGTGGCTCCTCGCTCAATGAATAACCAGTCACACACTTTCACTCAGTGCAGGGAGGCTCCTCGCTTCATAAATAACTAGTCACATACTGTCTCTCAGTGCATGGAGGCTCCTCACTCAGTGAATAACCAGTCACATGCTGCCACTCAGTGCATGGAGGCTCCACACTCAGTGAATAACCAATCACCTGCTGTCACTCAGTGCATGGAGGCTCCTCACTCAGTGAATAACCAGTCACATGCTGTCACTCAGTGCATGGAGGCTCCTCACTCAGTGAATAACCAGTCACACGCTGTCACTCAGTGCAGAGAGGCTCCTCACTCCATAAATAACCAGTCACACACTGTCACTCAGTACAAGGAGGCTCCTCGCTCTATAAATAACCAGTTACACGCTGTCACACACAACAGGGAGGCTCCTCGCTCAGTGAATAACCAGTCACACACTTTCACTCAGTGCAGGGAGAGTCCTCACTCAGTGAATAACCAGTCACATGCTGTCACTCAGTGCAGGGAGGATCCTCACTCCATAAATAACCAGTCACACAGTGTCACTCAGTGCAGGGAAGCTCCTCGCTCCATAAATAACCAGTCACACACTGTCACTCATGGCAGGGAGGCTCCTCACTCAGTGAATAACCAGTCACATGCTGCCACTCAGTGCAGGGAAGCTCCTCGCTCCATAAATAACCAGTCACACACTGTCACTCAGTACAAGGAGGCTCCTCGCTCTATAAATAACCAGTTACACGCTGTCACACACAACAGGGAGGCTCCTCGCTCAGTGAATAACCAGTCACACACTTTCACACAGTGCAGGGAGGCTCCTCGCTCCATAAATAACCAGTCACACGCTGTCACTCAGTGCAGGGAGGCTCCTCGCTCCATAAATAACCAGTCACACACTGTCACTCATGGCAGGGAGGCTCCTCACTCTATAAATAACCAGTCACACACTGTCACTCAATGCCGGGAGGCTCCTCACTCCATAAATAACCAGTCAGACGCTGTCGCTCAGTGCAGGGATACTCCTCACTCAGTGAATAACCAGTCACACACTGTCACTCAGTGCAGGGAGACTCCTCCCTCCATAAATAACCAGTCACACACTGTCACTCAGTGCAGGGAGGCTCCTCGCTCAGTGAATAACTAGTCACACACTGTCACTCAGTGCAGGAAGGCTCCTCCCTCCATAAATAACCAGTCTCATGCTGTCACTCAGTACAAGGAGGCTCCTCCCTCCAAAAATAACCAGTCACACAGTGTTACTCAGTGCAGGGAAGCTCCTCACTCCATAACAAGTCACACGCTTTCACTCAGTGCAGAGAGACTCCTCGCTCAGTGAATAACCAGTCACATGTTGTCACTCAGTTCAGGGAGGATCCTCGCTCTATAAATAACCAGTCACACACTGTCACTCAGTGCAAGGAGGTTCCTCCCTCCAAAAATAACCAGTCACACAGTGTCACTCAGTGCAGGGAAGCTCCTCGCTCCATAAATAACCAGTCGCACGCTGTCACTCAGTGCAGGGAAGCTCCTCGCTCTATAAATAACCATTCACATGCTGTCACACAGCGCAGGGAGGCTCCTCACTCAGTGAATAACCAACCACATGCTATCACTCAGTGCTGGGAGGCTCCTCACTCCATAACTAACCAGTCACAAACTGTCACTCAGTGCATAGAGGCTCCTCACTCCATAAATAACCAGTCACACACTGTCACTCAGTGCAGGGAGGCTCCTCCCTCCATAAATAACCAGTCACACGCTGTCACTCAGTGCAGGGAGGCTCCTCGCTCAGTGAATAACCAGTCACACACTTTTACTCAGTGCAGGGAGGCTCCTCGCTCAATAAATAACCAGTCACACGCTGTCTCTCAGTGCAGGGAGGCTCCTCGCTCTATAAATAACCAGTCACACACTGTCACTCAGTGCAGAGAGACTCCTCGCTCAGTGAATAATCAGTCACATGTTGTGACTCAGTCCAGGGAGGACCCTCGCTCCATAAATAACCAGTCACACACTGTCACTCAGTGCAAGGAGGTTCCTCCCTCCAAAAATAACCAGTCACACACTGTCACTCAGTGCAGAGAGGCTCCTCGCTCCATAAATAACCAGTCACACACTTTCACTCAGTGCAGGGAGGCTCCTCGCTCCATAAATATCTAGTGACATACTGTCACTCAGTGCATGGAGGCTCCTCACTCAGTGAATAACCAGTCACATGCTGCCACTCAGTGCATGGAGGCTCCACACTCAGTGAATAACCAATCACCTGCTGTCACTCAGTGCAGGGAGTCTCCTCGCTCAGTGAATAACCAGTCACATGCTCTCACTCAGTGCAGGGAGGCTCCTCGCTCCATAAATAACCAGTCACACTCTGTCACTCAGTGCAGGGTGGCTCCTCGCTCAATGAATAACCAGTCACACACTTTCACTCAGTGCAGGGAGGCTCCTCGCTTCATAAATAACTAGTCACATACTGTCTCTCAGTGCATGGAGGCTCCTCACTCAGTGAATAACCAGTCACATGCTGCCACTCAGTGCATGGAGGCTCCACACTCAGTGAATAACCAATCACCTGCTGTCACTCAGTGCAGGGAGTCTCCTCGCTCAGTGAATAACCAGTCACATGCTCTCACTCAGTGCAGAGAGGCTCCTCGCTCCATAAGTAACCAGTCACACATTTTCACTCAGTGCAGGGAGGCTCCTCGCTCCATAAATAACTAGTCAGATACTGTCACTCAGTGCATGGAGGCTCCTCACTCAGTGAATAACCAGTCACATGCTGTCACTCAGTGCATGGAGGCTCCTCACTCAGTGAATAACCAGTCACACGCTGTCACTCAGTGCAGAGAGGCTCCTCACTCCATAAATAACCAGTCACACACTGTCACTCAGTGCACGGAGGCTCCTCCCTCCATAAATAACCAGTCACACGCTGTCACTCAGTGCAGGGAGGCTCCTCGCTCAGTGAATAACCAGTCACACACTTTCACTCAGTGCAGGGAGGCTCCTCGCTCCATAAATAACCAGTCACACGCTGTCACTCAGTGCAGGGAGGCTCCTCGATCTATAAATAACCAGTCACACACTGTCACTCAGTGCAGAGAGACTCCTCGCTCAGTGAATAACCAGTCACATGTTGTGACTCAGTCCAGGGAGGACCCTTGCTCCATACATAACCAGTCACACACTGTCACTCAGTGCAAGGAGGTTCCTCCCTCCAAAAATAACCAGTCACACAGTGTCACTCAGTGCAGAGAGGCTCCTCGCTCCATAAATAACCAGTCACACACTTTCACTCAGTGCAGGGAGGCTCCTCGCTCCATAAATAACTAGTCACATACTGTCACTCAGTGCATGGAGGCTCCTCACTCAGTGAATAACCAGTCACATGCTGCCACTCAGTGCATGGAGGCTCCTCACTCAGTGAATAACCAATCACATGCTGTCACTCAGTGCAGGGAGTCTCCTCGCTCAGTGAATAACCAGTCACATGCTCTCACTCAGTGCAGGGAGGCTCCTCGCTCCATAAATAACCAGTCACACGCTGTCACTCAGTGCAGGGTGGCTCCTCGCTCAATGAATAACCAGTCACACACTTTCACTCAGTGCATGGAGGCTTCTCGCTCCATAAATAACGAGTCACGTGCTGTCACTCAGTGCAGGGAGACTCCTCTCTCCATAAATAACCAGTGACACCCTGTCACTCAGTGCAGGGAGGCTCCTCGCTCCATCAATAACCAGTCACACGCTGTCACTCAGTGCAGGGAGACTCCTCACTCAGTGAATAACCAGTCACATGCTGTCACTCAGTGAAGGGAGGATCCTCGCTCCATGAATAACTAGTCACATGCTGTCACTCAGTGCAGGGAGGCTCCTCGCTCCATCAATAACCATTCACACGCTGTCACTCACTGCAGGGAGACTCCTCACTCAGTGAATAACCAGTCACATGCTGTCACTCAGTGCAGGGAGGATCCTCGCTCCATGAATAACCAGTCACATGCTGTCACTCAGTGCATGGAGGCTTCTTGCTCCATAAATAACCAGTCACACGCTGTCACTCAGTGCACGGAGACTCCTCACTCAGTGAATAACCAGTCACATGCTGTCACTCAGTGCAGGGAAGCTCCTCGCTCCATAAATAACCAGTCACACACTGTCACTCAGTACAAGGAGGCTCCTCGCTCTATAAATAACCAGTTACACGCTGTCACACACAACAGGGAGGCTCCTCGCTCAGTGAATAACCAGTCACACACTTTCACTCAGTGCAGGGAGGCTCCTCGCTCCATAAATAACCAGTCACACGCTGTCACTCAGTGCAGGGAGGCTCCTCGCTCCATAAATAACCAGTCACACACTGTCACTCATGGCAGGGAGGCTCCTCACTCTATAAATAACCAGTCACACACTGTCACTCAATGCCGGGAGGCTCCTCACTCCATAAATAACCAGTCAGACGCTGTCGCTCAGTGTAGGGATACTCCTCACTCAGTGAATAACCAGTCACACACTGTCACTCAGTGCAGGGAGACTCCTCCCTCCATAAATAACCAGTCACACACTGTCACTCAGTGCAGGGAGGCTCCTCGCTCAGTGAATAACTAGTCACACACTGTCACTCAGTGCAGGAAGGCTCCTCCCTCCATAAATAACCAGTCTCATGCTGTCACTCAGTACAAGGAGGCTCCTCCCTCCAAAAATAACCAGTCACACAGTGTTACTCAGTGCAGGGAAGCTCCTCACTCCATAACCAGTCACACGCTTTCACTCAGTGCAGAGAGACTCCTCGCTCAGTGAATAACCAGTCACATGTTGTCACTCAGTTCAGGGTGGATCCTCGCTCCATAAATAACCAGTCACACACTGTCACTCAGTGCAAGGAAGTTCCTCCCTCCACAAATAACCAGTCACACAGTGTCACTCAGTGCAGGGAAGCTCCTCGCTCCATAAATAACCAGTCGCACGCTGTCACTCAGTGCAGGGAAGCTCCTCACTCTATAAATAACCATTCACATGCTGTCACACAGCGCAGGGAGGCTCCTCACTCAGTGAATAACCAACCACATGCTATCACTCAGTGCAGGGAGGCTCCTCACTCCATAACTAACCCGTCACAAACTGTCACTCAGTGCAGAGAGGCTCCTCACTCCATAAATAACCAGTCACACACTGTCACTCAGTGCAGGGAGGCTCCTCCCTCCATAAATAACCAGTCACACGCTGTGACTCAGTGCAGGGAGGCTCCTCGCTCAGTGAATAACCAGTCACACACTTTCACTCAGTGCATGGAGGCTTCTCGCTCCATAAATAACCAGTCACACGCTGTCACTCAGTGCAGAGAGACTCCTCGCTCAGTGAATAACCAGTCACATGTTGTCACTCAGTGCAGGGAGGATCCTCGCTCCATGAATAACCAGTCACACACTGTCACTCAGTGCAGGGAGGCTCCTCGCTCCATAAATAACTTGTCACATACTGTCACTCAGTGCATGGAGGCTCCTCACTCAGTGAATAACCAGTCACATGCTGCCACTCAGTGCATGGAGGCTCCTCACTCAGTGAATAACCAATCACATGCTGTCACTCAGTGCAGGGAGTCTCCTCGCTCAGTGAATAACTAGGCACATGCTCTCACTCAGTGCAGGGAGGCTCCTCGCTCCATAAATAACCAGTCACACGCTGTCACTCAGTGCAGGGTGGCTCCTCTCTCAATGAATAACCAGTCAAACACTTTCACTCAGTGCATGGAGGCTTCTCGCTCCATAAATAACGAGTCACGTGCTGTCACTCAGTGCAGGGAGACTCCTCTCTCCATAAATAACCAGTGACACCCTGTCACTCAGTGCAGGGGGGCTCCTCGCTCCATCAATAACCAGTCACACGCTGTCACTCAGTGCAGGGAGACTCCTCACTCAGTGAATAACCAGTCACATGCTGTCACTCAGTGAAGGGAGGATCCTCGCTCCATGAATAACTAGTCACATGCTGTCACTCAGTGCAGGGAGGCTCCTCGCTCCATCAATAACCAGTTACACGCTGTCACTCAGTGCAGGGAGACTCCTCACTCAGTGAATAACCAGTCACATGCTGTCACTCAGTGCAGGGAGGATCCTCGCTCCATGAATAACCAGTCACATGCTGTCACTCAGTGCATGGAGGCTTCTCGCTCCATAAATAACCATCACACGCTGTCACTCAGTGCAGGGAGACTCCTCACTCAGTGAATAACCAGTCACATGCTGTCACTCAGTGCAGGGAGGATCCTCACTCCATAAATAACCAGTCACACAGTGTCACTCAGTGCAGGGAAGCTCCTCGCTCCATAAATAACCAGTCACACACTGTCACTCATGGCAGGGAGGCTCCTCACTCAGTGAATAACCAGTCACATGCTGCCACTCAGTGCATGGAGGCTCCTCACTCAGTGAATAACCAATCACATGCTGTCAGTCAGTGCAGGGAGTCTCCTCGCTCAGTGAATAACCAGGCACATGCTCTCACTCAGTGCAGGGAGGCTCCTCGCTCCATAAATAACCAGCCACACGCTGTCACTCAGTGCAGGGTGGCTCCTCGCTCAATGAATAACCAGTCACACACTTTCACTCAGTGCATGGAGGCTTCTCGCTCTATAAATTACCAGTCACACGCTGTCATACACCACAGGGAGGCTCCTCGCTGAGTGAATAACCAGTCACACACGTTCACTCAGTTCAGGGAGGCTCCTCGCTCCATAAATAACCAGTCACACGCTGTCACTCAGTGCAGGGAGGCTCCTCGCTCCATAAATAACCAGTCACACACTGTCACTCATGGCAGGGAGGCTCCTCACTCAGTGAATAACCAGTCACATGCTGCCACTCAGTGCATGGAGGCTCCTCACTCAGTGAATAACCAATCACATGCTGTCACTCAGTGCAGGGAGTCTCCTCGCTCAGTGAATAACCAGGCACATGCTCTCACTCAGTGCAGGGAGGCTCCTCGCTCCATAAATAACCAGCCACACGCAGTCACTCAGTGCAGGGTGGCTCCTCGCTCAATGAATAACCAGTCACACACTTTCACTCAGTGCATGGAGGCGTCTCGCTCCATAAATAACGAGTCACGTGCTGTCACTCAGTGTAGGGAGACTCCTCTCTCCATAAATAACCAGTGACACCCTGTTACTCAGTGCAGGGATGCTCCTCGCTCCATCAATAATCAGTCACACGCTGTCACTCAGTGCAGGGAGACTCCTCACTCAGTGAATAACCAGTCACATGCTGTCACTCAGTGAAGGGAGGATCCTCGCTCCATGAATAACTAGTCACATGCTGTCACTCAGTGCAGGGAGGCTCCTCGCTCCATCAATAACCAGTCACACGCTGTCACTCAGTGCAGGGAGACTCCTCACTCAGTGAATAACCAGTCACATGCTGTCACTCAGTGCAGGAAGGATCCTCACTCCATAAATAACCAGTCACACAGTGTCACTCAGTGCAGGGAAGCTCCTCGCTCCATAAATAACCAGTCACACACTGTCACTCAGTACAAGGAGGCTCCTCGCTCTATAAATAACCAGTCACACGCTGTCACACAACACAGGGAGGCTCCTCGCTCAGTGAATAACCAGTCACACACTTTCACTCAGTGCAGGGAGGCTCCTCGCTCCTTAAGTAACCAGTCACACGCTGTCACTTAGTGCAGGGAGGCTCCTCGCTCAGTGAATAACTAGTCACACACTGTCACTCAGTGCAGGAAGGCTCCTCCCTCCATAAATAACCAGTCTCATGCTGTCACTCAGTACAAGGAGGCTCCTCCCTCCAAAAATAACCAGTCACACAGTGTCACTCAGTGCAGGGAAGCTCCTCGCTCCATAACCAGTCACACGCTTTCACTCAGTGCAGAGAGACTCCTCGCTCAGTGAATAACCAGTCACATGTTGTCACTCATTTCAGGGAGGATCCTCGCTCTATAAATAACCAGTCACACACTGTCACTCAGTGCAAGGAGGTTCCTCCCTCCAAAAATAACCAGTCACACAGTGTCACTCAGTGCAGGGAAGCTCCTCGCTCCATAAATAACCAGTCGCACGCTGTCACTCAGTGCAGGGAAGCTCCTCGCTCTATAAATAACCATTCACATGCTGTCACACAGCGCAGGGAGGCTCCTCACTCAGTGAATAACCAATCACATGCTATCACTCAGTGCAGGGAGGCTCCTCACTCCATAACTAACCAGTCACACACTGTCACTCAGTGCAGAGAGGCTCCTCACTCCATAAATAACCAGTCACACACTGTCACTCAGTGCAGGGAGGCTCCTCACTCCATAAATAACCAGTCACACACTGTCACTCAGTGCACGGAGGCTCCTCCCTCCATAAATTACCAGTCACACGCTGTCACTCAGTGCAGGAAGGCTCCTCGCTCAGTGAATAACCAGTCACACACTTTCACTCAGTGCAGGGAGGCTCCTCGCTCCTTAAATAACCAGTCACACGCTGTCACTCAGTGCAGGGAGGCTCCTCGCTCTATAAATAACCAGTCACACACTGTCACTCAGTGCAGAGAGACTCCTCGCTCAGTGAATAACCAGTCACATGTTGTGACTCAGTCCAGGGAGGACCCTCGCTCCATAAATAACCATCACACACTGTCACTCAGTGCAAGGAGGTTCCTCCCTCCAAAAATAAACAGTCACACAGTGTCACTCAGTGCAGAGAGGCTCCCGCTCCATAAATAACCAGTCACACACTTTCACTCAGTGCAGGGAGGCTCCTCGCTCCATAAATAACTAGTCACATACTGTCACTCAGTGCATGGAGGCTCCTCACTCAGTGAATAACCAGTCACATGCTGCCACTCAGTGCATGGAGGCTCCTCACTCAGTGAATAACCAATCACCTGCTGTCACTCAGTGCAGGGAGTCTCCTCGCTCAGTGAATAACCAGTCACATGCTCTCACTCAGTGCAGGGAGGCTCCTCGCTCCATAAATAACCAGTCACACGCTGTCACTCAGTGCAGGGTGGCTCCTCGCTCAATGAATAACCAGTCACACACTTTCCCTCAGTGCATGGAGGCTTCTCGCTCCATAAATAACCAGTCACACGCTATCACTCAGTGCAGAGAGACTCCTCGCTCAGTGAATAACCAGTCACATGTTGTCACTCAGTGCAGGGAGGATTCTCGCTCCATGAATAACCAGTCACACACTGTCACTCAGTGCAGGGAGGCTCCTCGCTCCATAAATAACCAGTCATGCGCTGTCACTCAGTGCAGGGAGGCTCCTCGCTCAGTGAATAACCAGTCACATGCTGTCACTCAGTGCAGGGAAGCTCCTCGCTCCATAAATAACCAGTTACACACTGTCACTCAGTGCAGGGAAGCTCCTCGCTCCATAAATAACCAGTCACATGCTGTCACTCAGTGCAGGGAGGCCCCTCGCTCCATAAATAACCAGTCACACACTGTCACTCAGTGCAGGGAAGCTCCTCCCTCAGTGAATAACCAGTCACACACTGTCACTCAGTGCAGGGAAGCTCCTTGCTCAGTGAATAACCAGTCACATGCTGTCACTCAGTGCAGGGAAGCTCCTCCCTCCATAAATACCCAGTCACACACTGTCACTCAGTGCAAGGAGGCTCCTCGCTCCATAAATAACCAGTCATGTGCTGTCACTCAGTGCAGGGAGGCTCCTCCCTCAGTGAATAACCAGTCATGCGCTGTCGCTCAGTGCAAGGAGGCTTCTCTGTCCATAAATAACCAGTCACACGCTGTCACTCAGTGCAGGGAGGCTCCTCGCTCAGTGAATAACCAGTCACACGCTGTCAATCATGGCAGGGAGGCTCCTCCCTCCATAAATAACCAGTCACACGCTGTCATTCAGTGCAGGGAGGCTCCTCGCTCCATAAATAACCAGTCATGCGCTGTCACTCAGTGCAGGGAGGCTCCTCCCTGAGTGAATAACCAGTCTTGCGCTGTCACTCAGTGCAGGGAGGCTCCTCCCTCCATAAATAACCAGTCACACGCTGTCACTGAGTGCAGGGAGGCTCCTCACTCCATAAATAACCAGTCACACACTGTCACTCAGTGCAGAGAGGCTCCTCGCTCCGAAATAACCAGTCACATGCTGTCACTCAGTGCAGAGAGACTCCTCGCTCAGTGAATAACCAGTCACATGCTGTCACTCAGTGCAGGGAGGATCCTCGCTCCATGAATAACCAGTCACAAACTGTCACTCAGTGCAGGGAGGCTCCTCACTCCATAAATAACCAGTCACACGCTGTCACTCAGTGCAGGGAGGCTCCTCGCTCCATAAATAACCAGTCATGCGCTGTCACTCAGTGCAGGGAGGCTCCTCCCTCCATAAATAACCAATCATGCGCTGTCACTCAGTGCAGGGAGGATCCTCTCTCCATAAATAACCAGTCACATACTGTCACTCATGGCAGGGAAACTCCTCACTCCATAAATAACCAGTCACATGCTGTCACTCAGTGCAGGGAAGCTCCTCGCTCCATAAATAATCAGTCACACGCTGTCTCTCAGTGCAGGGAAGCTCCTCACTCCATAAATAACCAGTCACACGCTGTCACTCAGTGCAGAGAGGCTCCTCCCTCAGTGAATAACCAGTCATGCGCTGTCGCTCAGTGCAGGGAGGCTTCTCTGTCCATAAATAACCAGTCACACGCTGTCACTCAGTGCAGGGAGGCTCCTCGCTCAGTGAATAACCAGTCACACGCTGTCAATCATGGCAGGGAGGCTCCTCCCTCCATAAATAACCAGTCACACGCTGTCATTCAGTGCAGGGAGGCTCCTCGCTCCATAAATAACCGGTCATGCGCTGTCACTCAGTGCAGGGAGGCTCCTCCCTGAGTGAATAACCAGTCTTGCGCTGTCACTCAGTGCAGGGAGGCTCCTCCCTCCATAAATAACCAGTCACACGCTGTCACTCAGTGCAGGGAGGCTCCTCACTCCATAAATAACCAGTCACACACTGTCACTCAGTGCAGAGAGGCTCCTCGCTCCATAAATAACCAGTCACATGCTGTCACTCAGTGCAGAGAGACTCCTCGCTCAGTGAATAACCAGTCACATGCTGTCACTCAGTGCAGGGAGGATCCTCGCTCCATGAATAACCAGTCACAAACTGTCACTCAGTGCAGGGAGGCTCCTCACTCCATAAATAACCAGTCACTCGCTGTCACTCAGTGCAGGGAGGCTCCTCGCTCCATAAATAACCAGTCATGCGCTGTCACTCAGTGCAGGGAGGCTCCTCGCTCCATAAATAACCAATCATGCGCTGTCACTCAGTGCAGGGAGGATCCTCTCTCCATAAATAACCAGTCACATACTGTCACTCATGGCAGGGAAGCTCCTCACTCCATAAATAACCAGTCACATGCTGTCACTCAGTGCAGGGAAGCTCCTCGCTCTATAAATAACCATTCACACGCTGTCACTCAGTGCAGGGAAGCTCCTCACTCCATAAATAACCAGTCACACGCTGTCACTCAGTGCAGAGAGGCTCCTCGCTCAATGAATAACCAGTCACAAACTTTCACTCAGTGCATGGAGGCTTCTCGCTCCATAAATAACCAGTCTCATGCTGTCACTCAGTGCAGGGAGGCTCCTCGCTTCATAAATAACCAGTCACACGCTGTCACTCAGTGCAGAGAAGCTCCTCACTCCATAAATAACGAGTCACACGCTGTCACTCAGTGCAGAGAGGCTCCTCGCTCGATGAATAACCAGTCACAAACTTTCACTCAGTGCATGGAGGCTTCTCGCTCCATAAATAACCAGTCATACGCTGTCACTCAGTGCAGGGAGACTCCTCCCTCAGTGAATAACCAGTCACATGTTGTCACTCAGTGCAGGGAGGATCCTCGCTCAGTGAATAACCAGTCACACCCTGTCACTCAGTGCAGGGAGGCTCCTCGCTCCATAAATAACCAGTCACACGCTGTCACTCAGTGCAGGGTTGCTCCTCGCTCAATGAATAACCAGTCACACACTTTCACTCACTGCATGGAGGCTTCTCGCTCCATAAATAACCAGTCACACACTGTCACTCAGTGCAGGGAGGCTCCTCCCTCCATAAATAACCAGTCACACGCTGTCACTCAGTGCAGGGAGGCTCCTCGCTCAGTGAATAACCAGTCACACACTTTCACTCAGTGCAGGGAGGCTCCTCGCTCCATAAATAATCAGTCACACGCTGTCACTCAGTGAAGGGAGGCTCCTCGCTCTATAAATAACCAGTCACACACTGTCACTCAGTGCAGAGAGACTCCTCGCTCAGTGAATAACCAGTCACACACTTTCACTCAGTGCAAGGAGGCTTCTCGTTCCATAAATAACCAGTCTCATGCTGTCACTCAGTGCAGGGAGGCTCCTCGCTCCATAAATAACCAGTCACATGTTGTGACTCAGTCCAGGGAGGACCCTCGCTCCATAAATAACCAGTCACACACTGTCACTCAGTGCAGGGAGGTTCCTCCCTCCAAAAATAACCAGTCACACAGTGTTACTCAGTGCAGAGAGGCTCCTCGCTCCATAAATAACCAGTCACACACTTTCACTCAGTGCAGGGAGGCTCCTTGCTCCATAAAAAACTAGTCACATACTGTCACTCACTCAGTGAATAACCAGTCACATGCTGCCACTCAGTGCATGGAGGCTCCTCACTCAGTGAATAACCAATAACATGCTGTCACTCAGTGCAGGGAGTCTCCTCGCTCAGTGAATAACCAGTCACATGCTCTCACTCAGTGCAGGGAGGCTCCTCGCTCCATAAATAACCAGTCACATGCTGTCACTCAGTGCAGGGAGGCTCCTCGCTCCATAAATAACCAGTCATGCGCTGTCACTCAGTGCAGGGAGGCTTCTCTCTCCAGAAATAACTAGTCACACACTGTCACTCAGTGCAGAGAGGCTCCTCGCTCAGTGAATAACCAGTCACATGCTGTCACTCAGTGCAGGGAAGCTCCTCGCTCCATAAATAACCAGTTACACACTGTCACTCAGTGCAGGGAAGCTCCTTGCTTCATAAATAACCAGTCACAAGCTGTCACTCAGTGCAGGGAGGCTCCTCGCTCCATAAATAACCAGTCACACACTGTCACTCAGTGCAGGGAAGCTCCTCGCTCAGTGAATAACCAGTCACACGCTGTCACTCATGGCAGGGAGGCTCTTCCCTCCATAAATAACCAGTCACACGCTGTCACTCAGTGCAGGGAGGCTCCTCGCTCCATAAATAACCAGTCATGCGCTGTCACTCAGTGCAGGGAGGCTCCTACCTCAGTGAATAACCAGTCATGCGCTGTCACTCAGTGCAGGGAGGCTTCTCTCTCCATAAATAACCAGTCACATGCTGTCACTCAGTGCAGGGAGGCTCCTCGCTCAGTGAATAACCAGTCACACGCTCTCACTCATGGCAGGGAGGCTCCTCCCTCCATAAATAACCAGTCACACGCTGTCACTCAGTGCAGGGAGGCTCCTCGCTCCATAAATGCCAAGTCATGCGCTGTCACTCAGTGCAGGGTGGCTCCTCCCTCAGTGAATAACCAGTCATGCGCTGTCACTCAGTGCAGGGAGGCTCCTCCCTCCATAAATAACCAGTCACACGCTGTCACTCAGTGCAGGGAGGCTCCTCGCTCCATAAATAACCAGTCACACACTGTCAGTCAGTGCAGAGAGGCTCCTCGCTCCATAAATAACCAGTCACATGCTGTCACTCAGTGCAGAGAGACTCCTCACTCAGTGAATAACCAGTCACATGCTGTCACTCAGTGCAGGGAGGATCCTCGCTCCATGAATAACCAGTCACACACTGTCACTCCGTGCAGGGAGGCTCCTCGCTCCATTAATAACCAGTCATGCGCTGTCACTCAGTGCAGGGAGGATCCTCTCTCCATAAATAACCAGTCACATACTGTCACTCATGGCAGGGAAGCTCCTCACTCCATAAATAACCAGTCACAGGTTGTCACTCAGTGCAGGGAGGCTCCTCGCTCCATAAATAACCAGTCACACACAGTCACTCAGTGCAGGGAAGCTCCTCGCTCCATAAATCACCAGTCACACGCTGTCACTCAGTGCAGGGAAGCTCCTCACTCCATAAATAACCAGTCACATGCTGTCACTCAGTGCAGAGAGGCTCCTCGCTCAATGAATAACAAGTCACACACTTTCACTCAGTGCATGGAGGCTTCTCGCTCCATAAATAACCAGTCTCATGCTGTCACTCAGTGCAGGGAGGCTCCTCGCTCCATAAATAACCAGTCACACGCTGTCACTCAGTGCAGGGATGTTCCTCGCTCAGTGAATAACCAGTCACACCCTGTCACTCAGTGCAGGGAGGCTCCTCGCTCCATAAATAACCAGTCACACGCTGTCACTCAGTTCAGGGTGGCTCATCGCTCAATGAATAACCAGTCACACACTTTCACTCAGTGCATGGAGACTTCTCGCTCCATAAAAAACCAGTCACACGCTGTCACTTAGTGCTGGGAGACTCCTCGCTCAGTGAATAACCAGTCACATGTTGTCACTCAGTGCAGGGAGGATCCTCGCTCCATAAATAACCAGTCATGCTCTGTCACTCAGTGCAGGGAGGCTTCTCTCTCCATAAATAACCAGTCACACGCTGTCACTCAGTGCAGGGAGGCTTCTCGCTCCATAAATAACCAGTCACACACTGTCACTCAGGGCAGAGAGGCTCCTCACTCCATAAATAACCAGTCACACACTGTCACTCAGTGCAGGGAGGCTCCTTACTCCATAAATAACCAGTCACACACTGTCACTCAGTGCACGGAGGCTCCTCCCTCCATAAATAACCAGTCACACGCTGTCACTCAGTGCAGGGAGGCTCCTCGCTCAGTGAATAACCAGTCACACACTTTCACTCAGTGCAGGGAGGCTCCTCGCTCAATAAATAACCAGTCACACGCTGTTACTCAGTGCAGGGAGGCTCCTCGCTCTATAAATAACCAGTCACACCCTGTCACTCAGTGCAGAGAGACTCCTCGCTCAGTGAAAAACCAGTCACATGTTGTGACTCAGTCCAGGGAGGACCCTCGCTCCATAAATAACCAGTCACACACTGTCACTCAGTGCAAGGAGGTTCCTCCCTCCAAAAAAAACCAGTCACACAGTGTCACTCAGTGCAGAGAGGCTCCTCGCTCCATAAATAACCAGTCACACACTTTCACTCAGTGCAGGGAGACTCCTCGCTCCATAAATAACTAGTCACAAACTGTCACTCAGTGAATGGAGGCTCCTCACTCAGTGAATAACCAATCACCTGCTGTCACTCAGTGCAGGGAGTCTCCTCGCTCAGTGAATAACCAGTCACATGCTCTTACTCAGTGCAGGGAGGCTCCTCGCTCCATAAATAACCAGTCACACGCTGTCACTCAGTGCAGGGTGGCTCCTCGCTCAATGAATAACCAGTCACACACTTTCACTCAGTGCATGGAGGTTTCTCGCTCCATAAATAACCAGTCACACGCTGTCACTCAGTGCAGAGAGACTCCTCGCTCAGTGAATAACCAGTCACATGTTGTCACTCAGTGCAGGGAGGATCCTCGCTCCATGAATAACCAGTCACACACTGTCACTCAGTGCAGGGAGGCTCCTCGCTCCATAAATAACCAGTCATGTGCTGTCACTCAGTGCAGGGAGGCTTCTCTCTCCATAAATAACCAGTCACACACTGTCACTCAGTGCAGAGAGGCTCCTCGCTCAGTGAATAACCAGTCACATGCTGTCACTCAGTGCAGGGAAGCTCCTCGCTCCATAAATAACCAGTTACACACTGTCAATCAGTGCAGGGAAGCTCCTCGTTCCATAAATAACCAGTCACATGCTGTCACTCAGTGCAGGGAGGCTCGTCGCTCCATAAATAACCAGTCACACACTGTCACTCAGTGCAGGGAAGCTCCTTGCTCAGTGAATAACCAGTCACACGCTGTCACTCATGGCAGGGAGGCTCCTCCCTCCATAAATAACCAGTCACACACTGTCACTCAGTGCAGGGAGGCTCCTCGCTCCATAAATAACCAGTCATGAGCTGTCACTCAGTGCAGGGAGGCTCCTCCCTCAGTGAATAACCAGTCATGCGCTGTCACTCAGTGCAGGGAGGCTTCTCTGTCCATAAATAACCAGTCACACGCTGTCACTCAGTGGAGGGAGGCTCCTCGCTCAGTGAATAACCAGTCACACGCTGTCACTCATGGCAGGGAGGCTCCTCCCTCCATAAATAACCAGTCACACGCTGTCACTCAGTGCAGGGAGGCTCCTCGCTCCATAAATAACCAGTCATGCGCTGTCACTCAGTGCAGGGAGGCTCCTCCCTCAGTGAATAACCAGTCTTGCGCTGTCACTCAGTGCAGGGAGGCTCCTCCCTCCAAAAATAACCAGTCACACGCTGTCACTCAGTGCAGGGAGGCTCCTCACTCCATAAATAACCAGTCACACACTGTCACTCAGTGCAGAGAGGCTCCTCGCTCCATAAATAACCAGTCACATGCTGTCACTCAGTGCAGAGAGACTCCTCGCTCAGTGAATAACCAGTCACATGCTGTCACTCAGTGCAGGGAGGATCCTCGCTCCATGAATAACCAGTCACACACTCTCACTCAGTGCAGGGAGGCACCTCACTCCATAAATAACCAGTCACACGCTGTCACTCAGTGCAGGGAGGCTCCTCGCTCCATAAATAACCAGTCATGCGCTGTCACTCAGTGCAGGGAGGCTCCTCGCTCCATAAATAACCAGTCATGCGCTGTCACTCAGTGCAGGGAGGATCCTCTCTCCATAAATAACCAGTCACATACTGTCACTCATGGCAGGGAAGCTCCTCACTCCATAAATAACCAGTCACATGCTGTCACTCAGTGCAGGGAAGCTCCTCGCTCCATAAATAACCAGTCACACGCTGTCACTCAGTGCAAGGAAGCTCCTCACTCCATAAATAACCAGTCACACGCTGTCACTCAGTGCAGAGAGGCTCCTCGCTCAATGAATAACCAGTCACAAACTTTCACGCAGTGCATGGAGGCTTCTCGCTCCATAAATAACCAGTCTCATGCTGTCACTCAGTGCAGGGAGGCTCCTCGCTTCATAAATAACCAGTCACATGCTGTCACTCATGCAGGGAGGCTCCTCGCTCAGTGAATAACCAGTCACACCCTGTCACTCAGTGCAGGGAGGCTCCTCGCTCCATAAATAACCAGTCACATGCTCTCACTCAGTGCAGGGTGGCTCCTCGCTCAATGAATAACCAGTCACACACTTTCACTCAGTGCATGGAGGCTTCTCGCTCCATAAATAACCAGTCACACGCTGTCACTCAGTGCAGGGAGACTCCTCGCTCAGTGAATAACCAGTCACATGTTGTCACTCAGTGCAGGGAGGATCCTCGCTCAGTGAATAACCAGTCACACCCTGTCACTCAGTGCAGGGAGGCTCCTAGCTCCATAAATAACCAGTCACACGCTGTCACTCAGCGCAGGGTTGCTCCTCGCTCAATGAATAACCAGTCACACACTTTCACTCAGTGCATGGAGGCTTCTCGCTCCATAAATAACCAGTCACACACTGTCACTCAGTGCAGGGAGCCTCCTCCCTCCATAAATAACCAGTCACATGCTGTCACTCAGTGCAGGGAGGCTCCTCGCTCAGTGAATAACCAGTCACACACTTTCACTCAGTGCAGGGAGGCTCCTCGCTCCATAAATAACCAGTCACACGCTGTCACTCAGTGCAGGGAGGCTCCTCGCTCTATAAATAACCAGTCACACACTGTCACTCAGTGCAGAGAGACTCCTCGCTCAGTGAATAACCAGTCACATGTTGTGACTCAGTCCAGGGAGGACCCTCGCTCCATAAATAACCAGTCACACACTGTCACTCAGTGCAAGGAGATTCCTCCCTCCAAAAATAGCCAGTCACACAGTGTCACTCAGTGCAGAGAGGCTCCTCGCTCCATAAATAACCAGTCACACATTTTCACTCAGTGCAGGGAGGCTCCTCGCTCCATAAATAACTAGTCACATACTGTCACTCTCTCAGTGAATAACCAGACACATGCTGCCACTCAGTGCATGGAGGCTCCTCACTCAGTGAATAACCAATCACATGCTGTCACTCAGTGCAGGGAGTCTCCTCGCTCAGTGAATAACCAGTCACATGCTCTCACTCAGTGCAGGGAGGCTCCTCGCTCCATAAATAACCAGTCATATGCTGTCATTCAGTGCAGGGTGGCTCCTCGCTCAATGAATAACCAGTCACACACTTTCACTCAGTGGATGGAGGCTTCTCGCTCCATAAATAACCAGTTACACGCTGTCAGTCAGTGCAGAGAGACTCCTCACTCAGTGAATAACCAGTCACATGTTGTCACTCAGTGCAGGGAGGATCCTCGCTCCATGAATAACCAGTCACACACTGTCACTCAGTGCAGGGAGGCTCCTCGCTCCATAAATAACCAGTCATGCGCTGTCACTCAGTGCTGGGTGGCTTCTCTCTCCAGAAATAACCAGCCACACACTGTCACTCAGTGCAGAGAGGCTCCTCTCTCAGTGAATAACCAGTCACATGCTGTCACTCAGTGCAGGGAAGCTCCTCGCTCCATAAATAACCAGTTACACACTGTCACTCAGTGCAGGGAAGCTCCTCGCTTCATAAATAACATGTCACACGCTGTCACTCAGTGCAGGGAGGCTCCTCGCTTCATAAATAACCAGTCACACACTGTCACTCAGTGCAGGGAAGCTCCTCGCTCAGTGAATAACCAGTCACACGCTGTCACTCATGGCAGGGAGGCTCTTCCCTCCATAAATATCCAGTCACACGCTGTCACTCAGTGCAGGGAGGCTCCTCGCTCCATAAATAACCAGTCATGCGCTGTCACTCAGTGCAGGGAGGCTCCTCGCTCAGTGAATAACCAGTCACATGCTGTCACTCAGTGCAGGGAGGATCCTTGCTCCATGAATAACCAGTCACACACCCTCACTCAGTGCAGGGAGGCTCCTCACTCCATAAATAACCAGTCACACGCTGTCACTCAGTGCAGGGAGGCTCCTCGCTCCATAAATAACCAGTCATGCGCTGTCACTCAGTGCAGGGAGGCTCCTCGCTCCATAAATAACCAGTCATGCGCTGTCACTCAGTGCAGGGAGGATCCTCTCTCCATAAATAACCAGTCACATACTGTCACTCATGGCAGGGAAGCTCCTCACTCCATAAATAACCAGTCACATGCTGTAACTCAGTGCAGGGAAGCTCCTCGCTCCATAAATAACCAGTCACACGCTGTCACTCAGTGCAAGGAAGCTCCTCACTCCATAAATAACCAGTCACACGCTGTCACTCAGTGCAGAGAGGCTCCTCGCTCAATGAATAACCAGTCACAAACTTTCACGCAGTGCATGGAGGCTTCTCGCTCCATAAATAACCAGTCTCATGCTGTCACTCAGTGCAGGGAGGCTCCTCGCTTCATAAATAACCAGTCACACGCTGTCACTCATGCAGGGAGGCTCCTCGCTCAGTGAATAACCAGTCACACCGTGTCACTCAGTGCAGGGAGGCTCCTCGCTCCATAAATAACCAGTCACATGCTCTCACTCAGTGCAGGGTGGCTCCTCGCTCAATGAATAACCAGTCACACACTTTCACTCAGTGCATGGAGGCTTCTCGCTCCATAAATAACCAGTCACACGCTGTCACTCAGTGCAGGGAGACTCCTCGCTCAGTGAATAACCAGTCACATGTTGTCACTCAGTGCAGGGAGGATCCTCGCTCAGTGAATAACCAGTCACACCCTGTCACTCAGTGCAGGGAGGCTCCTCGCTCCATAAATAACCAGTCACACGCTGTCACTCAGCGCAGGGTTGCTCCTCGCTCAATGAATAACCAGTCACACACTTTCACTCAGTGCATGGAGGCTTCTCGCTCCATAAATAACCAGTCACACACTGTCACTCAGTGCAGGGAGGCTCCTCGCTCTATAAATAACCAGTCACACACTGTCACTCAGTGCAGAGAGACTCCTCGCTCAGTGAATAACCAGTCACATGTTGTGACTCAGTCCAGGGAGGACCCTCGCTCCATAAATAACCAGTCACACACTGTCACTCAGTGCAAGGAGATTCCTCCCTCCAAAAATAGCCAGTCACACAGTGTCACTCAGTGCAGAGAGGCTCCTCGCTCCATAAATAACCAGTCACACATTTTCACTTAGGGCAGGGAGGCTCCTCGCTCCATAAATAACTAGTCACATACTGTCACTCTCTCAGTGAATAACCAGTCACATGCTGCCACTCAGTGCAGGGAGTCTCCTCGCTCAGTGAATAACCAGTCATATGCTCTCACTCAGTGCAGGGAGGCTCCTCGCTCCATAAATAACCAGTCATATGCTGTCACTCAGTGCAGGGTGGCTCCTCGCTCAATGAAAAACCAGTCACACACTTTCACTCAGTGCATGGAGGCTTCTCGCTCCATAAATAACCAGTCACACGCTGTCAGTCAGTGCAGAGAGACTCCTCACTCAGTGAATAACCAGTCACATGTTGTCACTCAGTGCAGGGAGGATCCTCGCTCCATGAATAACCAGTCACACACTGTCACTCAGTGCAGGGAGGCTCCTCGCTCCATAAATAACCAGTCATGCGCTGTCACTCAGTGCTGGGAGGCTTCTCTCTCCAGAAATAACCAGCCACACACTGTCACTCAGTGCAGAGAGGCTCCTCTCTCAGTGAATAACCAGTCACATGCTGTCACTCAGTGCAGGGAAGCTCCTCGCTCCATAAATAACCAGTTACACACTGTCACTCAGTGCAGGGAAGCTCCTCGCTTCATAAATAACATGTCACACGCTGTCACTCAGTGCAGGGAGGCTCCTCGCTTCATAAATAACCAGTCACACACTGTCACTCAGTGCAGGGAAGCTCCTCGCTCAGTGAATAACCAGTCACACGCTGTCACTCATGGCAGGGAGGCTCTTCCCTCCATAAATATCCAGTCACACGCTGTCACTCAGTGCAGGGAGGCTCCTCGCTCCATAAATAACCAGTCATGCGCTGTCACTCAGTGCAGGGAGGCTCCTACCTCAGTGAATAACCAGTCATGCGCTGTCACTCAGTGCAGGGAGGCTTCTCTCTCCATAAATAACCAGTCACACGCTGTCACTCAGTGCAGGGAGGCTCCTCGCTCCATAAATAACCAGTCACACACTGTCACTCAGTGCAGGGAGGCTTCTCGCTCCATAAGTAACCAGTTACATGCTGTCACTCAGTGCAGGGAGGCTCCTCCCTCCATAATTAACCAGTTACATGCTGTCACTCAGTGCAGGGAGGCTCCTCCCTCCATAAATAACCAGTCACATGCTGTCACTCAGTGCAGGGGTCTCCTCACTCCATAAATACAATCATACAACCAGTAGAATTAGGTGAGAGGTGAATACTCTACTGGGCCGAGCTGAGACATGAATGACAAAGCCTCAAGCCAATGGCTGAAAGAGTCTAAGTGAAGAAAGCCAATGGTTAAAAGGGAAAGACCCAAAGCCTTCTCTCTGTATATTGTAATCTGTAAGTCAGTTTGACGTCGCTCTGTCAAAACCCAGAGCTAAAAATGAAGAAAAGAAGAAAATTCTGCTAATCCCAGGTAGCCATGTTTTGTGCCAGCAGTTATTGTGATGGGGTGCACTGACACTTGGCCCATGGTATACAGCTGCCCAGATGACCACCACTGACTGGACAAGTGTCTAGGGCTCACTCAACATACTGAGCACAGCCAGAGCCAGTTTCCATATTAAGGACTCCAGTCGTATGGAAGTAAATGGCCACAAACATTCTTAATATTTAGCTCAATATTAAAATATCTGCTCAGAGACAGAAAAACAAAGGCAACTGTCGTAATAATGCTGCACTTCCCCCCACTGAAAGCATACTTATATCAGAAATAAGTGTTCATACATTATCAGCACACCTGTTGCCACGACGTGTCGCAGGACGACCCTGAAACCGGTGACTGTAGCTAAACCTACATAGTAAATCTGATAACGGCGCACGCTTTGTATCAGTTCTAGCAATTAAAGTGATCTGTAAGAAGGCACCCGGCTGATAGTAATATTGCAATCTTAACACAATGTTCCGTACTTGTATGCTTTTTCAAAAGATAAAAGTCTAGAATTCATATAAGAAGGTAAGTTGTTCTTTTGCTCCTTCTTGGTGCAGTCAAACATTCAACACGGTTAGTCCAGTAATAACAATTTACAGATGACTCCACCAATGACAAATTAGAGATGATTCAGCCGACACATGTTTCGTCCCAACATGAACTTTTTCAAGGCTATATAATATATATTTATATATATATTCCAAGGCGATATAATATAATATAAGTATAGATCCCTGAAGAAGCCCATGTTGGGAAGAAACACGTGTTGGCTGAATCATCTGTAAGAGGGAGTAAAGAACAGCCACAACATCCATGAGACTGACAGGCCTTACCGCGCATTACACTGCAGCGTGCACTCTCTTGATATGGGTTGCACTGCATGGAGGGGAACCCACCCTGTGTGTCTTGCCCCGAACTGTGCCCTCAGGGCAACAGAGGGTGTGTCGGACACCGGAAGGTCAAAGTTACTATTGCCTCAATACTCCAGGAGGCTTGCTTACTATTCTAACTCCAGCCCTGGAATATTTGAGGAAAGTTATAAATTCTTCAACTATTTTTAGGAAGGCTTGAAAAGTAGTAATTTTTAATGGGAGGACTGCAGCCCTGAGGGTGCAGTTTAGGGCAAAAAACTTAACCCACCAACATCAGACGTTCACTGTGGCTACCATGACCTCCACGTGACCTCCGCAGGACTCCTGCTCCCAATGTGCTAGGGCTGAGATCTGCATTACATTAGAAGATACAGCAGATTTGAAGTGGCAGTCAAGGCGCTAGCACACATTCCACTGTGGCCTGACGTCAGATAAGAATGCACACTACTGCTAGAGCGTCAGAGAGCTGCGAGCTCGCGCTCAGGATTTCAAGGCGCTGCCCTAAGATTATTAGTCAAAGACGGCAGTGGCTATAGAGATGGCAGCAAACTCTTGAAAGCTGGTATCTACCACGCCTCCGATGGATATTTTAACATTCGGTGTTGTCAGTGCTTAAAATGGAAAAATTAAAGTGCAGGTACTCTGTACCAGAGTGCCTGCTTGTTTCTGAGAAGTGCCGGTACTCTCCAATTAACAGTATTACGGTTTTCTTGAGTTGTCCCGTACTCCCCCTCTCAAACTAAAAAAGTGCCGGTATTCAGTACCGGACAGTACAGGCCCAATTAAAGCACTGGTGTTGTGTTCATCTTAGAAAGTCCATGCAATCAAGACTTCGGCCTTGGCAGGCACTTCCCTTAGGCGAGCTAAGGCCGAAGTCTTATTTGGCCACCTAGTGGTGGTGCCAAATTACAGCACAATCTCCCTTTTATATGTGCATGGGGAGTGCTCCAGGGAGCGAAATCCTATTTTGCCCGAAGCGCTGAAAATCTTTGCATCCTTCCTAGCTTCAGTAGGAGGAGAGAGGTCCTGCAGAACTGAAGATGTGATGTCGCCAAGACTCACAAAGAAAGGTCACGCCCTTGATCCTAACATGGACTTGGTGGACCTCCAGAGAGGCCAGCGAATGGACGACGGGAATGGAGTGCATGTGTTGATTAGGAGCCCCCTTTGTGATTGGGGGTACAAGCAGGTCTTCGTGGCACAAGGCACCATTATGAATACACTAACACTACACACGCGCTCTTGGCATAACAGAAGGGGCCCCGGGCGCGGTAACCAGCACGCTGCGCCAGGGCCCTTTACGCAGGATTTACCCTCTTGGTAGTATGTCCCTGGCGGGCAGCGGATGATGTGGGCTCCGGGGCATGTTACAGAGAGCACGGAGAGGACGTGAGCCGCCCTGGGCTGCCTCCCAGCCTCTGGCCTGGCACGCAGTCCGGCTGGCGCGGGCCCTCTCCGTGCGCACTAGAGGCCACCTCCGCCGCGCCGCCGCGCCACGGGCCCGCCGTGCGCAGGCAGCTAATCATCCCCAAACACGCTCATTCTGAAAATTAGATTCTGGAGCTGAATCAATAGGTACAAGGCCAATTAACATTTGAAGCTTAAGAGGTCGATGCGTCAGCTGCTGCTGGGCTGGAAGCGCGGAGTTGAAACCAGGGCAGCCAGGAGCCAAGGGGGGCCTCTCCGCTGACCCCTCGGTACCTGGCTGGACTGTGCGCACACCTGCCCACCCCCGAGGTGCCAGGGCCGGCAAGCTGCAGACCCCGTGACCCGGCAGGGAGAGGGCTCCTTACCGGCTCAGCGAAGGGAGGGGGCAGTGTCGGGGCCGCGAGCTGCTGACTCCAGGACCCAGCAGGCATATGACTCATTATCCCTCGTCTTGTGCGCTCAGAAGAGCTGCCGGGCTGCTCAGGCTTGCGGTAGCAGCGCTGTGAGGCAATACTTGACTACTAAGGGGCATATTTATCAGCAGTGTGGCGCAGGGCAGCACAGCCAGTGCCATGCGCGCACTGCCCAGCGTCAGAGGTAAAGGGCAGGAATGCGCTGTATTTAGGCACTGCAATGCATTTATGTCCTCCCATGACCCCCCCCGCCTGACCCCCCCCCCCCCCTCCGGCGCTGGCGCCCTTTTGTCACCTTAGCACCAAGGCAGTCGCCCTTCCACAATATATATATATCTTTTTTTCCGTCATGCCCTGTGAGAAAGTAGCCTCTTTCTAGCCTTGTTACCCCCACTTTGGGCCTGTTTGTGAGTGTATGTCAGGGTGTTTTCACTGTCTCACTGGTATCCTGCTTGTCAGGGCCCAGTGCTCATAGTGAAAACCCTATGTTTTCAGTATGTTTGTTATGTGTCACTGGGACCCTGCTAGTCAGGACCCCAGTGCTCATAAGTTTGTGGCCTATATGTATGTGTTCCCTGTGTGATGCCTAACTGTCTCACTGAGGCTCTGCTAAACAGAACCTCAGTGGTTATGCTCTCTCTTTACAAATTGTCGCTAACAGGCTAGTGACCAATTTTACCAATTTACATTGGCTTACTGGAACACCCTTATAATTCCCTAGTATATGGTACTGAAGTACCCAGGGTATTGGGGTTCCAGGAGATCCCTATGGGCTGCAGCATTTCTTTTGCCACCCATAGGGAGCTCTGACAATTCTTACACAGGCCTGCCACTGCAGCCTGAGTGAAATAACGTCCATGTTATTTCACAGCCATTTTACACTGCACTTAAGTAACTTATAAGTCACCTATATGTCTAACCTTTACCTGGTAAAGGTTGGGTGCTAAGTTACTTAGTGTGAGGGCACCCTGGCACTAGCCAAGGTGCCCCCACATTGTTCAGGGCCAATTCCCCGGACTTTGTGATTGCGGGGACACCATTACACGCGTGCACTACATATAGGTCACTACCTATATGTAGCTTCACAATGGTAACTCCGAATATGGCCATGTAATATGTCTATGATCATGGAATTGCCCCCTCTATACCATCCTGGCATAGTTGGCACAATCCCATGATCCCAGTGGTCTGTAGCACAGACCCTGGTACTGCCAAACTGCCTTTCCCGGGGTTTCACTGCAGCTGCTGCTGCTGCCAACCCCTCAGACAGGCATCTGCCCTCCTGGGGTCCAGCCAGGCCTGGCCCAGGATGGCAGAACAAAGGACTTCCTCTGAGAGAGGGTGTTACACCCTCTCCCTTTGGAAAATGGTGTGAAGGCAGGGGAGGAGTAGCCTCCCCCAGCCTCTGGAAATGCTTTCATGGGCACATTTGGTGCCCATTTCTGCATAAGCCAGTCTACACCGGTTCAGGGACCCCTTAGCCCTGCTCTGGCGTGAAACTGGACAAAGGAAAGGGGAGTGACCACTCCCCTGACCTGTACCTCCCCTGGGAGGTGCCCAGAGCTCCTCCAGTGTGCTCCAGACCTCTGCCATCTTGGAAACAGAGGTGCTGCTGGCACACTGGACTGCTCTGAGTGGCCAGTGCCATCAGGTGACGTCAGAGACTCCTTGTGATAGGCTCCTTCAGGTGTTGCTAGCCTATCCTCTCTCCTAAGTAGCCAAACCCTCTTTTCTGTCTCTTGGGATTCCTTAGATAACGAATGCAAGAGCTCATCCGAGTTCCTCCGCATCTCTCTCTTCACCTTCTGCCAAGGAATCGACTGCTGACCGCGCTGGAAGCCTGCAAAACTGCAACATAGTAGCAAAGACGACTACTGCAACTCTGTAACGCTGATCCTGCCGCCTTCTCGACTGTTTTCCTGGTGGTGCATGCTGTGGGGGTAGTCTGCCTCCTCTCTGCACTAGATGCTCCGAAGAAATCTCCCGTGGGTCGACGGAATCGCCCCCCTGCAACCGCAGGCACCAAAAAGCTGCATTACCGGTCCCTTGGGTCTCCTCTCAGCACGACGAGCGAGGTCCCTCGAATCCAGCAACTCTGTCCAAGTGACTCCCACAGTCCAGTGACTCTTCAGTCCAAGTTTGGTGGAGGTAAGTCCTTGCCTCACCTCGCTAGACTGCATTGCTGGGAACCGTGACTTTTGCAGCTACTCCGGCCCCTGTGCACTTCCGGCAGAAATCCTTTGTGCAGAGCCAAGCCTGGGTCCACGGCACTCTAACCTGCATTGTACGACTTTCTAAGTTGGTCTCCGGCGACGTGGGACTCCTTTGTGCGACTTCGGGTGAGCACCGTTTCACGCATCCTCGTAGTGCCTGTTTCTGGCACTTCTCCGGGTGCTACCTGCTGCTAAGAGGGCTCCTTGTATTGCTTGACGTCCCCTCTACCTCCTGGTCCAATTTGCGACCTCCTGGTCCCTCCTGGGCCACAGCAGCGTCCAAAAACGTTAACCGCACAATTTGCAGCTAGCAAGGCTTGTTGGTGTTCTTTCGGCGGGAAAATACTTCTGCACAACTCTACAAGGCAAGAGGGATCCGTCCTCCAAAGGGGAAGTCTCTAGCCCTTTGCGTTCCTGCAGAAACTGCAGCTTCTTCTGTCCAGTAGAAGCTTCTTTGCACCCGCAGCTGGCATTTCCTGGGCATCTGCCCATCTCCGACTTGCTTGTGTCTTTTGGACTTGGTCCCCTTGTTCCACAGGTACCCCAGATTGGAAATCCAGCGTTGTTGCATTGTTGGTTTGTGTCTTTCCTGCCTTATTCCCCTATCACGACTTCTTTGTCCTTTGGGGAACTTTAGTGCACTTTGCACTCACTTTTCAGGGTCTTGGGTGGGCTATTTTTCTAACCCTCACTATTTTCTAATAGTCCCAGCGACCCTCTACAAGGTCACATAGGTTTGGGGTCCATTCGTGGTTCGCATTCCACTTCTGGAGTATATGGTTTGTGTTGCCCCTATCCCTATGTGTCTCCATTGCATCCTATTGTAACTATACATTGTTTGCACTGTTTTCTAAGACTATTACTGCATATTTTGGTATTGTGTATATATATCTTGTGTTTATTTCCTATCCTCTCACTGAGGGTACACTCTGAGATACTTTGGCATATTGTCATAAAAATAAAGTACCTTTATTTTTAGTATAACTGTGTATTGTGTTTTCTTATGATATTGTGCATATGACACTAAGTGGTACTGTAGTAGCTTCACACGTCTCCTAGTTCAGCCTAAGCTGCTCTGCTAAGCTACCATTATCTATCAGCCTAAGCTGCTAGACACCCTATACACTAATAAGGGATAACTGGGCCTGGTGCAAAGTGCAAGTACCCCTAGGTACTCACTACAAGCCAGTCCAGCCTCCTACATGCCCCGCCGCCATCACGCGCCTCCTTGCCCCTTTTCCCTCCCAGGAGCCGTCACTGCATCCTTAGCTCTAAGCCTTACAGACTAAAACATTCCCCCCTAAACATTCTCATCATCTCTACCTTCACCCCCCCAAATAACCATCTCAAAAAACCTCCCCAACTCAACCGTGAATCCGCTCACCTTTACCTAATACCTAAACTTCCGATAAACTCCAAATACAAGCCTTAAACTTCCTGTCTATGATCCAAGTGTCAACTTTAAGTCTCTCCCCATCCCCCCTTACATGCTGCTGTGCCCCCCCACATTGTAAAACTACCTGCCCGCCACGCACCGCTGTGCTGTTTCTTCAAAATGTCGCCTACCTACCTCAACCTTGCCCCTATGGTCCTCAACCATCCCCAACGCAGCATCGACAATTAGCAGCCACTCCGTCCTGCATACTTCACCACCTCACCCAGAGTCTGGCGGTCAGACCCCCAATGCTGGCTGTCCCCCAAACTCTCCTTGATGCACTCTCAACGCCTCCTGTGCGTTGCAGTGGCCTGACATCTGGAGACCAGTGGCTGAGATTAATTCAAACGCTCCACCCACCTGTTCTGTTTACTTCAGGGTGATGCCCTAAGTGCGACGGGTATGCCCAGACGCGGTTCTCTTGCTCACTGTGCCACTGGAACCAAGCTGCACCCGACTGACCAGCCCAGTGCTTTAAATAGTAATCCAATACTTTAAATGGAATGTGGAAGTGTAGGTATTCCGTAGAGTACCTGTTTCTTCCTAAGAAGTGCTGGTACTCTCCCATTAAATGCATTGCATTTCATTGCAGAAGTGGAAGTACTCTCCCTTTCAAATTAAAGACGTGCAGGTACTCAGTACCTTAGAGTACCTGCCTATTTAAAGCATTGGACGAGCCCCAGTCAGGACATAACCGGGTGTGGGTCCCTTGTATTCCGATTCGCAGAGGCCCTGGCTTGGCATTTCAGGCCGGACTGTTCACATTTGAGTAATACCACGGTTGATTTGCATATAGCTGGGTTTAATCCGAGGTAGCGTGGTGAGCAAAATAATGATCGACTGGGATGCGGCCCAAGTAATTACCCGTGGCTGAGATTAATTCAAGCAATCCATTCATTGTAGTTTTGTTTACTCCAACCTAAGCCGCCGGGGTCTACATACTGCTGATCCTTTCACCCAGCACGTATAAGACTTACTATCATTTCAGGACATGGTTGTTTCGCTCTCGCTGTTCTCCTGAGTGATGGGAGGCATATGTCTACCAAAAGTGCAGCGATTTGCTGACCCCCATGACTCAGAGCCCAATTTACAGGCCTGAAGTCTAAGTTTAGACCTGAAGTCTAAGACCTATATTTATGGAATGTTAGTGTCGCTTTAGCGCCATTTATTTGGTGGGGCAATTCCATGATCTTAGACATGTTACATGGCCATATTCGGAGTTATCATTGTGAAGCTACACATAGGTAGTGACCTATATGTAGTGCACGTGTGTAATGATGTCCCCGCACTCACAAAGTCCGGGGAATTGGCCCTGAACAATGTGGGGGCACCTTGGCTAGTGCCAGGGTGCCCACACACTAAGGGGGTCATTCTGACCCTGGCGGTAATTACCGCCATGGCGGAGGTCGGCGGTAGCACCGCCAACAGGCTGGCGGTGCACCGCTGGGCATTCTGACCGCGGCGGTTCAGCCGCGGCCAGAAACGGAAAGTCGGCGGTGTCCCGCCGACTTTCCGCTGCCCTTGAGAATCTTCCAGTTTTTTCACACTGCACTGGTGCCGTTTTGGCTGCGTAACACCAACGCAGGAACCTTTGCGCCATGGTCCAATGGTGCCTGCATTGTAGGCAGGATTGTTTTTGTGAAGGAACGTAACATAACGTGTATTTGTAAAGCGCACATATCACCTGAGGTTATTAAGGTGCTGAATAACAAATGACACCTTCCATACAAAAACAATCCTGAGAGGAAGCTTTTTCCTCTTTCTATGTCTGGTGCAGGATGCAGCACACACGGAAAGGGGAAAAAACTATGAAAAATAAAGATATTTCTCCTTTTACACTTCCCCTGGGGAGAAGTAAAGTTTTGGCACATTTCAGGCTCATGTAAATCTGGGGATGCGTCAAAATCCATGAGTGTTGCGTGGGAAAACCCACCGCAACGCCCATGGAACGCCTCCTGAGTGCAGAGTAATGCAACGCACCGATTTGTATTGCTGTGCCTTACCCCATATCTACGAGGCCACGCAAAGCCACGTGGCTTTGCGTGGCCTCGTAGATATGGTTGGAAGGCTTGCACCACTGTTGCATCAATGAAAGTAACGCAATGGTGCCACAACTCTCTCATAAATATGCCCCAAAGTATTTACCCCCCCCCCTTGCCTGAGTGTATTTCCACTTTCCACCCAGAGGAATACACTTCCACTGTCTTTGGAAGCTAGTCCTGCCCTCCATCCTGTGCCGTGTCTAACCCGAGGTGTCCTTAACGGGTCCCACATCGCTTTGTAATTACCACTGTGGGCCAGACTTGAGGCTGAGCATCAGTAGTCACCCACTCGAGCATTTACACAATCTCCTTTCTTCTCTACGCTTCCGACCCCTGAGCTAAGCAGCTGTCCTTGCTGGAGCGGTGGTCTGTTGGTATCCTAGCAGTGGACAGACTGCTCGCCTTCCTGTAGCACCTAGCAAAGCACCTAATACAGTGCTAGCTCACATGAAAATAATGTTGCTTCTAGGCACAGGTTTGCATCTTAAAGCTGTATGCTATCTCAAAAATTGTCCTCTATGTTCCTAAAATCCATCATGAAATACTGACCTTTGCTCAAAGCATCTTACGATCACCTCTCTTTTTTCCTTTTAAATGGGACTCTCCTTCCCTTACATCGCTGCGTGTCTCTTGTTTCTGAGCACAGCCCTCTCTGAACCACATGCGTGTTACCTTAGTCTCTGTTAATGCTTTTCTGCAAATTGACCACAAAATCAATTTATTATCTATCTCTGTATCTATCTATCTATCTATCTATCTATCTATCTATCTATCTATCTATCTATCTATCTATCTATCTATCTATCCATCCATTCATCCATCCATCTATCCATCTATATATCTATCTGACTATGTATAATATTTATAGTTGCTAGCTCCTTGGTATTCATTGACATTACATTTTACTATTAAAAAAGCTCTGATTTATGTATGGACAGTTTTTTTCTTATATAAGTGGAAGTTGCTTTAGAGTTTATATTGATGTAACTCACAGAACACCAAATTTCAGTGGTAGAATATTTCTGGTCATTGCTATGACTGGGGTTTTTGCATAGCGCCTTCACAAAGTGAATCAGCTCTAGGCACATTAAGACCAACAGGCATAGGTTCTTATTGGAAGGCTTTGAAGGGTTTTCCAATGGAGAAGTGACATTATTCCTTTACCAGGGGATGAAAGCTTCATTCTCACAAGACAGAAGCAAAGGTCTTTACAGACATAATGGGCTTGGAGGGTCCAGCAGGTTCTTTGGGCATCCAGAAGCAAGTACACCCACCATTTGATGTAATGCATTTACTCTAACTGTATTTAATGTGGTGGCAAGGACATGCTCCCTTTCTTGAACATTTTGCGCCGATTCACATAGGTAAACTTAAACCAAAAGTCTAAGGGCCCGATTCACAAGGGTAAACTTAGACCAAACATCTAAGGGCCCTTTTCGCAAAGGTAAACTAAGACCAAAAGTCTAAGGGCCTGATTCCTACAGGTAAACTTAGACCAAAAGTCTAAGGTTCTGATTCACAAAGGTGAACTTAGACCAAAAGTCTAAGGGCCCGAGTCACAAAAGTAAACTTAGACCAAAATTCTAAGGGCCTAATTAACAAAGATAAACTTAGATCAAAAGTCTAAGTTTAGAACAAAGGTCTAACTTTAGACCTAAAGTTTAAGTTTAGACCTAAAGTCTAACTTTACTACTAGTAAAGTTAAACTTTTTGTCTAAGTTTAGACTTTTAGTCTAAGTTTACCTTTGTGAATCGAGCCCTTAGTTCACACCAATATCACATGACTTTGTGTGATATCAGAGGAGTTAAAGGTCATGCTTTACAGCTCAGTGTCCCCCATGAAATGACAAAGCTGGCTACTCTGGGCACTGTCATCTTAAGGATTTTAGGGGGCCATGTGTAATACATATTTTGGGAATCTCTGGACAGCACAGATTTCTTACAACGACACAGGGTAGAAAGGCAATAAGTGGATGCTCAAGCAGAGCTGTTTAGACAGAGAACTAGAACTGACAGATCAAAATAGGTGTGAGTTCACTTTCCCAGGGGGGGCCCCTGAAAGGTGGGGGCCCTTCGCAATTGCTCACTTTGCCCATGCCTTTAAAAAGTCTCTAAATCTGGAAGTGAAAACCCCATGAGATCCCACGCAAAGCCCATTCTCTCCACTCTGTCTGTTCATCCCTCAGATCTACCCTTTCTGAGCACACTGTAACTCGACAAGTTGATAATTCTTTCAATATCTGTTCATGTCAAGTTATTCCAGTATGACATGTCAGGTTATTTCAGTTTGACTGTTTTTCACACATGGGGACCCTCTTCCAGGCTTCACTTAGATTTCGCACTGGCGCGTGAGCGCTCTAAATTTGTGAAATTGATCTGACAGCTACAAGAAAACCCAGTGCTTGGGTCTCATGGGCCAGGTCTCGGTTTGCATCTACACCACCTTCTTTCTCATGGCTTAATCCACCAGGTGCAGGAGGACACGTTGTACCAGGGATTCATTAAAGCGGTTTGACAGGAGCATCCGTCATCCTGGAGCATACGCCGTCCTCCCTGAATCTCTAAGACAGGCATTAAAGGCCTGATTTAAATCTCAGCGGATTACACACTCTGCCACAATGTGATGGATATTCTGTCCGCCATATTACGATCTCCAGACGATAAAATGGGATCGTAATATGGCGGACGGTATGTCTGTCCTGTTTGTGATGGAGCATTCCCCTCCGCCAGGATCAAAATCAGGCCCTAAGTTGTATCTTGTTGGACAAAAATGCCTCCTTGCTCCCTGGTTGGTTTAACAAGCGTTGTATACAGGATGTGACCAATTAATAAAATATTTTCCCTGGATGAAGTTCATTCAGCAGAACACCTTTGAAGACCCTTTGTTGACCCTGTTGGACTTTGTTGACCTTTGTTCAACATATTTTTCAACATGCACAGAAAGTGCTTTGCTGTAGGTGACGAGCATGAAACTTCTACAGATATGTCTTTCAGGTTTAGGGCCATATTTATGGTCTACATGTGGTGTAAGAGTGACACAAACCTTAAATGAGATTTACGAAACCAAGCAAGACCACCGTGTGTGGCTTCATAAATCTGACATAACGTAACGCAGCGGAAATCAATGCGTTACATTACTTGGTGCCAGGGAGGCTTTTCCATGGGTGTTGCGTGGGTGTTCCCATGCAACATCCATGAATTTTGACAGATTCCCAGATTTACAAGAACTAGTAAACCTGGGAATGCACCAAAAAGAGACCCCTCCCTCGGAGAGGAGTAACACAGAGAAATATTTTTATGTCTCCTTGTTTTTTCCTCCTGTATTCTGCAGCACACAGAGAAAGAGGAACAAGCCTCTCAGGATTGGTTTTGTGCAGGAAGGTGCCTCTGCATAAAAACCATCCTGCATGCAACACATGCAACTCAGGCACCATTGCACCATGGCACCTTGGTGCAAAGTTGCCTGCATTGGTGCTAGGCTGCCAAAAGGGCACCAGCGCAGGTGGGAATGACAGGAATGTCCCATATTAGATAAATACAGAGCATTCCTGCCTTGTCCCTGTGATGCAGGGCAGTGCGGAAAGGTGACTTGCTGCGCTGGTCTGCGCCACAAAGCCCATAAATATGGGCCTTAGTTTTCAAAACTTTTGCAGTCGTATCTTCTTTTATAAACGCATCTTTCTTCCGTAAGCATCAGCCTTCCTTCGGGGTGAGTTCATTATTTTCCTTCCTCTATTCAACCGTACCACGTGCCACTCTCTTCCTTTGTCTCATTTGTCAATGAGCGACCAATTAATTTGTCTTCTGAGTTAGTATTTTCCTTTTATTCAATCAATTCTGTTCTCTGTACATATTTCCTTCTCTTATCGATTCATTTTTTTCTCTGTCAATCTAGTAGTCTCCTTTGTCAATCTACCTTTGTTTGTCAATCTGGTCTTCATGAGCACCAACACAATCTATTCTTATCTCGTAACAACCAATATTCTTCTGCCAATCTCTTCTTATACCATGACAATAATTATTCTGCGTCATCCAGTCTTATCCCTCAACAATCAATAATTCCTCTGTGCCAATCTATTCTTGTCCCATAATAATCAATGATTATTCTGTGCCAAACTACTCTTCTCATATGTGATAATATCTTCTCAGCTCATCCGCACAAATTACCCCCCCCGGTAATCCCCTAGTCTTTCCTGCAGCTACTGCATCATCAGGCACCCTTATTCTGTTCCTTCATTTTACACCCTCATTCTACTCCCTCATTTTACACCCTCAAACTGCACCAGGTATAGAGTTGCACAGTGGTGGTTCTGAAGCTGATGTGAGTCTTTTGCGATGGGTACAATGCATGCAACAGCTGCAATGCGTCAGTTCTGCTTAAAGATGCATCGCTCAGCAGAGGGGATGCGTCGGTTGTGCTCAGGATGCGTTTCCCAGCACAGGATGTGTTGTTTCTGCTGGAGAAGCACCTTAGCCCCACATCTAATGGTCCAGGACTGTGGGGGGCAGACTCACAGATTGCAGAGTCCAGGTGCAGAAGCCAGGTACCTAGAAGTCTTTTATGTCCTTGAGACTTCAGATCAGGAGGCACGCCAGCTGGCCCTTGTAGTCACTCTGGCTTCAAGTGATGCAGGTCCAGTCCTTCCCACCCAGGTAAGGAAGCAGCCAGCAGCAGGGCAGCACAGCAAGGCAGGAGTCCAGCAAAGCAGCAGTTCATCAGAATGGCAGTCATTCAGCAGCACAGCAGTCCTTCTTCCTGGCAGAGTACCCACAGGTCCAGAAGCGTACTGAAGTGGTGATGTCAGAGGCCCAATACATATACCCAATTGGGCCTTTGAAGTGGTGGAGACTTCAAAGACAGGCCTTTGAAGTGCACAATGACCCTGCACTTCCTGCCCTGGCTCCAGACTCACTTCAGGGGATAATGCAGCCCTTTGTGTGGGGACAGGACACAGCCTATTCAGGTGTAAGTGAGGCTGTGGCCATCCTGCCAGGATGGTCCATCAAGTCACACCTAAGTTCCCATTGTGTGCAGCTGCCTAGGGGAATATACAAAGTCCACCTGTCACCAACCCCAGACAAGTGATCAGAGACAGGCTGCAGGCACCAAATGCTTAAAGTAAGAAAATGCCAACTTTCTAAAAGTAGCATTTTGAGAATTACAAATTAAAATCCAAATTCACCATAAGGTGTGATTTTAAATTGTGATTCCAGACACCAAACTCAAACAGTTTTTCTCCTTCAGATTGTGGACTACATTTATAAAATGTAATAAGGTAATCCCAAAGTTATTCTAAGGTAACGATAGGCCTTGCATTAGCGAAACAAGAGGACATGTAAAACTTAACAATACTTGTCCTGCCTTTTAAACACATTGCACCCTGCCCTCTGGGTTGTCAAGGGCCTGCCTTAGGGTTAGAAAGGGAAGGTTTGGGCCCGGCAAAAGGATTATTTTGCCAGATCGACATGGCAGTGTAAAACTGCACATACAGGCTCTGCAATGGCAGGCCTGCGACATGGTTAAAGGGTTACGTTTGTGGGTGGCACAATCAGTGCTGCAGGCCCACTAGTAGCATTTAATTTCCAGGCCCTAGGCACATGTAGTGCACCTTACTAGGGACTTACAAGTAAATAAATTAAATATGCCAATTGGGGAAAAACCAATATTATCATGTTAAGGGGAGAGAGCACAACCACGTTAGCAGTGGTAAAGTGCAGAGTCCTAATCTCAGCAAAAACAAAGTCAGGAAAGTGGGCTAAGTACGCAAAACGTTGGAGGGAAGACCACCCTAGGACTGACCACCCTAGGACTGTCAGTTCTAACATGTTACTGGTTGAAGGGAGTGAAACCCTTCTCAAGCAGCAACCACAATTCTTCTCAGGGTGAAGTCACAAGCAAACTAAATTAACTTGTGCTCAACCCTGCACTGAGTAGCTTGGCACAGACAGTCAGGCTTAACTCAGAGGCAATGTGTAACATATTTGTGCAACATTTCAAAGAGTAACACAATGAAAACACACCATAAAAGGTTCTTACAAGTTTAGAACAATAGACTGATTTTTAATAAATAAAACAACATGAAAATGACAAAAATCCAATCAGTAGAACCAGTGTTAATATTTTTTAAAGATTTCAGGGTAAAATAGCACCAAAAGCACAAAGTGCCAACTGCGGCTATCTGGTTGTGTGAGACCTGGAGAAAGTCACAACTTCAGGTCGACTGTGATTGAGCAGGACCTGGAGACAGGGAGCAGGTTAGACTTGCAAAAAACCTATCTTCTAATTCCAGCAGCAAGACTCCAATTCATGGTGTAGGGGGGCTGCAAGGAGCAAGGAAGCATCGAGGACGGTCATCGATGTAGCGAGAAACGGCAGGCCAGATGTCGCAGGCAGCCGTCACTGTAGCACGAGGATCCTGTTGTCTCCGCGAACGGTCGAGCCGGTGTATCACGGTGTCTCTCCACGCGACCGATCAGTTGCTGTAGTATGAAGGGTTAGGCTAATGGAACTTCGGGTTGCTGGGCTGTACGAGTGTCAAGGATTCGGTGCTACTGGGCCTGTTCAAGGACGTGCAGAGCCCAAAAACTTCAATGCAGCCTCTCGGAGGACACACCAAGGGTCCAGGACCTGAGGGGCACTTCTTGGGGGTCAGGGATTTGCTCCAGCTGGATTTGAGTAATGGTGGTTGGTAGCCTGTCATGTCCCTGTGGCTCAGAATAGGAGATCAACAGACTAGATTTTGGAGTCACTCTGGGAGTCCTGGGTTCAAGAGGTGCAGATCCATTTCTTTTTCTCCAGGCAGAGGGCAGCAGGCAGCAGGTCAGCACGGCATAGTGGCAGCACAGCAAGGCAGTAGTCCAGCAGGCAAGCAGTCTTGCAGAGTGGCAGTATTTCAGCAGCTCAGCAGTCTTTTTTCCTGGCGGAACATCCACAGGTCCTAATGTGTACTGAAGTGGTGGTGTCTGAGGTCGAGTATTTATACACAGTTGTGTTTTTGAAGTGGGAGAAGCTTCTAGAGGTTTCCCTTTGAAGTGCACAAGTTTTCTGCCCCCCTGCCCTGGCTCCAAACTAACTATGCAGCCCTTTGTGTGGAGGCAGGACACAGCCTGCTCAACTATAAATGAGGCTGTGCCCTGCTCCTCCCACCCATCCCATGATGATCCATCCAGGCACACTTAATCACCACATTGAAGGAGGAATATATCAATCAATCAATCAGGATGTGTAAAGCGTGGCTAATCACCCGGTAGGGTATCCAGGCCCTTGCAGGTCCCAGAGGCTTATTCGAAGAGCCACGTCTTGAGGGCCTTTTGGAATTCCGGAAGTGAGGGGATGGTCCGGAGGTGTGCGGGAGGCTGTTCCAGGTTTTTTCTGCAACGTGAGAGAAGGAGCGTCCTCCACTTGTGCTTCAGTAGATGCGGGGAGTGTGGGCAAGTGAAAGGGAAGCAGAGCGAAGTCTTTTCTACGGTTGATGGAAGTTCAGGCGGTGGTTAATGTACGCAGGTCCTTGGTTGTGTAGAGCCCTTGTGTGCGGGTCAGCAGCTTGAATTGGCATCTCTTCTGCACAGGGAGCCAGTGGAGGTGCCTGAGGTAGGGTATGATGTGGGTTTGTCGGGAAGGCAGAGGATGAGTCTGGCTGCGGCGTTCTGTATGGTCTGAAGTCTCTGTAGGAGGTGCGCAGCGATTCCTCTGTACTGGGCGTTGCCATAGTCAAGTCGGCTGGTGATGAGGGCCTGTGTCATGGTACGTCTCGTGTGTAGAGGTAGCCACTTGAAGATCATACTTAACATGAGCAAGGAGAGGAAGCAGGCAGAGGAGACGACATTGATCTGTGATTTCACGATGAGCTTGTTGTCATTGATGATTCTGAGGTTTCTGGCGTGGTCGGAGGGAGTGGGTGTGGGTCATTGGTCTGATGGCCACCAGGAGTCGTTCCATGTGTTGCTGCTGTTGCCAAAGATCAGTACTTCTGTCTTGTCTGTGTTCCGCTGTAGGCAGTTGTTCTTCATCCAGTCAGTGATGCTTGTCTTGCATCTGTAGAAGCTGGTTTGGGGGGCGGAGGGGGTGTCCGTGAGTGAGAGGATGAGTTGGGTGTCGTCTGAGTAAGAAATTCTGTTGAGATTGTGGGATCTGACGATGTTGGCCAGTGTGGTCATATATGCGTTGAAGAGCATGGGGCTGAGGGATAAGCCCCGGGGGACACTGCAGGTGATCTCCTTTGGTTCAGAGATAAGAGGTGGGAGGTAGATCTTCTGGGTTCTTCCAGTGAGGAGGGACGTGATTCATCTGAGTGTGTCCCCTTGGATGCCGATGTGGTAGGGGCCTTTCGATCAGCATGTGGTGGGATACGGTGTCGAGGGCTGCCGAGACGTTGAGGAGGATCAAAGAAGTTGTTTGTCCTCCGTCAAGGAGGGTTCGGATGTCATCAGTGGCTGTGATCAGGGCAGTTTCGGTGCTGTGATTGAAGTAGAAGCTGGATTGGGAGGCATTGAGTGGTTAGTTCTGCTCCAAGTATGTCATGAGTTGCTTGTTGATGATCTTTTCCAGTACCTTCACTGGGAGTGGGAGCATGCAGATTGGCCTGTAGTTTTTGGGTTCGCTGGGGTCGTTGCAGGGTTTTTTGAGTAGTGGTCTGTCTTCGGTGTTTTTCCAGGTGTCGGGAAATGTTGCAGTGGTGATAGAGGTGCTGATTAGGGTGGTGAGTTCCTTGCCTGATCCTTTGGTTTCCAAGGTTGAAGATGTGGTGCGGGCATGGATCTGTGGGAGCTCCTGAGTGGATGGATTTCATGGTGGAGGTGATGTCCTGGGTGGAGAGGATGTTCCAGGTGGACAGTATGTGATTCGTGTCAATTACGGTGGTGGCGTATCTGTCAAGCAAGTCCGTAGGTGTTTTGGTTAGGGTTCAAAGTTCCTTTATATGATTGTGATCTTGTCATGGAAGAAGTGGACAAGGTTGTCACACAGCTCCTGCAAGGGTGTTGTTTTCACTGGCAGCCGGGTAGGAGAATGCCTTAACAATGTTGAGAAGTTCTGTTGTGTTGTTGGCGCTGGTTTCAATGCGTGTGGCAAGGTCTGTCTTCTTTGTTGCTCTGAGCAGATGGTGGTAGAGGTTGAAGGAAGTCATGAAGGCTGCTCTGTCAAAGGCGCCCATGCTGGCGCTCCAGCTCCCCTCCAGCTGTTTCTTGTCTTGTTTCGCTGTCCTGAGTTCTTGGGTCTACCAGCTGACCTTTTTGGAAGATTTTTTCTGGATGTTGCTCTTGATTGGGACGATGCTGTTGGAGCAATTGGTGATCCAGGCATTAAAGCTTTTCACTCCCTGTTCGAGGACTGTGGTGGTAGTGGGATTGGAGGTGTTGAGGGCGTAAACCCAGCTGGTCTATGAGATTTTGTTCCACCTCGGGTGGGGGGTGCTGGTCATCTTGGGGGTGGAGATGCTGAAGTGGACGATGGAGTGATTAGACAATGTGAGTTCTGTAACATGGCTGTATTTGACGCAGTTGCTGGAGGTGAAACTGGGATCCAGCCTGTGTCCTGCGTTGTGTGTATGGTCGTGGACAATGTGGGTCAATAAAAGGCTGCCCATACTGTTGAGGAGGTGTGCAGTGTTGTGGAGGTCGTCAATGTGGATATTTAGGTCACCGAGGGAGATGTAGTCCTTGGAGTCTAAGGCTAGGGGCACAATGAAGTTTTGCAACAGTGTTGCAGAAGCTGGGGTATGGGCCTAGCGGTCGGTCTGCGAGGGTGCCTCTGATGGTTGTTTTGCCATCCATGTGGAGCTTGAAGTTGAGATGTTCCATGGGGGTGGCGGTGTTGTCGGTGGTTGTGGTGCACTGTATGGTCTCTTTGTGGATGATGGCTTGTTGGTGCGGTCCTGGTGAGTGATTTTATATCGGATCGCTCTGACAATGTTTGGTGCGGATGTGGGGTTGAGTCAGGTCTCATGAGGAAGATGATATTGGGTGTGAGGGTGGCAATGAGATCCCATAATTCGGTGAAATGCGTGCATAGTGAGCGTGTGTTGAGAAGGGCGCTTACGAGTTGGTGTTTTTGTTCAGGTGGTGTCTGTGGTGTGTTCGGGTGGGGCTGGTCGGTGGGCTGGTGTGTGTGCTGTGGTAGGTGAAATGGCAGTGGGTGCAGGTAAAGGGTCCTAATGTGGAGCGTGGGTCAGCACTGTGGCAGTGTTTGTTGCGGTGTCTGGGATACGAGGGTCTAGAGCTTGCCGATGGTGTGTTGAGGGTGTAGAGCTCGCCCATGGTGTATCTTTGGGGGGAGTAGGGCCAGGGGTCATGGCGCTGGGCGCGGTTCAGGTGCAGACAGGTGCAGACGGGCTTGCCTTTTGCACACCTTTGGCGCGCCAGCTGCATGGTCGCGCTGAGGCCTGCATTAAGTAGGTCCTGGCGTGGGCGTGCTTCTGTTGGCAGGAAGAACAGTGAGTGGGAAAACCCGGCCGGGAAAACCCCGGCGGGAAAACCTAGGCAGCTGCGGTTTCACTGGATCAGTCTGGAAAAAGCAGGAACTGGAAGCCACAGGCAGGTGGAAGGCTAGGTGTCCAGGTGCCTAGTCCACAATCCACAAAGCTCAACTGTCAGCTACACCCAATCATGTGACCCAGGTACAAGCTACAGACACGAAATGGTTAAAGCAGGAAAATGCCAACTTTCTAAAAGTGACACCTTCAAAATTATAATTTAAAATCTGACTTCACCATAAATGTGGATTCTGCATTACAATTCCAAAGACAACAAACATGAACTGAGGACCTGGTGCCGTTTGGAAATTACAGCTTATTAAATGTAATACGGTGACTCCAATGTTGTCCTATAGTAGAAATAGACCTTGCAGTAGTAAAAAAGGAATTGGAGGGTTTTTCACTAACATGACATCTAAAATTTCAAATTACATTTCCTACTTTTTAAATACATAACCCCCTTCCCTGTGGGAGGTTTAGGGCCTACCTTAGAGATAATGTAGATCTATTAATAAGGAGGTTTGAGTCTGTGTAACGGTACGAACAATATATAGGCAACTGAGAGGCGCTGAAAGTACTCAGGTAAGTGTTTATTTTTAATTGTAAGAGTTTAAACGATGGGTTTGATGGGGTAGGGTGCTCTTTCTTTAAGGGTCGGTAAGTATATCCTTCTATGGCTGATGGTTTCTTCTGGTGTCTCCTTTTCCCAGGTTAGCGTTGCAGTGGTCTCCCGGGTGTTTTCCAGACTCGCGTACCGGAAACAGAAAGGACAGACAATACTATGGTAAGTGGGGTGGACAACCTCCTCTCTTTCACTATAATCTAGGACGGACTGGGAATTTTATAGGGAAAAAAAAAGGGTGGGATTCTGCCCGTGAGGAGTGGATGGGGACCAAGTGCTCACGATATGGGATTTTCCCTGTATTTGTGAAGTGATTCACACGTGCAATCCCCGTGTCACAAGCCTTTCTTTCCCCTCCCTCCCCTCAACCCTTGTTACCATCCCTCCCCAGTCCTTTTCCCCGTGGTGTCCCACTTGTGTGCCCACAGGGACCGTACCTTGCTAAGCCACGATCCTCCAGGGTCGTGGCTGGCTTCCTCGTGTTCCTTAAGTTGCTCCCCTTCGTTGCGGTGACTCGGCTCCGACACTTCTGAGGTCCCAGGTTCTCTTCTCATGTATGTCTCTGGCCAGCCGCCTCGGGGAAACTCTTCCTTGTCCGTAGGTTTTCTTTCTTCGTGTGCCGCTCCTTCCGAATCCTCCGTCTCCAAAATTTCCGCCCCCTCCTCTGAACACCCGTCCGTCTTCAAGCGCTCTGGGCGGAAGTCGACTGAGGTTGCCTCGGCAACCTCGGGACGCCTGCCTCCGTCTGGCCGCGTTGCCTTGGAGATGCCGGCACGCGGAAATGACGTGTCGGAAGATCCCGACACGTCATTTTCATGCCGTTCTGCCGTCGTGACCGGGGACGCCCGGTCACACACCTCTTCCCATGAACGGTCCTGTTCGAGGACCGTGGTTGAGCTCTGGAAACGAGACAGATAATCAGCAGGAGCCTGCTGGGATCCAGGTAGGTGGCGTACCTGAAAGGAAAATGGCTGCAGTTCAAGGAACCATCTCAGAATCCGGGAATTAGTGTCTTTATGTGCAGCCAACCACGTGAGGGGAGCATGATCCGTAAACAGAACAAACGGTCGACCCAACAGATAATACTGTAAAGCGTCCACGGCCCACTTGATGGCTAAGCACTCCCTTTCAATTATGGGAAAGTGGCGTTCTCGTGGAAACAGTTTCCTACTGATGTATATTATCGGGTGATCACGTCCCTCCCCGTCAGGTTGTGCTAGAACCCCGCCCAGTCCTACGTCGGAAGCATCCGTGTATAGATGGAAGGGTTTCGAGAAGTCGGGACATCGCAATATGGGTTCTTTGGTCAGATAGGATTGCAGTTGTTCAAACCTAGCCTTCTGGGACTCTGTAAAAGGTTCCAACCGGTTGGGGTGTGCTTTAGACAATAGGTCCGTGAGGGGAGCTGCAAGGGTGGAATAATCTGGTATGAACCTTCGATAGTATCCAACTAATCCTAAAAACGATCGTAAGTCTTTTTTAGTTCTGGGGCTAGGGGCGTGGAGAATGGCTTCTACCTTCTTGTATTGGGGTTGTAGCGTTCCCTGGCTGATTTTATATCCCAGATATGAGATGTCCGGTTTTCCAATAACACATTTTTTTGGGTTAGCAGTTAGCCCTGCTTTCGCGAGAGTGTGGAATATGTGATGTAGGTGGGTTAGATGATCTTCCCAGGTTTCACTAAATATAACTACATCGTCTAGATAAGCTGCTGTAAAGGTCTGAAAGGGTTTTAATAGTTTATCCATTAATCTTTGAAACGTGGCAGGGGCTCCATGTAGTCCAAACGGTAGGACTGTGAAATGATACAGTCCGGATTGGGTCGCAAAAGCCGTTTTTTCTTTATCATCTGGGTCTAAAGGGATCTGCCAATACCCTTTTGTTAGGTCTAGAGTGGACATATATTTGGCTCTTCCCAGTTTTTTTAGGACATCGTCTACTCTCGGGATGGGATATGTGTCAAACAAGGAATTTTCGTTAAGCTTCCGGAAATCGATACAGAATCTGATAGTACCGTCCGGTTTTGGTACCAGAACGACGGGTGAACACCAGGGACTATTTGAGGGTTCCACTACTCCTAGTTCTAACATTTTCTGTATTTCCTCTTCCATCATCTGTTTTCGTGCTTCTGGGATACGATATGGACGTATCCTAACTATTTTACCTGGGTTGGTTCTTATCTTATGGTGTATTAGGGTGGTTTTACCCGGTGTTTCCGAAAAGAAGGGTTGGAACTGTTTCAGTAAGCTATATACCTGTCCCTTCTCTTGCTTTGTTAAATCTTCATTTATCAAGGGTAGACCCTTTTCCTTAGGGAAGTCAGTGGGACAAAACTCAATAGTTAGCTCTTTACTGGGACATAGGAACCTATTCACTCGTGAGGGACTGGTAGGGTTATTGGGTTCTTCCCATTTTTAAAAAAGATTTATGTGATAAATCTGGGTTTTCTTAGGATTGGACGAGAGTTCAATTAAGTACGTAACAGGAGAAACTGCTCGGATTACCCTATGAGGACCCTGCCATCGTGCTAGGAGTTTGTGTTCTGATGTGGGACGCATTATTAATACCTGATCTTCAGGTTGTAAAACCCTCAGATTACTTCCTCTGTCGTAATACTGCTTTTGGGTTCTTTGGGCCTGTTCCATATTCACTCGGACCTCTTCCCATATGGTTTGTAGATGGGACCGTAGGTTGTGGGCATATTCTAATAGGGGTCTTCCCTCCCCTTCCGCCTCCTCTTCCCATGTTTCTACTGCCATATCTATAAGGGAACGGGGTTGTCGACCGAACACTCATTCAAAGGGGCTATAGCCGGTTGAGGCCTGCTCATGGGTTCGGATAGCGTACAAGACCAGGGGTAATTTCTGATCCCAGTCTCTCCCTGAGTCCTGTACTACTTTTCTCAGTAAGGTTTTTATGGTTCGGTTGTATCGTTCTACCAATCCATCTGTCTGTGGATGATAGACCGAGGTTCGGATTTGTGCAACCCCTAATGTTTTACAGACCTGTCTCATTAAATTAGACATAAAAGGGGTCCCCTGGTCGGTCAGTATTTCATGGGGAAATCCAATTCGAGAGAAAACAGATATCATCGCTTGGGCTACTGCTTTGGTCGTTATACTTGTCAGTGGGATAGCCTCGGGGTATCGGGTGGCGTAATCAACCATAACTAGAATATATGTATGGCCTTTGGATGAAGGTACTAGGGGTCCAATCAGATCCATTCCTATTCTGCTAAAGGGAATGTCAATGATGGGAAGGGGCATCAGTGGGGCTTTTTTCGGTTTCCCAGGTTCCGTAAGCTGACACCTGGGACACTGCGAACAATATTTTCTTATGTGTGCAAACACCCCTGGCCAGAAAAACCGCCTGAGGAGATATTCCTCGGTTTTCTCTCTCCCATAATGACCCCCACCTGGTTGATTATGGGCCAGGGTCAGGACATAATCCCTAAACGGTGCTGGTACCAATAGTTGTTGTTTACGTTCCCCCATACGACTAGTGGTTATCCTGTATAAGAGGTTTTTCTTAATTAGGAAATAAGGACCCACCTCATCGGTTTCTTCGGACTTTGCGGACCCCCAGGCCTGAGTGAGGGAGGGGTCTTCCCTTTGGGTTTGTTGGAAACTGATAGGTGCTTCATGTATTTCTGCTACAGTTCTGTGGGCTTGTTCGGGGCCCTGCTGACCCCTAAACTGTTCTTTTCCTTCCCTTTTCTCTCGACGTGAAAGTTTCCTACGTATGCCAGGGCGCTCAATATCCTCGTTCGAGAAAGGTGCTTCCCTCCACCATCCCTCTGTCACCTCGTTTTTTCTAACTTGATCCAGGAGTTCTTGGAAATGTTCATAGTCGGTCCCGATGATACATTCCTCAATTAAGTGTGTCATGATTCCCATAGGCAGGAAGTCCCTGTGGTTACCCCACTCTATTGTCAGTATTTGTAACGGATACTGCTCCTTGTCCCCGTGAATACAGCAAATATTCACCCACTGTTTTGGTTCCTTGTCAACGGGTCCTATCAGATCTCTCCTCACCACTGACTGACTGCAGCCCGAATCCACTAGAGCACATACTAATCGTCCATTAATGCTCATTAGTTGCTTAAACTTCATGTTACCTCTTCCGGTACACAGTACCCGTCGTCGGGTTACTCCGATCTCCATTGGCTCACTACTGTCCAGTTTCTTCGACACATACGGGCTATGTGTCCCCATTCCCCACAGTTATAGCATTGGGGTCCCTGTACCGGCGGGGTTTCTATTGGTCTACGGGGAGGGGTCTCGTCAGGAAGGGCTCTTGGAGTACTTTTTGGGCTGGACCCACCCAGTCTTAGACCAGGCTTGGGGGGTACAGCCCTCACATCCACGGAACGATGATATGCACAAGCTAAATCGATTGCCATTTCTGTACTGACTTTTGGATGCTGGCGAATCCAATGTTTAGTGGATGTAGGTAAGGCATCTAGGTACTGTTCAAGGACAATGGTTTGTATCACCTCCTCGCGGCTATTCCCGATAGGGCCTAACCATTTCAGAGCCAAATCCTTTACTCGATAATAGAAGGTGCGGGGATCCTCACTGGGTCCCCATTTGATTTTCCGGAATTTGACTCTGTAATATTCTGCATCATGCCCCACCCGTTCCAGGATGCTAGTTTTTATCTCTTGGTATGGTGTGGTGCCCCCGGGGTTGGCAGCTTGATAGGCAGCTTGTAAAAGGCCGGTGAGCAAGGGGGCGATGTACTGGCCCCATCTCTCTTCCGGCCACTGGGCGGAGGAGGCCACTCTCTCGAAGTTAGTAAAAAATGCCTCTGGGTCTTCTCCTTCCTGGTATTTCTGTAACACAGAGCTGGGTACATTGGGGTGGACCTTACTGATGGCAATGGTCTCGGTTAATTTCTTCATAGAGGTCTCATGTACCAGCTGGTTATTTGCAAGGATGGTCGCCTGGCTCTTTAAGGCCGACTGTAAGGCTTCTCGGTCTTCTTTCGCTTCACGTTGGTGGGCCTCCCATACCAACTGTAAATGCCGCTGGCCTTCTGCCAGTTGTTTGATCATATCTTCCAAAGATGGGCTCTCACTCATGGTTCTATACTGTTCGTACGTGGAGTGGGTACTGTCTAGATCCCACTTCTGACACCACTGTAACGGTACGAACAATATATAGGCAACTGAGAGGCGCTGAAAGTACTCAGGTAAGTGTTTATTTTTAATTGTAAGAGTTTAAACGATGGGTTTGATGGGGTAGGGTGCTCTTTCTTTAAGGGTCGGTAAGTATCTCCTTCTATGGCTGATGGTTTCTTCTGGTGTCTCCTTTTCCCAGGTTAGTGTTCCAGTGGTCTCCCGGGTGTTTTCCAGACTCGCGTACCGGAAACAGAAAGGACAGACAATACTATGGTAAGTGGGGTGGACAACCTCCTCTCTTTCACTATAATCTAGGACGGACTGGGAATTTTATAGGGAAAAACAAAAGGGTGGGATTGTGCCCGTGAGGAGTGGATGGGGACCAAGTGCTCACGATATGGGATTTTCCCTGTATTTGTGAAGTGATTCACACGTGCAATCCCCGTGTCACAAGCCTTTCTTTCCCCTCCCTCCCCTCAACCCTTGTTACCATCCCTCCCCAGTCCTTTTCCCCGTGGTGTCCCACTTGTGTGCCTACAGGGAACGTACCTTGCTAAGCCACGACCCTCCAGGGTCGTGGCTGGCTTCCTCGTGTTCCTTAAGTTGCTCCCCTTCGTTTCGGTGACTCGGCTCCAACACTTCTGAGGTCCCAGGTTCTCTTCTCGTGTATGTCTCTGGCCAGCCGCCTCGGGGAAACTCTTCCTTGTCCATAGGTTTTCTTTCTTCGTGTGCCGCTCCTTCCGAATCCTCCGTCTCCAAAATCGCCGCCCCCTCCTGTGAACACCCGTCCATCTTCAAGCGCTCTGGGCGGAAGTCGACTGAGGTTGCCTCTGCAACCTCGGGACGCCTGCCTCCGTCTGCCCGCGTTGCCTTGGAGATGCCGGCACACGGAAATGACGTGTCGGAAGATCCCGACACGTCATTTTCATGCCGTTCTGCCGTCGTGACCGGGGACGCCCGGTCACAGTCTGGCAAACCATTTATTTTGCCCGCTCGAAATGACAGTTTGAAACTACACACATAGGCCCTAATTCTGAGTCTGACGGGCGGCGGAGGCCGCCCGCCAGACTTCCCCCCTCCGAAATACCGCTCCGCGGTCGAAAGACCGCGGAGGGTATTCCGAGTTTTCCCCTGGGCTGGCGGGCGGTCTTCGCAAGACCGCCCGCCAGCCCAGGGGAAAACTCCCTTCCCACGATGACGCCGGCTCGTAATAGAGCCGGCGGAGTGGGAAGGTGCGACGGGTGCAGTTGCACCCGTCGCGTATTTCAGTGTCTGCTTTGCAGACACTGAAATACTTTTAGGGGCCCTCTTACGGGGGCCCCTGCTGTGCCCATGCCATAGGCATGGGCACGGCAGGGGCCCCCAGGGGCCCCGCGACTCCCCCTCCCGCCATCCGGTTCCTGGCGGGAGAACCGCCAGGAACTGGATGGCGGGAGGGGGAGTCGGAATCCTCCATGGCTGCGGAGCGCGCTCCGCAGCCATGGAGGATTCCTACGAGCGGCGGAAAGTCAGCGGGAGACCGCTGGCTTTCCGCGTCTGACCGCGGCTAAACCGCCGCGGTCAGAATGCTCGTAGGAGCACCGCCAGCCTGTTGGCGGTGCTCCCGTGGTCGGTGGCCCTGGCGGCCACCGACCGCCAGGGTCGGAATGACCCGCATAGGCTGCAATGGCAGACCTAGGACACATTTACAGAGCTACTTGGGTGGGTGGCACAATCAGTGCTGCAGGCCTGCTAGCAGCATTTAATTTAGAAGCCCTGGGCACCTGTAGTGCCACTTTACTAGGGAGTTACAGGTAAATTAATTATGTCAGGTGGAGATATATTATGCATTACGTATGCATCTTTTGTGGCTGTAAGCAGCTGGTGTCCATTAAGAGGCATGGAAACACCCCAAAACATCTGCAACAGCCTCAGCGACCCCCGATATTTTTGTGGTGGGGGGGTGCGCTTGGTGGACGTAGCATTGGCTAGAGGCCCTGTCCCCTCCAAGGCTCCACCCTCTCCTCACACAGTGAAATCTATTTACAGGTCGGCAGGTCCCGTTGGTTTGAGCGTCTGAATGACGTCATTCCCTGCGCGTCCCAAGCCCTCGTGCTGCTGCCTCATATATTCTCATTTACGACAGTGGAGGTCCCAGGAGAGGCACCCAGGCACTGAGAAATGAAAAGCCAGCAGTGAAGCAATACCTGTACCCAGCAACAATATTAAACCACCTGTGAAAAATCGCAGCCATCAGTAAATTAAAATAACAAAATTCTCTCCCACCGCCTCCTTCCCGACCTAATAATTTTAACATAATGCAGTTTTGACGGCACAAATCAAATTATTTCAAAATAATATCAAACTCAGAGGAACATCCAGGATGTGTGTTTTTAATAACAGTTCTGCTGGTGCAGTAATAACTAGTTGAGATATTTTATTGCACAATTCCATCTAACACAGGCGGGGTAGAGGGTCTGCAAGCGCTGTGGCTAGAGGGGTTGGGAGGGGGACCTTCACATGTCCTTGTAGTGGGGCTAGAGGTTTAACACACTTTAGCTGACCTCCCACAGTGCTCAGATCCACATGTTTACAGACAGCTGCAAAGCACTGGGACTTCTTAAGATGCCTCATCTGGGGAACCAGCCGAGTCAGGTGGGAGGGACCTTTCGAAAGACTCTTTTGTCTCACTAATGGAAGGGTAGGCTGAACTCAAATACATAATTCACCAGGAGCCTCATGTACTAACAGTTTTATCATTCAGAAACCCTCTGATTCAGTAAATAAGTGGGTCTCTGAAAGCTAAAACCCTTTTTAGCTCTCGCCCCTAGCTTGTGAGGGATATTTTATACAAGAAGGAGCTTGCAGCATGCCCATTGCTTAATATTTGTTGGCTTCACTGTCACTCTTATGTCCTGCTTTCTGATTGGCCAACGCATGCCAGCTTCACTTCCTCTTCTTCCGGCTGGAGCATGGACCAAGTACTGCTTGCTTTAGCTTGATTGCTGCCCTTCTGCTGATCGCGCTGTGACTGGCGTACTACTTTGAAAATGTTTTCTTCCCTGTCATCCATGTTGAACCTCTTCCCATTTGGAGTTATGTTTTACTATGTCACGTGCAGTTCAAAGAAGCCCTTTTCTCCTTTGAAATTGATGTTTTTCGTGACAACAGATGTTATCTGCTTTTACTGCGAGAATAAATGTTATCTGCTTCCAAATGCATTTTCACTAAGACATGGACATGAGCACAATTGATTCCTAATGTGATAGGATTTTTTTGTCATATGTTTTTTTCACGCACGAGGAGATTAGCTGACTTGCTCAGTATCACAGGGGTGCTGAGACCTAACAAGCATTGGCAAAGCCAATAGGTCTCTCCTTTGAGACTATTGGCTCTGCATTTGCCTTTTGTTCACGCTGTACAGCATGGGCATTGAATACTTTGGCAGTGATTCGTAGCCATGCTGTATAGAAACATTTCTAAAATAATAATGAAAAGAGACTATGATCCATCCAACACTAATGCGATTTTTTTATTTTTTAAAGTGCATTATCCCTGGATGCATCATAGTGATTTCTTAAGTTAGTTTTAGCCACACTGCAAAGCATCCGTGCTGCTGTACAGCATGGCTACAAAACATTTCCAAAGCCAATAGCTTTCATAGGTGACAACTATTGTCTTTGGCACTGCTTGTTAAAATGTTCAAAGTCCATTTAATTTAATTATTTGTGAAAGGTTTACCGAAATGTTAAAGGGGTTCAAGAAACCATTATGAATCAGTTTTTGGAAGGGACATGTTAAGGGCCTCCCTTCAAATACAGATTCTTTATGGTATATATCAATGATTTGCAACCGAAATCTGTTTGCAAAACACTAATCTTTAGCCAACACCTCATAGGAGGTGGAACCCAATTTTCAAGGGCACCTCTTCCCCTTTGTGAATTTTTTTTAGCAGTAGGCGGTGGTTCATGGGACCCCTGCGACATTTCATTTTTCTTTTTAAACCCATCCCGTTTGCATTTGCAAAAATATTGCTTTATTCAAAAGCAATCACAGACATGTCGATCTGCTGACTCCACCAGGCTACCATTGTGGGGAGTTGATGTAGGTCACAATTTGTGACCTACCTCATTAATATTTATGAGGGAAGTCAAATTGTCACCCGCTTCTGTAGTTTGTGAACCAACTTATAACTGCCCAATATTTCCACACAAACTTCCCCTGTTATGAGTAAAATCTGTGGGGTTGATACACCAAAGAAGGTTTTGTCATAAAGAGGAGTGAAAAGATTTAGATGAGAACATGTATGAGTGGGTGATTCAGTGCGTGGGAGGATGGACACGTGGAACATTCGGTGAGTGGGAGGTTGGGTGCCTGGTAGGTTGGATGAGTTGAAGGTTGGGCAACTGGGAGATTGGGTGTATGGGAGGTTGGATGAATGGAATGTCGGGTGCATGCAAGTTTGGGTGAGAGGAAGGTTGGAGGAGCAGGAGGTTGGGTGTGGAAGGTTGGACGAGTGGAAGGTTGGACGAGTGGGAGGGTGGGTGGTTGGGCGCTGGGATGAGTAGAAGGCTGGGCGATTGGGAGGTTGGGTGTATGGGAGTTTGAATGAGTGGAAATTTGAGTGAGTCAGAGGTTGGGTGGGCGGGAGATTGTACAAGAAGAAGGTTAGCTGAGTGGGAGGTTGGGAATGATCATGAAAGTTATCTTTACATCTAGTTGTTTTTCTGGAGTTCTCCCTGCTGCAATTTCGGTTGTTACAACAACATGGTGTCTAGGAGGGCACACTACCAATGGTTTGAGTCTCCAGGGAGAAGTTTTGTTTAACCTTTCAAACCTGCATTCACAATAAATCCAGAAACTGGTAGCTCTTTATAGGTTACAACCAGAGACCCTTTAGCTCGCTGATAAGGGGAAGTGCATTCAGCTCCCCCGGTTACGTGGACAGCGGCTTGAAGCTTCTTAGCACTAGTGGTGCTACTGTTCTAAATTGTCCTTCCAGGATGCTGCAGATGAGCTCCACTGTTTCCAAACCCTCCAGTGGTCGAGTCAAAGCTACTTGTCGCAGGGGGTTCAAACACTAGAACACAATGGAGGCTGGTCGCTGGTACAATGCAGTAGATAAGCATCTAATGCTTTGAGGGGACACGGAGGATGTCTCCTTCAACCTTGGTGTAAAGTTATGAACTGCAACAGCTCCCAGATTGTGCCGTCCGGCACCATCGCACCAATGGGATTAGGATTATATCCTATGCTGACGACACCCGCCAAATACCTTCCCTCCACAACAAGACACCAAACACCTGGCCCAGTTTCTCTACCAACATGACCGATATTGCAAAGTGGATGAAAATCAGCTGCCTCAAACTCAACACAGACAAGATGGGAGTAGTTATCTTCAGAAAAGGCAACTCACAGGACTCACCCTCAGCCATGCACCAGCACTCACATCACCCCGAACCTCAAAGAGCTCCACTGGCACCCAATATACAAATGAGCAGTCTTCAAACTCCTCACGCACACATACAACAGACTCATGAACTCCCGTAAGACTAACAGACACCTACTCGCACACATCCCCTGCATACACCGAACCAGATTGTACGGATCCTGCTTCAGCGTCAGGACATCCTCCTTGGTGAGTTGTTGTGAAAAAGTAGCCTCTTTCTAGCCTTGTTACCCCCACTTTTGGCCTGTTTGTGAGTGTATGTCAGGGTGTTTGTCACTGTTTTCACTGTCTAACTGGGATCCTGATAGCCAGGCCTCAGTGCTCATAGTGAAAACACTATGTTTTCAGTATGGTTGTTATGTGTCACTGGGATCCTGCTGGTCAGGACCCCAGTGCTCATAGGTTTGTGGCCTATATGTATGTGTCACTGGGACCCTGTCACACAGGGCCCCAGTGCTCATAGGTGTGCATGTACATGTTCCCTGTGTGGTGCCTAACTGTCTCACTGAGGCTCTGCTAACCAGAACCTCAGTGGTTATGCTCTCTCATTACTTTCAAATTGTCACTAACAGGCTAGTGACCATTTTTACCAATTTACATTGGCTTACTGGAACACCCTTATAATTCCCTAGTATACGGTACTGAGGTACCCAGGGTATTGGGGTTCCAGGAGATCCCTATGGGCTGCAGCATTTCTTTTGCCACCCATAGGGAGCTCTGACAATTCTTACACAGGCCTGCCACTGCAGCCTGAGTGAAATAACGTCCACGTTATTTCACAGCCATTTTACACTGCTCTTAAGTAACTTATAAGTCACCTATATGTCTAACCTTTACCTGGTAAAGGTTAGGTGCAAAGTTACTTAGTGTGTGGGCACCCTGGCACTAGCCAAGGTGCCCCCACATTGTTCAGAGCCAATTCACTGAACTTTGTGAGTGCGGGGACACCATTACACGCGTGCACTACATATAGGTCACTACCTATATGTAGCTTCACCATGGTAACTCCGAATATGGCCATGTAACATGTCTATGATCATGGAATTGCCCCCTCTATGCCATCCTGGCATAGTTGGCACAATCCCATGATCCCAGTGGTCTGTAGCACAGACCCTGGTACTGCCAAACTGCCCTTCCTGGGGTTTCACTGCAGCTGCTGCTGCTGCCAACCCCTCAGACAGGCAGCTGCCCTCCTGGGGCCCAGCCAGGCCTGGCCCAGGATGGCAGAACAAAGAACTTCCTCTGAGAGAGGGTGTGACACCCTCTCCCTTTGGAAAATGGTGTGAAGGCAGGGGAGGAGTAGCCTCCCCCAGCCTCTGGAAATGCTTTGTTGGGCACAGATGTGCCCAATTCTGCATAAGCCAGTCTACACCGGTTCAGGGACCCCTTAGCCCCTGCTCTGGCGCGAAACTGGACAAAGGAAAGGGGAGTGACCACTCCCCTGACCTGCACCTCCCCTGGGAGGTGTCCAGAGCTCCTCCAGTGTGCTCCAGACCTCTGCCATCTTGGAAACAGAGGTGCTGCTGGCACACTGGACTGCTCTGAGTGGCCAGTGCCACCAGGTGACGTCAGAGACTCCTGCTGATAGGCTCCTTCAGGTGTTAGTAGCCTTTCCTCTCTCCTAGGTAGCCAAACCCTCTTTTCTGGCTATTTAGGGTCTCTGTCTCTGGGGAAACTTTAGATAACGAATGCATGAGCTCAGCCGAGTTCCTCTGCATCTCTCTCTTCACCTTCTGATAAGGAAACGACCGCTGACCGCGCTGGAAGCCTGCAAACCTGCAACATAGCAGCAAAGACGACTACTGCAACTCTGTAATGCTGATCCTGCCGCCTTCTCGACTGTTTTCCTGCTTGTGCATGCTGTGGGGGTAGTCTGCCTCCTCTCTGCACCAGAAGCTCCGAAGAAATCTCCCGTGGGTCGACGGAATCTTCCCCCTGCAACCGCAGGCACCAAAAAGCTGTATTACCGGTCCCTTGGGTCTCCTCTCAGCACGACGAGCGAGGTCCCTCGAATCCAGCGACACTGTCCAAGTGACCCCCACAGTCCAGTGACTCTTCAGCCCAAGTTTGGTGGAGGTAAGTCCTTGCCTCACCTCGCTGGGCTGCATTGCTGGGAACCGCGACTTTGCAGCTACTCCGGCCCCTGTGCACTTCCGGCGGAAATCCTTCGTGCACAGCCAAGCCTGGGTCCACGGCACTCTAACCTGCATTGCACGACTTTCTAAGTTGGTCTCCGGCGACGTGGGACTCCTTTGTGCAACTTCGGCGAGCACCGTTTCACGCATCTTCGTAGTGCCTGTTTCTGGCACTTCTCCGGGTGCTACCTGCTTCAGTGAGGGCTCTTTGTCTTGCTCGACGTCCCCTCTCTCTTCAGGTCCAATTTGCGAACTCCTGGTCCCTCCTGGGCCCCAGCAGCGTCCAAAAACGCCAAACGCACGATTTGCGCCTAGCAAGGCTTGTTGGCGTCCTTCCGGCTGGAAAACACATCTGCACGACTCTCCAAGGCGAGAGGGATCGGTCCACCAAAGGGGAAGTTTCTAGCCCTTTTCGTTCCTGCAGAAACCTCAGCTTCTTCTGTCCAGTAGAAGCTTCTTTGCACCCGCAGCTGGCATTTCCTGGGCATCTGCCCATCTCCGACTTGCTTGTGACTTTTGGACTTGGTCCCCTTGTTCCACAGGTACCCTAGATTGGGAATCCACAGTTGTTGCATTGCTGGTTTGTGTCTTTCCTGCATTATTCCTCTAACACGACTTCTTTGTCCTTAGGGGAACTTTAGTGCACTTTGCACTCACTTTTCAGGGTCTTGGGGAGGGTTATTTTTCTAACTCTCACAATTTTCTAATAGTCCCAGCGACCCTCTACAAGGTCACATAGGTTTGGGGTCCATTCGTGGTTCGCATTCCACTTTTGGAGTATATGGTTTGTGTTGCCCCTATCCCTATGTTTCCCCATTGCATCCTATTGTAACTATACATTGTTTGCACTGTTTTCTAAGACTATACTGCATATTTTTGCTATTGTGTATATATATCTTGTGTATATTTCCTATCCTCTCACTGAGGGTACACTCTAAGATACTTTGGCATATTGTCATAAAAATAAAGTACCTTTATTTTTAGTATAACTGTGTATTGTGTTTTCTTATGATATTGTGCATATGACACTGAGTGGTACTGTAGTAGCTTCACACGTCTCCTAGTTCAGCCTAAGCTGCTCTGCTAAGCTACCATTATCTATCAGCCTAAGCTGCTAGACACCCTATACACTAATAAGGGATAACTGGGCCTGGTGCAAGGTGCAAGTACCCCTTGGTACTCACTACAAGCCAGTCCAGCCTCCTACATTGGTTGTGCAGTGGTGGGATAAGTGCTTGAGACTACTTACCACTCTTGTCATTGTACTTTTCATAAGAGAAAAATATACAAAACAAGGTCAGTGTATATACACATAGCCAAAAAGTTTTGCATTTTCCTCTTTTCACTCTTTTCTAAGTGCTGAAAAGTACTTCTAAAACTTTCAAAAAGTTCTTAAAAGTTTAAAAAGTTTTTTTCTGTCTTTCCAAAAAGTTCTGAAAACTTTTTTCTCTTTTTCTATCACTTTAACTCTCTCTAAAAATGTCTGGCACAGGCCAAAATGTTGAACTGTCCAAACTTGCATATGATCACCTTAGCTGGAAAGGAGCAAGGAGTCTCTGCATAGAGAGAGGTTTGAGTGTAGGGAAGAATCCTTCCTTAGAACTGTTAATTAACATGCTTAGAGTACAGGATAAGGCCATAAGTGCCCAATCTGGTAAAAAAGTAGCTAATGGTTCTCAATCTGATCCAGGGACTCCCCCAGGAAAAGATTCAGGAAAGAAACTTCTCAGCCTGCCCATTACTAGACAGTCTAGCATAGTTGGTACAGAGGTTGAATCACACCATACTGATGGTGTGCTCTCACATTATACTGTTAGCCAAGCTGTTAGGGTGCCCTCTGTAAGGGACAGGTCTCCTTCTGTTCATTCCCATCATACCTCTGTATCTAGAAATGTCCCTCCCACCCACCCTGATGACAGATTGTTAGAAAATAGCTCAATAGATTGAGAGTGGAACAAACCAGACTGAAGCTCAAGAAGCAACAGCTGGATTTGGATAGACAGTCTTTAGAATTAGAGAAGGAAAGACAGAAGTTGGGTTTAGATACCCATGGTGGCAGCAGCAGTATTCCCCATAGTCATCCTGCAAAAGAGCATGATTCCAGGAATCTGCACAAGATAGTTCCCCCTTATAAGGAGGGGGATGACATTAACAAGTGGTTTGCTGCACTTGAGAGGGCCTGTGTTGTACAGGATGTCCCTCAAAGGCAGTGGGCTGCTATCCTATGGCTATCATTTAGTGGAAAAGGTAGGGATAGGCTCCTTACTGTGAAAGAAAATGATGCCAATAATTTTACAGTTCTTAAGAATGCACTCCTGGATGGTTATGGCTTAACCACTGAACAGTACAGGATAAAGTTCAGAGAGACCAAAAAGGAGTCTTCACAAGACTGGGTTGATTTTATTGACCATTCAGTGAAGGCCTTGGAGGGGTGGTTACATGGCAGTAAAGTTACTGATTATGAAAGCCTGTATAACACAATCCTGAGAGAGCATATACTTAATAATTGTGTGTCTGATTTGTTGCACCAGTATCTGGTAGACTCTGATCTGACCTTTCCCCAAGAATTGGGAAAGAAGGCAGACAAATGGGTCAGAACAAGGGTGAACAGAAAAGTTCATACAGGGGGTGACAAAGATGGCAATAAGAAGAAAGATGGTGAAAAATCTCAAGATAAGCATGGGGATAAGGGTAAAACCAAAGATCCCACTTCAAATCTTAAACACTCTTCAGAGGGTGGGGATAAAACAAATTCTTCCTCTTCTTCCCAACCTGCACACATTAAAAAGCCTTGGTGCTTTGTGTGTAAAAACAGAGGCCATAGGCCAGGGGATATGTCCTGTCCAGGTAAACCCCCTGAGCCTACCACCACTAATACATCAAGCTCTAGTGCCCCTAGCAGTAGTGGTACTAGTGGTGGGACTGCTGGCAACAGTCAAGCAAAGGGTGTAGTTGGGTTCACTTATGGGTCCATAGTGGAAACTGATGTAATCAGTCCCAAGACAGTTTCTGTCACACCTAGTGGCACTGGCCTTGCCACACTGGCTGCTTGTCCCCTTACAATGGATAAGTACAGGCAGACAGTTTCAATAAATGGTGTTGAGGCCTTGGCCTACAGGGACACAGGTGCCAGTTTCACTTTGGTGACTGAAAACCTAGTGCCTCCTGAACAACACATCATTGGACAACAGTATAAGATTATTGATGTCCATAACTCCACTAAGTTTCTTCCCTTAGCTATAATTCAGTTTAGTTGGGGTGGAGTTACTGGCCCTAAGCAGGTGGTGGTATCACCTAGCTTACCTGTAGACTGTCTCTTAGGTAATGACCTAGAGGCCTCAGGTTGGGCTGATGTAGAGTTTTATGCCCATGCAGCCATGCTGGGCATCCCTGAGGAATTGTTCCCTCTCATTTCAAGTGAAATGAAAAAGCAAAGGAGAGAAGGCCTGAA